>NC_064825.1:130775347-131079097 GCF_024166365.1 Elephas maximus indicus | reverse complement strand
TTCCTGGAGGAGGTAAGATGGGAGCTTTGAAGGACAAACACAACTTGGCAAATATGCAGCATGCCCAGGCCTGACACCAAGAGGTAACAATGCAGCTCGATTAACTCTACTCACAGTGGCCCACAGACGACTTTCCTGACACCCAAGAGTGGCTCTGGGTACCTACTTGCTTGAGCTTCTCACCTCCTCGCGCTTCCAGGTACACCTGGGTCCATGTCTGGGCTCCCTCGCCTGTTCTCTTGGTTTGTCTGTCCCGCCCTGTGCCAACACCACATTGTCAACATTAAGGAGGCTTCCTCAGCAGTCCCAACACCTGCTACAACAGGGCCCTCCTGATTCAGTCCCTTCAGAAACGTCCGACTACTGTCAGGCCCTTATTCCCCCTTATGCATCTATAATCAGTTTCCCATGTTCCATAAAAATCTCTGTTAGGATTTTTTATGGCATTTTAAGTTCTATACTCGCTCTGGCAGTGCATATACTGAAGTTTTTACAATACAAAAAAGCAAAAATGCCACAACTCAGCAGTCACAGTACAGATATGTGTACCATGAAGCTTACACTGCAGGATTGTTTGCGGTAGCCAAAGCCTGGTTTTAGTAGTTCATTCAATTAGGGTGCAATCATATCATCGAATATTATGAGCTATTAAAAAGAATGACTCAGAACTACATTTAACAGCCTTCATTCAGGATTTGGTTTTAAAGGCTGGCCACAATACTACTCAGTCATTTATTTAAGTTAGGGTAGACTCGTCAATTACCATTTTATTCAGTGGGTTAAAATCCAATAGTCTCATTCATTTCGATGGTGACATTTTCCTAGGTGTGGGCAGTCGGAGCCCCTCTCCCTAGCTCCTGTGTCCTTCTGATACATCCCCATCCTTTTTCGAGGATTTCTTTGCTTTCTAGTGTAACCGGGTGCTCCAAGCTCATCTTGGCCTTTTTCCTGCCTCAGCCCTGGGGCAGGCCTTTGCTCTGAGAAGCTCTGGCTCCTTTTGGAGGACAGCGCTACTTAGAAACCAAGATCTGAGCACTAGGAGTGCTCGTTGCTACTGGGGTGTCATTGCTTCTAGGCTCTCTCAACAGAGCCAGGAAATGTGTGTGTGTGTGTGTGTGTGTGTGTGTGTGTGTGTGTGTGTGTGTGTGTGTACACTTTTGCACACTCACACACATCTATAACTATTTCTACATCTCTTTGTGTGTACATATTTTATACGACATGTATATATAATGCATTTCGTGTATATATAATACGTATCGTGTATATACGTATGAACATTAAGCACTAACTGAAGGGTCAGCAGTTCAAACCCGTCAGCGGCTCTGCACGAGAAAAGACCTAGCAATCTGCTCCCATAAAGACTACAGCCTGGGAAACCCTAAGGGGCAGTTCTACTCCATCCTATAGGGTTGCTATGAGTTGGAATCAACTCGATGGCACACAACAACATGTGTATGCATCTGTGTGTGTGTGTGTGAGTTTAGTCCATGAGTTCATGGCAGTATTGGCAATTTCAGTCCCTCACCTTGGGGTTCTTTCTAGCCTTCCTCCTTTCCACATTTTTAAGTACCTTCTCCAAAGTAAGAAACTTGGCTTTTATCATTGTCAAAATGTTTACTTATTTGCTGACGGTAACCACCTGTACTGCCTGCCACCTCTACACCCCGTGACCACTTTGCTTCTGGGGTGCAGCAGGCCCCTGTTCTCTCTCCATGGCGCCCCTCTCACCACCTTGCTTCCTTGAATGCTGAGCACCAACCTCTCTGTGCTGGGGGGGGCGGGGAGGGAAGAAGAACATCGGGAAAGAAGGGGACTGCTGGGAAATGTGCTGAATCTATAAATCAATTTGGGGAAAAGTGACTCTTTTTCAATATTGTCTTCCTATCTTTGAACATGGAAACCCTGGTGGCGTAGTGGTTAAGAGCTACGGCTTCTAACCAAAACGTCGGCAGTTCAGCTCCACCAGGCACTCCTTGGAAACTCTATGGGGCAGTTCTACTCTAACCTATAGGGTCACTATGAGTCAGAATCAACTCAACAGCAAAGGGTTTGGTTTGGGTTTTTTAATCTATGAACTTTCATTTAGGTCTTCTTTAATGTTTTTCTGTAAAGGCTTTTTTTTTGGCATACAGAGCTTATATGCACCATTTCTTAGATCTAATCCTAGGTACTTCACATAAACTTCAAAACTTCTTTTTTTCTTACCATAAAACTAGCACGACTGGAACAGAGAGAGGCTGCAAAATGCCCACGAATTTTCAGACAAAACATGAAATGTTGAAGATGCCAGGGGCGGGGCGGGGGGCACTGTTTAAGGCTGCATGGAAGCCTCCCTTCCCCAGGGAGGGAAGCTCTCGTCCCCCTTTAAGAGGAAATGTTTGAAAAGCATCTATCTGGCTAAAACGATTGGGTGCCATCCCCAGTGGTGCCAGGGAGTGAGTCTTCCCAGTTGTGGCCACGGCCCAGTTCGGTCCCTGCTCCCAGAGTCCAAATGCAAACACCCTAAGAGCTGTATCCCTGTTTGCCGAGAACTAAGCTCAGCTAACGTAAAATGGCCGAACACCTTTGTTCCTGCATCATTCACAGCCTTCTCATACCTTAGCTTCTCACAGACCTTTCCTCACGTGGAAGAAATGTTAAAAACTCAAAATCCTTTGTCACTAGACAGTGAGGTCCTTGAAGCCAGGAACCTCCCACAGCCCATGTTCTGAGGCCCTCCACCCAGCTCACGGCAGGCACCCAATGCCTGTGCTTCTCTCTGGCCAAGGTGACAGGGCCCCCTGAGCCCTTATGGAACCATACTGACCACCATTCCAGCAGCGGAAACTCCGTGTTTTAACTGAGGCTTTCACCCAACTAGAATAGGCTCACACTTAGCCCCGCAATTCTGCAACTGTCTAAATACTCTGGGGCTTGACATTTACGACAATAATAAAATCTTAGGCTTCCTGTGACCAAACACATGTTCTACCTTTTATGGAAAGCTCGGCAAACTCAGAACTGTGGGCCTGAACGGAATCCCTTATAACAACTCCAAGCACCTCCGGGACAGCTCGGCCGCTCCCAGCCCACTGCCGGCCACCCCCATCACCGCTTCGCTGCCAACGCCCCAGCTATCTACAACCCCCAAAGACCACCTGTCCATCCTGCTACCTCAGCACCCGGCAAGTTCCTCTCCTGGCCCCTAACCTGGCCACAGACCCGCAAGATCCCCAACATGTAACACACTCCCACCAGGCTTCTTCCCACCCCCTGGACTCCGGCTGGCGGCTCTGAGCCTCCCGAGCCCCCTCTCCTTGTCCACACGCGCACCCAGCGCTCGGCCTCAGGGCTCCCTATGCAGCTCAGATCTCTCCATTTCCTCTCAGCTCAGTCACCCCAATTCCTACTGTCCCTCATCCCATCCTCTTCTTTCTAATCCTTACACTCACACATGTGCACACACTCACATGCACTTGCAGGCACTCATTCGCACGCTCACACGTTCATGCATTCACACACATGCACACCCATGTATACTCACAATTGCACTCACACATGTGCATTTATACACACATGTGCACACTCACATGCACTCGCATGCACTCATATTCACACATACATGCATTCACACACACACATTCACATGCACATCCGTGTACACTCACACGTGTGCATTCATGCACACACATAATCACACTCACTCATACATGCATTCACACACATTCACATGCACAGCCTGTACACTCACATTTGCACTCATACGTGCTTTCGTGCAACACATGCACACACTCACATGCACTCACATGCACACTTGTATTCACACTCATATATGCATTCACATGCTTGTGCACTCATTTTCTCACATCCATTCACATACACTCACATATATGCATTCACACACGTGCACTCACATTTGCACACTCATGCATTCACACACATGCACACCTGTGTACACTCACATTCACACACTCACATACACGCATTCACACTCGCATGCACTCATATTCACTCACATGCACAGTCGTGTACACTCACATATATGCATTCACACATGTATGCACTCACATGAACACATATTCACACTCATACATACATGCATTCACATGGATGCACACTCATATTTTCACTCACACATGCACTCAGGTGCACACTTGTGTACACTCACATTTGCACGCTCACACATGTGCACACTCCCATGCACTCGCATGCACACTCACATTCACACATACATGCATTCACATGCACGTGCACTCATATTTTCACTCACACATGCACACTTGTGTACACTTGCATTTGCACACTCGGGCTTACACACTCACATGGACTCGAGTGTACTCACATGTGCATTCACACACACACACATGCCCTCACATACATTCACACTCACGCAGACGCTCATGCACAAGCTTAGACACACACCCTCTCACATGCAGTTATGGACTCACACTCATGTACACACGTACACACATTCACACATAACACAGGGACCACCCTTCAGAGGCCAGGGAGCAGGCACAGGAAACCAGCAGGGGAAGGTAGGGGGTGGGGCAGGAACTAAGACATCACTTCCAAAACACACTTCACAGTTCACAGCACCGAGACAAGAGGGCACGGGGCTCCCGGCCTTTGCTAAATAGGGAGGTGGGCCAGGGTCCTGCCGCTTCCCAGGTGCAGCTGGGGGTTGTGGCTGCAACACCAAGCCCCCGCCCCACAGCCCAGCAGGGACACAGCTGTGCTCAACCATTACCCTGGAAAGTCGTGGGGGACAGGCAAAGGCCTAGGACCTGGACATAGCCCCTGCAGGTCTGCCAGAGGTACCCTGGGGTCAGTCACACAGCCCATCACCAGCTGGGTTTCCCACTGTGGGGAGCCCCCACCCTCCCTTGGAGAGGCCCCAAGGGCCACTTTGAGAGTCCCGACCCCGCAAGTCCTTCCAAGAGTTGCCATGTAGCTCCAAAGCCCACTTGGCAGAGGGCTACCCCAGCCCAGGACACCTGCAGGGACGATCATCAGATTGTCATCAAGCCCCCCAGTCCCCAGTCACCTTTTTTCAGCAGAGGTCAGCTGCCCAGCGGTGACCTTCAGCCCAGCACCCACAAGGGACAGGATACCATCGAGATGCAGGCAGGGGCCGAGGAAGAAGCCAGCCCCTGATGCAGGCCTACTGAGTGTTCACCGCCCTCTCTTAGTTACCCCAGGTGATCCCACAGCCACCCGAGGAGTGAAATGGGCTTATTTTTATTTTTTTAGCAAATAAGGAAGCTCCAGCTCCGGCAGGTGAGCAGCTCCTCAAAGCCATGCAGCGAGTCCCCGGCAAGGCTGGACTCAGTCCTGCTCTCCAGCCCCTAAGCAGTACTTCCCCACCACCTCTCAGCACACGCACCACCCTCTGTTTGAGAGCGAAACCCCAAAACCACTGACAGCACCTGAACAAATGCAGAAGGGGGCAATCTCACCGAAGCTCACAACAAGAGCAGCCTGGAACTCACAAGACCCAGAAACGACGGGAGTCCTTCGCACTCAGCAAGGACCCCCCGAAGGCCGCGGCCCAGGTGCGACAGCTCGGACGAACCCACGCTGAGGCAGGAGTGACACTGAAGAACATGTTCGCAGGCACAATTCAGCCCACCCAACTGACCAGCAAAGCGTGAAGTAGAGGCATGGCCGGGACACAACTGTCATCTTAAAGGCTCTGAGAAGTCCCGCAGCAAGTCAACCAGCTAACTCTCTGTTTCCCAGTTTATCCCAAATGTATTTGACCACAGGATACTTCCTTAGTTTTGACCCAGGGGAACATATTTTGTGAAACACTGGCCTGGGTGCAGAAGTGAAATGAGAAACACAAAGCCAAATTGAATAGGAGGCACCAGTAGAGACCAGGCAAAGGCACCATGGAGCCCTGGAATGTCGGGGATCTCAGATGCATTCCCCTACCTGCCCCCATCTCATCTCCTCCCCCTTTCACAGACAAGAAGACTGATGTCCGCTGAGGTAAGAGCTAGCCTGGGACCATTCAGTGGCTACAGGCCCAGTTGGGTGGAGGTACCTTCAGTACCTGGTTCTCCTCACACCTCCTGGGCCACAAGGAGCCACCTCTGGCCACCTCCCCAACCCACTGCCGTCAAGCTGATTCCGACTCATAGCAAGTAGAACGGCCCATAGGGTTTCCAAAGCTGTAATTGTTACAGGAGCAGATGGTCAGGTCTTTTCTCCTGCAGCACTGATGGTGGGCTGGACCTTTTAGTTAGCAGCCAAGCACCTGTGTCACCTCTGCTCCACCAGGGCTGGGGGTAACCTTGATGAGCAACCTTGGCTTTCTCAGTCACAAAGAGACAAACGTTGTATGATCCCAGTTATACGAAATACCTAGGATAAGCAAGTGTGTAGAGGCCAAGGTTATTAGTAGTTACCAGGGGCAGAAGGAGCCCTGGTGGCCCAGTGGTTAAGGACTCAGCTGCTAAACGAAAGGCCAGCAGTTGGAACCCACCAGCCACTCTGCAGGAGAAAGACTGTTGCAGTCAGCTGCCGTAAGGATTATAGCCTAGGAAACTCTGTGGGGCACTTCTACTCTGTCCTATAGGGTAGCTATGAGTCGGAATTGACTCGACAGCAATGGGTTTGGTTTTGGTTTTTGGACCAGGGGTGGGCAGGAGGGAGGGGAAGCTGAACTTCTGTTAGAGGTGATGGGGAAATTCAGGAGCAGATAGTGGTAAGGGCTGAACAACACGAAAAACATAACTAAACAAACAAACCCATTGCTGTCGAGTCAATTCCAACCCATGGCAACCTCATGTGTTACAGGGCAGAACTGCTCCCTGGTGTTTTATTGGCTGTCACCTTTATGGAAGTAGATTGCCAGGACCTTCTTCCACTGCATAGACGAGTGGGTTCGAACTGCCAACCTTTAGGTTAGTAGTTGCACACAAACCATTTATGCCACCCAGGGACCTAAACATGACTAATGTCAATGAACTGCACACACAAAGAATGTTGAAATGGCAAACGACTTGTTCCATATATTTACCACAACGAAAAGAAAAGAAGACTTGATTTTCTCAGTGGGCTAGTATGAAACACTCCCTGGCACCCAGGGCCAGCTCCAGCCAACTCCAGCCAGGAGGGAAGGAAGGCCGGAGCCCTTTATCAGAGGCAAGTCGTCTCTTGCAAAGGGAGCCTGCTGATAAAGTCCATCACCGGAGGCGGTCTGCTTCAAGTGACGGGGTTTTCCTGAGAGAGTGAGCCTTTCCCTGAAAACCATTTCCTGACTAAATACGCTGTAATTGGATAAATGTCTGTATTTCATCACCATGGCTGAGCGCATGCTGATGGGTGGGGGGAGCCAGAGGTAGAGGTCGACAGGCCTGGGAGGAAAGGAAGCGGGCACCGAGGGGCCCGGACCGTGTCCACATGGGAAACTCGGTGATCAGGCGTGTGGCAAAGCTACAAAACGTCACGTGGAGGCCCACCCGCATCCATCTGTCCCTCCCTCTGTCCCTCCTCTCTTACACACACACTCTCTCTCTGCAAGCCCACATTTAGCAACTGTGGGATGTCACGAGCTCACTGATACCCAGGACAAGCCTGAGGGACTCTGGCATTTGATTTCTGTCTGCTCACGTGCGCGCTCACTAATTAGAAGGTTTAAGTCAGAGCACAGAAAAATATGTATTTCAGAGTCCCAGTTGGACTTGGCAGAAACCAGTTTGTTACTAACATTCTTATTTTTGACAAAATATAGCATTCTGATTACAGACCACTTCGGGTCCATGGTCCTGGCCTGCCAGGCTCCCGGAAGTGGCCCAAGGCCACAGCAAGGGCGAGCGAGAGGCCTGAGGATCGAGGCCTGCTGGGGGCCCAGTGGGGCAGCCTCTGCCGGCCGTTCTTCCAGTGGAAGACTTGATGGAAGGGTCAGCATCAAGAGGCAGGCTATTATTTTCTCTCTGCGGACGGGTAGTAGCTTTCACCAAAAGTCACCAGGCACCACCTAAACAGGCACCAGGTGGCTGGTCCAAGGTTTGCACCAGAGGCAGGAGGAGCAGCTGGGAGCCACAGACACCCCCAGGGGAGCAGTCCTGACCCGATTTTGCCTCTGAGGCTGGCCACTGCCCTTCTCTGACCTGGGTCCCTTCACCTGTTAAAAGGGGAGGCTGCGGTCTGGGCAGAGTGGGCAGCGTCCGGCTTATTTGAACGCACTGTGGGTTGTTCAGCCAATTTCAAAAGAAAACACTTCTATAATTCAAATAGCAATTAAGAGGTAGGCGCTGGAACCACAGACTGCCCATGTGCCAATTCCCCGTCCCTTCATGACTGTTTCATGACCCCAAGTGAGTTACTCAACCTCTCCCAGCCTCAGTTTCCTTCTCTCCAAAATGGGCATGGTGATGGCACTGAAACGTGAAGTGAGCCAACCGATGACTGTCCCGTAGAACCTGCCGGGTACGTTGTGAATGTGCAGTGAACATTAGTTACTTTTATCCGTTAAGTAGATTTTTGTAGGTCACGTGTTCTAAGGCAGGGTACATTTACAAGAAACTTTGGGGTTCTCATTAAATGCACGCCCCAGATGAGGCACCTCACAGAGATGACTCTCACCCAAGATCTGTGTGAAAACCATCCTGAGTGCGAGCTGTCCCCGAAAATCAACCAAGGAGGCGCTTCTAAGGATACTACACGTGTGTGTGCAGGTGTGTGTACACGAGTGTGTCGATGTGGGTGAGCGTAAGCCTGGGGTGTGTACGTGTGCATACATCTGTGTGCACTGAGTGTGTGAGTGTACGCATGGTGTGTATGTATATGTGTGTGCATGTATGTGCACGTGTGCATTGTGTACACGCGTGATTGTGTTGTATGTGTATCTTTGAGTATGTGTGAGGTGTGGGAATGTATGTGAGTAGGTATGTGTATGTTTGAGTGTGCATGAGTGTATGCATATGTGAACATGTGTGAGTGTGAATGTGAGTGTATGTCAACGTGTGAGTGTATGTGTGAGCACATATGTGAACATGTGTGTGTGTGAACATGTGCGTGTGAATGTGCAGGTGTGTGAGTGCATGCATATGTGAGCATACGTCAACACGTGAATGTGTGTGTATGTAAGTGTACATGTGAATGCTTGTGTTCTGCACGAACACGTGTGTGTATGTGCGTAGGTATATATGTGAGTGTGTGTGTGCTAGTGTGTGTGAGTGTGTATGAGGTCTATGGACTTCATGGCTCCTCCAAGCAGCACCCCACGCCCCTCAAGAGGCAGGAGGGGGCAGAGTTGGTGGGGTGGGTCTGGGCCCGCTGGCCTCCGGATGCCCACCAACCAGGGTGTCCCTGGCCTTCCCGCCAGCACTGGCCTGCGCTGCACTGGAGGCTGGATGGCCCTGTGGGCAGGACCAGTGCCGGACGCGAGGAGGAAGAAAGGAAAGGCGAAGGGCCCCTTCAGCCACAGGTGACAGACAGTCCCAAGTCCCAGTGCCACAACCACGACGCAAATGCTAGGAAGTCAGCACACAGCAAACCCAGGGACCTGGGACAAGGGCACAGGCAGAGCCGCCCCTAAGTCACCGCCTGCAGGTCACCGCCACGCATAGGGAACCTGGCGAACGCCCAGCAGCCGGCAAGGCTCTCACCGGCCTGGCACAGCCTGGGGCTTCCACGAGGTGGGAGGAGGTGGGCCGGCCAGCCCCTCCCGCCACTTCCCCGCGTGGTCACAGAGGTCCCATTGTTCTGCGGGGACCAGAGGAAACTGGAGACCCGCGCTCAGATGCACTTTGGAACTGGCAGAAATGAACATCTGGGAAAGGAAACACATTTCAGAAACAAACATACCTTTGTCCCAACTTTTATTTTCGTTAAGTGTTGCAAAAAAAGAATAATAGGACACGCCAACTTTACCATCACTCTAGAAAATCTCCTTTATTGAGCAAAATTCGGAGGCTCTGCCTTCAAACCATCTACTGTTCCTGGGAAAAAAAGCAGCCACCTGGTGCCAAGCCCCAAAGGCTGCCCGGGAGCTAAACAAAAGGCAAGGCCTGGGGCTCAGACCGCACCTCTGTACCCCGCAGAGCCAACTGGACAGACGGAAACCATCAGACAAGAGGAAACTTGCCAGAAGCTTCCCTCTGAATCCATCTTTGGAAATGCCAAGGTTTGCTTTGAACCCCTTGTCTCCCGGGCTCCGTTAGAGACTCTCAGAGCACAAACACTCCTGGAAGAGCTGCATGTCTTGTTCTAAATATTTACGCCTGTTTGGGGGCTGCCTTCAGAGTCCAGCACCGAGCACCAGCATGGATCATCTCAGGAGCAAAACAAAGCGTCAGGCCCTGAGGCTAACGATATAGAAGCAGCCCCTTGCTGTGGATTACATGGGTCCCCCAAAAGTCTGTAGAAGTCCTAACCCCCTGTACCCGTGAACATGACCTTGTCTGGAAACAGGGTCTTCGTTATCAGTTAACATGAGATCCTATGGCAGTTGAGTGGATCCTAATCTCATACACACGGTGTCTTAGTTTCTTAATACTGCTAACAGAAATACCACAAGTGGATGGCTTGAAAGAAGAGAAATGAACTATCTCACAGTTTAGGAGGCTAGAAGTCCGAATTTAGGGCACCCATTCTAGGGGAAGGCTCTCTCTGTCCACTCTGAGGGAAAACCCTTGTCTCAGCTTCTCTAGCCTTTTTCCCAGCATTCCCTGGGACTCTCCAGCGTGGTGTCGATCTTTCCCTCCCTCGTCCTTGCTTCTCTGTGTCTAACCTGCTCTTTTCACGTCTCAGAAATCCTTGGGTTTGAGACACATCCTACAGTGATACTGCCTTGTTGACACAACACAGAAAAGCCCATTCCCAAATGGAATATTCCCCAGGGACAGGGGTTAGGATTCCAACATGGACTTTGAGGGGGGGGCCAAAATTCAATCCACAACAAGCGGTGTCCCCACAAAACAGAAGAGACACAGAGGGAAGGAGGGGGCAGAGACTGGAGTGATGCGGCCACACACCGAAGATCACCAGCCATCACCAGAAGCTGGGGGAGAGGCAAGGAAAGACCCTCCCGCAGACCCTGCAGAGGGAACACAGCCCCGGTTTCAGACTTCTGGCCTCCAGGGCTCCCGTGTGTTAGGTGTAATCATTGCTGAGCCAGAGTCAGAATGCGTGGCCTCTGACACGGCCAGCCACGAGGACAGGCCCCTTGCCTGCTTGCGCATTCTGTTGTCGGGGAGCACGATGCTGGGGCTCACAGAAGGGAATCAACTCACACCCCAGCTCCCCGCGAGGGGGAGGTGCGGAGGGCCAGGAGCTCAGGGCTACAGGGTCGTCCCACAGGCAGCAGGGAGCCACAGCAGGCTGCAGGAGGGCGATGGGCTCCACTTTAGAGACCCCATCTGGCATGTGGTCTGGAGAGCAGTGTCTCTCACAAATTACCAAGTACTCCTGGGCACCAGGCCCGGTCAGCAGTCCAGGGAAGGGCAGGCCAAGGGAGAGAGGCCAGATCACACAGGGGGACTATAGGCAAGGACCCCAGGGCTTGAAGCTGACAAGGTGGGTGGGAAGGGTAGGGGCAGGCTACTGCTCCAGGCACTGGAAGGGGGCCTAGTCAGCTGAGGGGAGCCCACCGGGAGGACACTAACCAACCCCCAGCTGAGCGAGTGGGGGGCCCTCTCTGCAGGGCAGCATGTTGGCTCCTTGGCAGGCTGTCAGAGAAGGAAGAAAGCAGGGTCCCTGACAACCTCCCAGGAGGAGAGGAGGCAGTAATGCCTGGCAGCACCCACAGTGAGATGGCCAGCTCCAGACAAAGGTGAATCACATTCCCACGGGTGCGCTCCTGACACAGCCAGGGCCTTGACACTGCCCCTGCTCCCCCAGACTCCCGGAGCCCATCCACCAAGGCACTAGCTGCAAAGTCAATGCTACCTTCGCCTGGGGAAGGATGCAAGTTAGGGGCCCTGACCGATGCGTCTCAACACAGCAATTCACATGGCCTGACGTCCCACCTGACGCCCTACCTAACGTTGCACCTGAAACCGCACTTGACACCTCAGCTGACACTGCACCTGAGGTCGCACCTGACACTCCAACTGACCCTCTGCCTGACACTGTACTTGAGGCCACACTTGACACCCCACCTGACCCCCTGCCTGACGCCCTACCTAACATTGCACCTGACATTGCCCCGACACTGCACCTGAAGCCGCACCTGACATTGCTCCTGACGCCCCACCTGACCCCCATCTGACGCTGCACTTGAGGCCACACCTGACACCCCAAGGTATCAAGCGGAGATAACTTCCAGAGCGGTCCTTCAGCTTGATCAGGTTCCCTGAGGGCCCACTCCCCGAGAACAGTAATGACGTTTTAACGAAGACCACAGCACAATGACTGGGCGCTCACCTGTGCCCCACACAGCATCGCCCCACTGAATCTTCATGCAGCACCTGTGCAGGGATACTCTCATTACCCTCCGCCCTTAAAGGTGGGAGTCCCTGGGTGGAGTGAACAGTTCACTCGCTCAGCTGCTAATCGAAAGGTTGGAGGCTGGAGTCTACCGAGAAGCCCCTTGGAAGAAAGGGCTGGTGATCTACTTCCAAAAAGTCAGCAACTGAAAACCCTGGAGCACAGTTCTACTCTGACCCATGTGGGGTCGTCGTGAGTGGGAGTCAACATGACAGCCACTGGTTTCTTCTTTGTAGGTGAGAAAACTGAGGCCAGGGGCGCCACTAGCTTGCCTGAGGTCGCAGAGCTGGGAAGTGGTGGGCTGAGTGGGACCAAGAAGGCGAGACGCAGCTGAACAGGTGGGAGGGAGACTGTGTGAGCCCCAGGGCACAGCACCACCACCAGGGCCCCAGGGCTTGCTCCTGGATTCCTCTGGAAGCCCCTGCAGCTGTTCACAGGAAATCCAGGGGCAGACAGGCAGCAGGAACAGAGGCTAGGGGAACAAACACGCGGCCCAGGGGTGCTGCAAGGCAGCCTGTGCTCTGAGGCCAGCGCAGGCCAGCACAGGGACTGCACCATGCCAGGGGACCTTCCAGAGTGCCCACTCGTATCCAGGATAGCCTTCGGTACTCCAGGGACGCAAGACCTGACCAGGGCCCACCTGTCCTTTACACCTAACATGAGTGAGGGAGACACATGAACCAAATCGTTCCCTCTGTGCTCACGGACCCTACTGACCACGGGTCGGAGCACACCCCTACCCAACCTTCCCACCCGCCTTTGCATCAGGCTCTGCTGATCCAGGTGAACGAAGCTCAGAAAACTCCCTTAAGCTCTCTGTTTTCTCATCTAGAAAACAATATCCCCCAAGATACCAGCCATCCGGAAGAGGCTTTAAGCTCAGGATACAGCTGCCACCAAATCCAATTCATGGCAACCCCACGTGTCTCAGAGTAGAACTGCTCCATAGGGTTTTCAATGCCTGATCATTCAGCAGTAGATTACCAGGCCTTTCTTCCAAGGCACCTCTGGGTGGACTCAAACCTTCAACCGTTCAGTCAGCAGCCGAGCAGACGAACCATTTGCACCACCCAGGAACTCCTGTTGTTAGGTGTCATCAAGTCGGTTCCGACTCACAGTGACCCCACGTACCACAGAACGAAACACTGCCCGGTCCCGCGCCATGCTCACAATCGTTGCTAGGCTTGAGCCCATCGTTGCAGCCACTGTGTCAATCCATCTCCTTGAGGGTCTTCCTCTTTTTTCACTGACCCTCTACTTTACCAAGCATGACGTCCTTCTCCAGGGACTGGCCCCTCCTGATAACATGTCCAAAGTACGTGAAACCAAGTCTCACCATCCTTGCTTCTAAGGAGCATTCTGGCTGTACTTCTTCCAAGACAGGTTTGTCTATTCTCCTGGCAGTCCACGGTACATTCAACATTCTTCACCAGCACCATAATTCAAAGGCACTAATTCTTCTTCGGTCTTCCTTATTCATTGTCCAGCTTTCACATGCATATGAGGCAATTGAAAACATCATGGCTTGGGTTAGGCGCACCATAGTCTCCAAAGTGACATCTTTGCTTTTCAACACTTTGAAGAAGTCTTTTGCAGCAGATTTGCCCAGAACTCCTAAAGCCTGCATAAAATCAGATTATTGATGAAGTGCCCAGTGAGCCCTGAAAACCCTTGCCTCACTGGTCCATGGCTGAGCAATTCCCTAACAAGATCCTGTAGTACGTGGGCGAGAGCCCCAGCAGTGGAGGTGGAGGGCACCACGGAGGGGGTCCCACCTTCACCACATTCCATTCCAGCAGGACAGGGCAAGGGGAAGGGCCGGCACCTGCAGAGGAAGCTAAGGGCAGGTCTGTGGTCTCAAGCGCTGGGGCCCACAGAGACACACAAAGCCCAGCAGAGAAATGCTTGCTGGAAGAGAGCTCCGAGCAGACCTTCCTGGATCCCCAGAGATGGAGCAGGGCAAGGAAGCTTCCAGAAGCCCAGCACTCACCCCAACGCTAAACCTGCCTGGATCCTGGGCAGATTTCCCTCACCCTCCAAATCAGTTATTCCCATCTTGGGTCCCACAACCCAAGGGGCCTCAGAGGCGTGTGGGGCCGAGAAGCACTTTCAACATACAAAAAGCCAAAGGGAGACTCCCCCGTGACAAGCTGGCAGAACCTCGGGGCCCCTGCCTCAGCAGATCACAGAACTCAGCGGGTGGCACTGCGGTCAGCTCTGCCTAGCAATCACGATGCCTCTGACCATAAGCAGAAATGGTTATCACTCAATACACGAAGTTTTCTAGAAAAGATAAAACCTTCCAAAACACGTGACAAGTTTTTTTAAGATGAAAATTGGTAGGCCAAAGAATGGCAACAGCTGTGTGTTTCCCTCTTTCGTTTTGAGCAATTCTCCATACCTCTCAGGCTGTTTGCTGCCAGAGCGCCTTCTGAAACGAGGAGGCAGATTAACTGAAAACACGGCAATCCTCAAACAGCTGTCCCCCTAGCTGTGCGCCACATCTGTCTCAGAGAACATGAGGCCTGGCAGCCTGGGGACCCACATGGGGGCAAGACCACCCGGGTCTAGGGACGAGCCCACCACAGGTCTAGGCCTCCCTCATGGACATGGCATCCCCATATCCCAGCCTTCTAGGTCCCAGGGCAAAAGGGGGACGTGTTCTGGGGCTGCTTTGCCCACAGCCCAGGGCCAGGGCCCAGGCAGGATCCTGGTCGACCATCTGGCAACCAGGGGCTAACCAGGACCCGATGTTCTGGCTGCAGCCAGCTGGTCATCTGCTCCACAGGGCAAAGTGGTTCCATTCTGCTCTATAGGGTCACTATGAGTGGGAATCAACTCGACAGCAACTGGTTTGGTTTTTCTTACCAGGGACTGGAGGGAGGAGAGACCACTGCCTGCCCTGAGACAACCGTGACCGAGCTCCTCCCCAGGAAGGGCACAACGTGTGGGTCCCCGGCACCACCAGGAGGCTGCTTCAGGCAACACTGGGATGTGGGGACTCAGCTCTTGTGAGCCAACGCTCTGCCTGGCCCACAGGAGAGGGAGAAGTCTGTGCTGTCAACGAGGCAGGGCGAACACAGGCAACATCATCACACCAGTGCCCAATTGCCCAAAGGGCGAAACAACCCAAGCGCCCCTCAACAGACAGATGACGCACAAAATGGGGTCCATCCACATGATGGAATATCACTCACCCACAGAGAGGAATGAAGTCCTGACGCATGTGTGACATGGATGGACCTGGAAAACATGGTGCTGAGTGAAAGAAGCCAGACACAAAGGGACAAATGCTGTGTGATCCCACCTGTCTTAGTTTTCTAAAAAAAAACTCATTGCTATCAAGTTGATTCCGACTCCTAGCTACCCTATAGGACAGGGTAGAAGTGCCCCATAGGTTTTCCAAGGAATGGCTGATGGATTTGAACTGCTGACCTTTTGGTTAGCAGCCGAACTCTTAACCACTGCACCACCAGGGCTCCCTTAGTTACTTAGTGCTGCTATAACAGAAATACCACAAGTGGGTGGCTTTAACAAACAGAAATTTATTTTCTCACAGTTTAGGAGGCTAGAAGTCCGAATTCAGGGCACCAGCTCTAGGGGAAGGCTTGCTCTCTCTGTCAGCTCTGGAGGAGGGTCCTTGTCTCTTCTGAGCTTCTGTACCTGGGTGATCTTCAAGTGGCTTGGCATGTCTTCCCCCATCTCTGCTCCTTTCGCTAGCTTGTTTAATCTCTTCTATATCTCAAAAGAGATTGATTTAAGGCACACCCTACCCTAATCCTGCCTCGTTAACATGACAAAGCCAAACCAAACCCAACCCCTTGCCATTGAGTAGACTCAGATTCACATCAACCTTATAGGACAGAGTAGATCCACCCATAGGGTTTCCAAGGCTGTAAATCTTCACAGAAGCCGAAGGCCACATCTTTCTCCCAAGGAGTGGATGGTGGGTTCGAACTGCCGACCTTTCCGTTAGCAGCCGAGCACTTAACCACTGTGCCACCAGGGCTCCTCTAACAAAGACAACCCATTCACAAATGAGATTATAACCACAGGCAGAGAGGTTAGGAATTACAGCACCTGTTTTGGGGGGATGCAATTCCATCCATAACACCACTTACATGAAATATCCAGAATGGGCAAACGAATAGACTGAAATTTATTAGCGGTTACCAGGGGCCGGACAGGACCCCCGGTGGCACAGTGGTTAAAGCACTCGGCTACTCACCGAAAGGTTGGCGGTTCAAACCTACCAGCCACTCTGCAGGTGAAAGATGTGACCATCTGCTTCCATAAAGATTACAGTCTTAGAAACCCTATGGGGCAGTTCTACTCTGTCCTATAGGGACGCTATGAGTCAGAATCAACTCAAGGGCACCAGGTGTGTTTGTTTTTTAAACTGGGGGCTGGGGGAGGGGAGTATAGGGGTTGCTGCTTAAGGGGTACAGGGTTTCCGTTTGGGGTAATGAAAAACTTCTGGAAAGAGATGGTGGTGATAGTTTGTACAACACGGGAATGTAATTAATGTCGCTGAATTGTAGCCTGAGGGCTAAAACGGCAAATGTTCCGTTACACGTCTAACCACAATACGATTCAAAAAAACAAAGTAGTGCGAACCCAACCTAGACGCTCTCCCTGAGCTGATCAGCAGGTCACCGGCTCCGCGGATCCTAGGAGCTAGAGTGGAGCGAGGCAAAGACAACAGGGTGCAAGGACCATGGTCACAGCAGGCTCAGTGAGCGTCCTGGAGGAGGTGCGGGGTCGGGGAGGCCCCTGCAGCCCGCTGAGGAGCTGGACACTGCCCGGCTTTCCCATTGCACAGCCCGGCCCTCCCCAAGCCAACTGGGCACCGTAACAAACTCACAGAGTGACGGGCAGGGACAACACAGCCAGCCAAGGACACAGAGTCTCAAGGGGCAGCAGTGAAGGGGCACAGTTCTCAAAGCTCATTAGTAGTCTTTCTAGTCACCTACTCCGCAGTTACAACTCAAAGCATCAAAAGTCATTTCATCACAAAAACTCACTGGGCCATGGTTTCTTTTTTGTGTGCTTGAAAACGTTCACCCAGCACCCATCCGTCAGGCTGTCAGTCTGTTCTGCTGTGGGGCTCGCGTGGGGCCGTAATGCTGGAAGCTATGCCATCAGCATTTCAATTACCAGTCGGGTCACCCAGGGAGGACAGGTTTCAGCAGAGCTTCCAGACTAAGACAGACCAGGAAGAAAGGCCCAGAGATCTACCTTCAAAAATCACCCAGGGAAAACCTGAACAATCACAACAGAACACAGGGTCGAAACACGGGCCTCCCAGGTTGGAGGGCACTACACCACAGCCATTAACAAGGGTCACCAACGATTATGACGACGGCGCCTAAGTGGGCGACGTTTCCTTCTGTTGTACATGAGGTCACCATGAGTCGTAGCTGGCTTGGCAGAAACTAACAATAAGAACAAAAACGGCCGGACAAAGCTTTTTAAAAAATCATAAAAATGGCGTGTGAAGGATTTTATGAGTCAGAATGGACTCGACGGCACTGGGTTTGGTTTTGGTTTGAAAGACTGAGATGCCGAGCCCCAGAGTCCAGGCTGCAGGAGGTTGGTAGAGATGATCATGGAATCAGGATGTCAGGGTCAAGTGCTTGTGGGGTACACTTGGTTACCAAAAAACCAAACTGGCTGCCATGAAGTCAATTCCAATTCACAGGAATCCCATAGGGCAGAGTAGAACTGCTCCATGGGGCTTCCAAGGCTATAAATCTTGAGGGAAGCAGACAGCCACATCTTTCTCTCGCTGTACCTGATTCCTGGAAGTAAAAGTACTGTGTCACTTACAGCCCTTCTCATGGTCTGTACCTCAGAAATGTGGACTCTGACTACGGTGGGTGGAGGGTCCCACACTTGTCACAGGAGATTTTAACACACAACACGACAGGTGTTCTATAATCGGGGAAACACAGTGGGATTAGATTTCAGGATGGGGGAGGAATTCCCAAGGGACCAGAATCAGGAACCAGGAGGCAAAGATGGGATTGGCTCCTTGGACAGATGAGGCTGGGAACTCTCGAGACAGCTATGCGGTATCTACTATACACCAGACACCGTGCCAGAGGCAGAGCATCACAGAGGAAGGCTGCCCTACCCTCAAGGTCCTCGCAAGCTGGGTGGACCAAGGAAGGTCCCAGACTCCAAGGAGCAGGCAGGTTTGGCTGCTCATGCCAGGAGTAGGGAATCAGGCTAAAGCCGGCTCGGGGACAGCATCCCATGCCGGGATAGCATCCGATGCTGGGACAGAAGATTCCAATTTTAGACTCTGGAGAACCAATGCAGGTTTCTAAGAAAGGTCAGGACAGATAAATGGACAACAGGAAGATTCTAGAAAGCAAGGAAACAGTGTAGAAGCTGATGTGATCATCTACTCAAAGCTCACTCTTTTACTGAGTGAGTTACGTAGGAGCCTACACGTGAAGCCTCAAAGCCCAGAGGTCCTGGGAGCAGGCAGAGAGGTGGGAACAGGCTTTCCCACCTGCAGAAAGGAAAGAGCTCAGAGCCTGAGTCTGGAGAACAGAGAAGTGAGAGTCATGGCGGACTCGGACACTCCAGCTTGCATAAAAAGGGGCCTGGGGAGGCCGAGACAGCACCCACACACATCCTTCCTCCCAGCTTCCGTGTACTTTTAGGAATCAAGTTCACGCTCAGTAAAGCTCCGAGAAATCGCCCTCCCCTACAAAAGCCACAACTCTTGCTCTAGAACCCCCTGGCCCTGAGGAGCTCGAGTGGCAGCTCCCATCACGGCGATGGCGGGCCCCTTCCCAGGCAGAATCCTTGGTGGCAGCTGCCCGCGAGTGGAGAGAGTCTGGACGGCACCCAGGCTGAGTGTTCCAGCCGGGGTCACACACTCAGGCCCTGGCTGTGCCCCAGTGAGCAGCTTCCTGAGAGTTTGGAGAGGTACATCCCACCTCCCCGCCTGGGCTAATAGAAGTGTGCAGCCCACGGAAGAAATCAAGCTGCTCACGTTCTGCTCTGGAATGTCCTAGGAAAGGGGGCAATAATTTACTCAGTAATTACTTTTGCCTTCAGGGTAACGCAGAAATGAGTTTGCATTGGAGCTGGCTTCTTCGTAGGCACAGGCAAGGCAGCAAGGACTCTATTGGGCAATTCTGCACAAATCTCACCTCTAAAGTGCTCCGCGCATGAACAAGAGGCACAGTGTGAGGACCAGCTCCATCACCACCGCGGCAGACGGCTCTGCGTGCACAGCCGGACACCAGCTTGCTCATCGGAGCCCACTTTTGATATCCAGTCCGTTGTTGACGCCTGCTGCATTCTGTTGTTTTCTGTCCCTGGGATCAAGAGATCCAAGGCTAGAACCTGGGGGGTTGACTCTAAAGTTTATCACCAAAGAGTAAATGCGCAAGAAGAGCCAACACATTTTTTTTGGAGAACAATGAGGGGGGAGTTTGCACAAGTGTTCTCAAAACATACTATAGCGCCATGGGGATGTAAACAATCAGCTGCCTTCACTTGTTGCTGCTGCTGTCATGTCAGTCCCCGAGTCAAGGCAACCCCATGAATGTCAAAGCAGAAACGCCCCATAGGGTTTCCTTGGCGGAAGCAGATTACCAGGTCTTTCTTCTGCAGAGCAGCTAGGCAGGTTCAAAAGAAACCCACCAATCAGTGGAGCAGAACAGAGAGTCCCAAATCAGGAGCCACACATCTGTGGCCACTGCTCGTGAAAAGGGGCATTTTAAATGAATAGGGGCTCAGACGGGCAGCTCTTTGTGGGTATTGGGACAACTCCTTATCCACTGGCCAGAGGGCGAGGGAATTGGTTCGGATCCCTGCCTCATACCCTATATGCAAAAGAAATGCAGCCATCGTGATGTCTGAACATAAAACACAAGACAGTAACACTCCTGGAAGAAAATAAAAGAGAATGTACTTATAATCTCAGTGTAGGAGAAAAGGGTGTGAAACCCGTAAGTCATAATGGAAAAGACCATCAGTTGTGACTACATGAGCATTTTTAATGTCTTTATGATACTGTACCATCACCCGAAAAAGGAGAAAGGACTCGCTATAGATGAGAAGGAGCCCTGGTGGCACAGTGGTTAAGAGCTTTGGCTGTTAACCAAAAGGTCAGCAGTTCAAATCCACCAGCCGTTCCTTGGGAACCCTATGGGGTGGTTCTACTCTGTCCTACAGGGTCACTGTGAGTCAGAATCGACTAGATGGCAATGGGTATGGTTTTGGTACAGATCAGAAAGAAAAGGTAGAACATACTTAACGATACATGTTATAATATAGAAGCACCACCTCCAAGAAATTTGGAGGACAGCCACCTGGTCAACCAACTGGAAGAGATCCATATTTATGCCTATTCCCAAGAAAGGTGATCCAACTGAATGCAGAAATTATCGGACAATATCATTAATATCACACGCAAGCAAAATTCTGCTGAAGATCATTCAAAAGCGGCTGCAGCAGTATATCGACAGGGAACTGGCAGAAATTCAGGCCGGTTTCAGAAGAGCACGTGGAACCAGGGATATCATTGCTGACGTCATATGGATCCTGGCTGAAAGCAGAGAATACCAGAAGGATGTTTACCTGTGTTTTATTGACTATGCAAAGGCATTCGACTGTGTGAATCATAACAAACTATGCATAACACTGCTAAGAATGGGAATTCCAGAACACTTAATTGTGCTCATGAGGAACCTGTACATAGATCAAGAGGCAGTTGTTCAGACAGAACAAGGCGATACTGATTGGTTTAAAGTCAGGAAAGGTGTACGTCAGGGCTGTATTCTTTCACCACACCTATTCAATCTGTATGCTGAGCAAATAATCCAAGAAGCTGAACTTTATGAAGAAGAATGGGGCATCAGGATTGGAGGAAGACTCATTAACAACCTGCGTTATGCAGATGACACAACCTTGCTTCCTGAAAGTGAAGAGGACTTGAAGCACTTACTAATGAAGATCAAAGACCACAGCCTTCAGGATGGATTGCACTCCAACATAAAGAAAACAAAAATCCTCACAACTGGACCAATGAGCAACATCATGATAAACGGAGAAAAGACTGAAGTTGTCAAGGATTTCAGAACTGGGCAGTGTTTCGTTCTGTGGTATACAGGGTCGCTATGAGTCAGAAGCGATTCGATGGCACCTAAGAACAATGACCCCCAAGAACACACTCATCCCCCACCATTCCTGGTGGTCCAGGTGCCTCAGGCCTCCAGTGAGATGAAAACATAAGCCTCATGCTAGAGAAGGCCTCAGAGATCAGGACCCACTGGCTTCACTTTGCACACGAGGAAGCTGGGGCACACAGAGGGGCAATGAAGAGCTGGACATCTCCTCCCCAGGGCTCCAAGCCCAGGGCATGCCAAGTAGTGTGTGTGCCGCCCTCCCTGTGCGTTCTCCAGGGAGAGGGATCCTCCGGCAGATCCCCAAATGGGTGCCTCACACCCCAAAAAGGCTAAAAGCAAACCACTCTCCTCACTGAGGAGTCCCTCAGTGGTGCAAAGGGTTAACACGCTGGGCTGCTAAATGAAAGATTGAGGTTTGAGTCCACCCAGGAGCACCTTGGAAGAAAGGCCTGGCTATCTACGTCCAAAAAATCAGCCCCTGAGAAGCCTATGGAGAGCACCTCTGCCCTGACACACATAGGGCTGACAGGAGTCAGAGCCGACTTGAGGACAACTGGTCTGGCTTTTTCCCTTTTATTGCGTGCTTGTCGGGCCCTATCCCGCACTAAAGACTTTATGCATTATTTTATCAAATGCCCAGTGAAGCTAACAGACAGAAACCATTGTTGATCTCATTTTGTATATGAAGTCAAGGACCAGTTGGTTAGGTAACTGCTATATCAGATTTGAAGCCTGAACCCAGGCTTGTTGGATTCCAGTGCTCAGGGCCATAAAGATACTGTGGCCGGATGGGGGATGTTTCCTGAACTCTGAGCAGGAGATAAGGGGAGGGTATTAGGAGGCCCTGGTGGTCCAAATGGTTAAACACTGGACTGCTAGCCAAAAAGCTGGACGTTTGAATCCACACAGAGGGACCTCAGAAGAAAGGCCTGGCAATCTACTTCTGAAAAATCAGCTGCTGAAAACGCTATGCAGCGCAATTCTGCTATGACAACACACACGGGGACGCCGTGAGTCGGGGTCAACGCGACGGTAACTGGTTGATCCCCACTGCACAAATCTTTGCTTCAGTTTAACCGTTAGAAAAATTACCTCAAGGCAAATGGGAAGTTGTTGTTGGGTGCCGTGAATTCCAACTCATAGCAACGCTATAGGGCAGAGTAGAATTGCCCCATAGGGTTTCCTAGGCCGCACTCCACCAGAGCAGATCGCCAGGTCTTTTCTCCCTTGGAGCAGCTGGTGGGTTTGAACTGCGGACCTTTAGGTTAGCAGCCAAGCGCTTAACCATTGCACCACCAGGGCTCCTTAAAAGGAAAGTAGACGCTCAAAAAGTGTTCACTGAGTTAAACATCAACCAACAAAGCAAAGGAAAAAAACAGACAGTACAGTATACCCCCCACCTCTCCAAAAGGGCTCATAGGGAACTTTACCATGACAACCTCCCAGGGGGTCTTGCAGGCAGGGACTGCTTGTGCGAACTGTCATCAGCGAGCACGTGGCCTTGTCCGCACACCCCTCTGCGCAGCTTAAGGGTTCTGGGCTGCCAGCCACCCCACAAGGGCAAATCTGTGCCAATCACAGACCCAAAGCACCTAAGCCCCCTCCCACACAGGAGTCCGGGGACTTCCAAACCCAGGCATTCCGTCAGGAAGGGCATTTTTAAAAGGAAAGCTGGCCACCTAGGGCAGGACCTCTTGGCTTTTCCCACAATGACCCCACTGAACCCGAACAGGCGCCCTGCTAGGTGAACACCACCATCCCCACTTTACAGATGAGGAAACTGAGGCTGGGAGTAAGTAAACAGGCTCCAGAGCTGAAGAGAGAGCAGAGACCAGGTTCCAGCCAGCTGGTGGGGCCCTGGGCGGTGGGGGCGGGGGTCCCTCTTTGTAGGATCCCTAGCTACCTCTGTACACCAGCGCTGGCAACACACTACCCCCAGAGGGGGTCTGCTGAGGAGTGGACATGCCACGGAGCAGACATGCCACAAAGCACACACAGCATGGAGCAGACACATCACAGAGCAGACACGCCACGAAAGCAGACATGCCGTTGCTTTCTGAGCAAATGGGCAAACAGACCCATAAGGCGAAGGAGCTGGACACACAGGCTCCACTGTGAGAGCGTGTGAAGGAGTCGTCCACAAGACCTCGCAGACCACAGATGTCCCGCTGCTGTCAGGGGTTCTGTAACAGTGAAACGCACCGACTCACCCTGCCCCTCCTCCTGGGAGGCCAGCCCTGGCCTTCTAGCGGGCCCCTGTCTCACTTCCCCTCTCGGTCGCTGCCATGTTGCTGAGCTGCCCAGGGAGAATCCAACACCAAGTTCAACTGCATCACAGCCCAGCTTAACACGGATCCCATGCCCAGCTCCTAGGATGTTTTGGCTCCCAGCTTATACTTGCTGGGAGAAATAGCCAACCAAGATGGATCCAAACCCTTCACCTTGACACACCTGACTCCAGCCTGCATTCCCAAACTCTGACTAAAGTTTTCTGGGGCTTCGATCACATCTGGCCCACATCCAGTCCTTGGTGCCCCCTGGGCCTGCCCCTCTCCTAGCTAAAGTGAGCTCTAGCTGACTCTACGCTGGTAGCCCAGACAGCAGGGCCCAGGCCTTCATCGCCATCATGACCCAGCCTATCCCCACCACTTGGCACAATACCAGGCATCAAAGAGTAACAGCAACGAGAACAGCTAACACAGAGCCAGGCATGTGTTAACTCACTGACTTGGTGGTTGGAAGACTTGTTATCTCCATTTTACAGAAGAGAAAACCGAGGCACGGAAAAGTGAAGTGGCAGGGCAGGGATCAGACTGGAGGCACTCAGCTCCATCTGCACTGTCAACCACCCCACTCCAATCACGCGGTGTTGTGGTGGCCCTGTATCATTTAGGGAATAAACGAGTCCATCAGCGGACTAGAAAGCTAAGGTCGTGGGCAGAATGGAAATCCAGACTGCAGAATAGCAGCTTCTAGACCTTGCAGGCCAGGAAGATCAAGGACCCTAGTACACAACAGTCCCTCGCCTGGGCCTGGGGGGCTGCTAAGGGCTTCCACCCCCCATTTAAACCTCCCAGCGCCTGGGAAAGGAGCGGACCAGATAAAGACGTCAGACATAGACAAGCTAAGTAAGGCGCCCAAAGTCAGTCGGCTACTGAGCAGCAGCCTGGGCCCACGAACCCGTTTGTCCGACCTCAAAGTCCAGCGGCTCCGCAGCTCCAGGGCAGAAATCGATGCTGAGTCCTCCCTTGCGTACCCCACCCCCCCGCCCCCCCACCCCGCCCCCGCCGAGTGCAAATCCGGCTACATGCCTGAGCAGTGACAGGGAATTAAACAGCTTCCACATGTGACAGGGACCAGGGTGAGTCTCGACTGAGAGGAGGTGAATAAGTGTGGTGCCCAGGGGCTGGCCGGATACCTTCCTGGATTTGATCAGAACGGTGGAACCCATATGGCCTGGCTCTGAAAAACAGAGGGTCCTCTGGAGGAGACCCTCTCAGTGGGCTCCACACAGCATTGAATTTACCCAACCAACGCTGGCTGGGCCTGCCAGGAGTGTGCCTTGAACCCGCCCTCCATCAGGGAGCATGCCCACCTGCAGAAACCCCCTGGGGCAGGGGGAAGGAACCTGGCCAGGCAGGTGGGGCCAGAGGAGGAGACGGGGCGTCTGAGGCGGTAACGCCCCTCCCCGCACCAGGGCCCCCAGAACAAAGGCACCTACATGGGCTCACAGCTTCGAATTGCAGCAGGAAGCAATCAGGAAAAACAATTAGCTACTGGCTTGCTGGCTTTACTTGAGACCCAGGCAGAGGTCTGAGGTGACAGCCCAGAGGCAGGGCATATCACGAACAGCCAAAGCGGTTCTACAGAAAATACCCCTCCTTCTCATTTCTTTCCATTTCAGGGTTGTATCTCCACACGCGCCGGGGCTCCTGGGCTTCCTAAACCCCTCCGGACAAGCCTCCTGATGTTAAAACCATCAACCCTATTTTTGCTTCACATAGGACTCAGCTCCACAGATGGTGATTCTTTCCTTGGGGGGCTCAAATCGCCCAGGCGACAGGCATTCATACTCCACAACAGGACCCCAAAAGGTACAGGAAATCCCGAACTGCCAGGAGGTGAGACGCAAGAGCGATGCCTTAGAAGCCCCACCTTTAAAACAAACATCTTCCCAAAAACCCCTTTTGCCTGCATGATCCAGGCATTTCCGGCAAGAAAAGGCGCCGGGATGGCCTGCGCAACGCAGATACCTCATTGTTTTGTCTTCACCTTGGTTTACTAGCTCCAGACCGGGCCAGGAAATGTAAACACTCTCCTGAGAGAGGCAAATTTGGGGGGAAATGGCCCACAGAACCTCTAGGAAGGCTTGAGAAAAGGGGCCCCAAGCTTTCTGCGCTTCTGAATGACACAGACTCAGTGGTGGGGCCCAGGCTGGGAATGCCACCGGCAAAGCCAGGCCGGGACCCTCCCTGCAAATGTCCACACTGGAGATATTCCGGGACAGCTGTGTGCCTGACGGAGGCCCAGACAAAGGGACCCGGGCTCCCCCACACTCTGCAACTGCCCCCACCAGGAGGGGGGAACCCAGCGCCACAGGACAGGCTGGCCCGTCCACTTGGTCAGCCACACTCCAGAAAAACAAAACACGCACGTCTGAAGAGAATGATTTAGGTAGGGAGCCTTGCTTCAAAAACCACATGGCAATCTCCAAATTAAAAGAACATGCGTGGCATTTCACAACGCTTAGGTTTCCCGAGTCCTCCTGACCTCAACTCCACCCCTCGGGACACACTGAAAGTCGGGGAGAAAGTTCCCCAACTCTCGATCCCGCCAAAGGTGTGCACACCGAGAAACACGCACGTTCCTCTGATGGGACCGACCCGACACCCGGCTCGGCTGGCCCACGCCGCCAGCCCCCGGGGGGGGGACATCGGTCAGCTGGGCCGGGCGCCACCGTTTGGGGCCCACCGGCCGGCCGGACGGACACCTGGCAGGTGGCAGCCCGCTTGGAAACACAGCAACGTCAAAGGGGGCAGCGCAACAGGCCAGGACTCCCCGCGCCGGTCGCAGAACTTTCTCGCTGCAGCCCCAGTGGGACTCGCAGGCCGGCGGCGCGGCCATGGGCAAGAGGCTCGCCAGAGAGTTCCCGCTCCAGGGCGGCGAGGCCTGTCCCCCGCCGACAGGCTCCCTGCGCGCGGCCCCGCACGCCGAGCCGGGCGCCGGGCAGGTGAGGACGCGCCCGCCGCACCTGGCGGGGTGGCCCGGGACGGGGACGGCGCCCCGGGAAGGGCCCGGCGGGCGAGACAAAGGCCGGCGCGCGGCCCGGCGGCGGGGAGCGGGGACCGCCGCGCGCCCCAACTCGCCCCAACTTGCAAAGTGGCTCCGAGGCGGCGGCGCGCGCTCGGCCGCGGCCCGCCCTCCCCGGCGCACGGCCATTGTCCCCCTGTGTCCCCCGGCCGGCGCCCCCTACCCGCGGCGGGGCGCAGGCTGCAGCACAGCGCCAGGAGCAGCAGCAGCGGCGGCGGCGGGGGCCGGGGCGGCCGGGGCGGCGCCGCCTCCATGTTGTCCGGCGGCCGGACGCGCCCGCGCCGCTCACTCGGGCCCCATGGCGAGGCGGCTCCTCCGGCTCCGGCGCTCCCGCCTCCCTCGGCGCCGCTGGCGGGACGCGGGGGGCAGGGACCCAGCAGGGCGCGGGCGGAAGCGCGCCGCGTCCCCGCCCCCCGCCGGCCGCGCCCCCGGAGCCCGCCCCCCGGAGCCCGCCCGCGCCCCGCCTGCCCCCCGCCCGGGCCCAGCCAAAGCCACCCCGGCTCCGCGCTGGGCTCGGCCGGTGGTTTCACCCCAAGCAAGTTCCGGTAGCAGGTGTGTCACCTGTAGAGCTAAAAGGACCCCGCCTCTTACAGATGGGGAAACTGAGGCACAGGGGTGGGGGAGATTGCTCCAAGGGCACACCGCGAGGCAGCGGTAGGCTGGAAGCCAGGGGCCCCAAGCCGGGTCTGTGCACCTTCCCTGGGCGGCCACCGCCCCTGAGCGACAGCCACCCCCAGGTCCCAACGGGGCGACCAGTTCTCACTTCTGCGGTTACCAGGGAGGGCAGAGGGGGGCGACCGCGAGTCGGGCAGGGACAGAGCGGTTGATGGAGAGGGGCTGCAGCTGGCTGGGCTGGGGCTGGGGGTGGGCTTCAGGTTTAATTTTGGACTTAGTTTGTGCCCTCGGCTTTGATTAGGGTACAGGGAGACTGAGCAATGGCCCCATTCCTTCTTCTCCACGTGCTTGGAGGCTGGCGGAGCCAGAAAGCCTGGTCTGAGAGTTCCAACCTCAGGGGGTCCCACACCTTCAATTCCTTCAACAAGCAGGCGCTGGGCTCACGGTATGGTGCCCCACTCTGCGCTAGGCCCAAGCATCAGGCTCAGGACTGAGAGGGGCTGGGAAGGGGACGCTCTAGAATGGGCAGGGAGTGAGGGGAGGGGCGGCAGAAGAGGGCTCTGGATCCCGTGGTCCAAGTTCAAATCCAACTCTGCTGCTTTCTGGAATCGTGAGTGCCCTTGGTCAGGTGTGTATATTACCTCTCTGAGTACTATTTCCTCCTCCCTTGCACAGTGTTGGAGCCCTGTTGGGGCAGTGGTTAAGAGCTCAGCTGCTAACCAAAAGGTCGACAGTTAAAATCCACCAGCCGCTCCTATGGGGCAGTTCTACTCTGTCCTATAGAGTCCCTTTGAGTCAGGATCGACTGGATGACAACGGGTTTGGTTTTTTTCGTGTTTGCAGAGTGTTGAGAGGACTAGTGATAACACAGAGACACTACCCATTACTCATGAAAGCATGTGGTCTTCCATATTACAAAGCCAGAGTCCAGGCAGGAGGCCTCCGCCCTCCTGAGGCTTATAACTTAGCAAGGAGCACAGCCAAAAAAAAGGCAAATGAGTTTAAGATCACCACAAGGGGCTGTGAGGAGCTCCATGAAAAATGGAGGCTGTTGGGCTACAATGATGGGGACCTACTGATTCAGGGAGGTGGGCAGACTTCCTGGAGGAGGGGATGTTTGAGCTACCTCCTGGGTGATAAGAGGGGCAGCCTGCTGGGAAGGGGGAGGAGTTCAGGTAGATAAATCATGGCGGGGAGGGGAAGGCCTGAGGGCAGGGTCTGCCTCTGCCTGCTGGACTTGTGTGTAGAGGCTGGGGGTGGAGGTGGAAGGGGAAGATCAGATTGGGAAAAGGGGTTGAGAGTTTATCCCAAGAATGATAGGAAACATTTGTAGGGATTTAAGCAGCAAAAGGAGTCCCCGGGGTGCAAATGGCTAAAGTGCTTGGCTGCTAACCAAAAAGTTACAGGTTCAAGTCCACCCAGAGGCACCTTGCAAGCAAGCCCTGGCAATCTGCTGTCAAAAAATCAACCATTGAAAACCCTACGGAGCACACAGTTCTGCTGTAACATGCATGGGGTGGCCATGAGTTGAAATTGGCTTAAAGTCAGCTGGTTTGGTTTTTCTAAGCGGTGCTCCATCCCGGCAGTACATCCTGTTGGCTCCACTTTCCAAAACGGATCTAGAACCCCACCTCTTCTCACACCCCCACTGCTGCTACCCTGAACCAAGTCGCCTTTCACCCCCTGACAGGTCTCCTACTTCTGGACTTGCCCCCTTTCAGCCAAATCTCACAGCAGCCAGAGTGAGCAAGTTACATCCCTCAGGTCATGTCCTTCCTCCGCTCAAGAAGGCTCCCATCTCTGTCAGAAGAGAAGCCCAAGGACTATGGCACCCCAGGGCCTGCTCTGGTCCCCCTCCCTGTTTACTTCTCATACCTAGCTACACACTCCCCTCCCCCCCTCACCCTGCTGCTTGCCAATGGCCTCCCCACTGGCCTCAAATACACTCCTGCCTCAGGACTTTTTCACTTGCCGTTCTGTCTGCCTGAAACTCTCTCCTCAGTTAGCCTCATGGCTCGCTCCCTCACCTCCTTCATTCAGCTCCCCATGAAGGCCTTCCCTGAACCCCGTCAAAAATTCAAACTACACACACACTACCCACCCTTGCCAGCACTTTCTACACCATTCCTCTTTTATTCTTCTCCTTTTTTGTTGGTTTTGTCCCCTGCTGTATCCTCTGTGCCTAGACCAGAGCCTGGCACACAGTCCCCATTGCTGTCGAGCCAATTCCAACTCATAGCGACCCTACAGGACAGAGTAGAACCACCTCATAGGGTTTTCAAGGAGCAGCTGGTGGATTCAAACTGCCGGCCTTTTGGCTAGCAGCCGTAGCTCGTAACCACTGCGCTACCAGGGCTCCTGGCTAGAGGTGCTCAGGAAATGTTTGTTCAGTGAATGAATAAAAAGATCTGATATGTGTTCACGAAAGAGTCACTGTGGCTGCTGGGCAGGGGCAGCACTGTGGGAAGGCAAGAGGGGAAGCCAGGGTAGGGGGCTGGTCAGCAGATAGGCACGAGGGCTGCAACCAGGGAAGATAGCAGCTTGGACTCGGTAGGGGTGGCGGAAGGGGCTCATAGGTGGCGAGAAGGGACTGGATTCAGGATACCTTTAAGAAGAGCAGGAGGACTCACTAAAGGCATTGGCTGTGGGGACAAGGGACAGGGAGCTCAGGATCGCTTGCCATAGCGACTCTGCTAAAAAACCCATTGCTGTCGAGTCAATGCCAACTCATGGCGACCCCCTGTGCGTCTGAGCAGAACTGTGCTGCACAGGGTTTTCAATGGCTGACTTTATCCTCACGGAGGGAGATGCAAAACTTGAGTCTCTGATAGGGAGATTTCTGTATATGCAGAAAAATCCATTCATGTCAGGGGACAACGGGGGCTGGGAGTGGCTCCTAGGGCACCCTGGGGCCTCCAGAACCCAATCTTGGGGTGCCAACTGTGAAGACACCACCAGAGGCCTGGAGAGGGAAGAGCCTGTGCCCTGGGTCTCAAAGCCCATCAGAACGAGATCCCAGGTGGCCTGACTTGGATCAGAACTCTGAGAAAAGTCGCTTGCAAAGGGAGAAACGAGGCTGACCATGATTTTATTCTGTGGAGTTATGACACCATCACAGGGCTGGTCATTTTTAGACCCTTTGGTAATATAACAAGCACCTGGAAAACGTGCTAAGCTTCCACTTCCCCCAGAGGTTGCCTGTCACAGCTCACACCACCTCCAGACTTTCCTCAGGCCTCCTGTTTGGAAATCTTCACCATCATTTCATTCCTTAGATTTTAGCTCCTCCGTCACAGTGGAGGGGGCGGGGAGGGGTCGGCACCTGTCCGATCTAATCATATCTGGGGACAGGAGCTCCATTAGGGTCCACTTAAGGCCCATCAGGGATGAAGTCTCAGTCCCATAACATGGGTGGGAAGGACATTTTGGTTTCCCTCCCAGGCTGGAACATGCTGACTCTGGAGAGTTATTCTGGGCACCAGGGCCCCTCCCGCCCAGCAGGCCTGCAGGGAGTGACCCGAGATCTGACCGCTGTGGTCAGAGGGGTGCCCTGGGCTCCGGAGCACCCCGGGCCCTTCCGAGCCAGGAGCATCCTTCCCAAGGAGGCTTGGTGGAGACACACACACAACCCTGGCCTCTCTCTCCTGCAGTGGACGCCATCTCCCAGCAACCTGCACCAGGAGCAGGTAAGGGAAGGCCACCGTCTGTCCACAGCAGTGGACGCTGGGCGGCTTATTTGGTGGCAGGTCACAGTTTCTGTGGGTGCAGGGGACGCAGGCTGGGCTTCACCTCTCCAAGCCTCAGTTTCCTCATTCATAAAAAGGGGGTGATGACATCTGCTCAACTTCTTATCTCTCAGTGCTGATGTGAACCCAAAGTGTGATAAAGTTGAAAACACACTCCTCATGCTTTCAAGTGCTGCTTTAGTGTAAATTTGTGGTAACATGAGCCCAGCACCTGCACAGAAGTCGCCCCACTTCCCCCTCTTCTCCCATGGTGGTCATCCATCCCTTACATTTCTCTCTCCGAGGGAGGGGAGGACACAGAGAGCAGCATCCAGGCTGAGAGAAGGAGGAGTACAGATGACTCAGCCTTTGGCCTGAGCTCCTGGAAGGCCAGGACGGCCATTCGCCAAGATTAGATGTGTTAAGTGGATGAAAAGAGAGACCAGGGGAGGGAAGGTGGTGGGGCATAGTGGGGGTGGGATATGAATCCCACCTTGACCTTGTTTGGATTCTATGGGACCTCTCGGTGGAGGAGTGGTGTGGGCAGGGTCTGGGGACCAGGGAAGAGGGCTGCGCGGGGAAATTTAGGAATGCCCAGTGTATGACAGCATGTAAGGCCATGCGCCCGGAGGAGCAAACATGAAGAAAGAGGTTCAGGCTCTGAGCCCTGGGACCTCAGACGCACAGGGTGCAGGGAGGTGAGGAGAACCATGAGGGCAAGGGGGGGCAAAGTGAGGGAAGATGGGGGGACAGAGTAAGATGAGGCTGGAGACCTGTCCGTTGGACCTACCGAGGGGCAGGTCCTCAGTGACTTTGACCCACTAAAGATCACACGTACCTGGCTTTTACTGAGGCCCAGGCACTTAGCTGAACGCCCAGGACTCCACAGGGCTAAGGAAGGAAATAGCTTCAGCCTCTCCCTGTACTTTAGACCCTTAAACCGGGCCCGCGCTTTCCTCCCCCCGCCGGGTGAATACCTGGCCAGGTGCCCTAACCTCTGTGGCCCTCTCAGGTGTGGTGACATCCTTGGGTCACGTCTAGTCCTAACATTCTCAGCACAGGATCAAAATTCTCAAGTTTATTCGAAGTCACAACTTCTCCCTCTGCAGTGGGGGTAGGGACAGCCCCACCTGGGCTCTGTCTCTGCATCCCGCCCCACCTACCCCTCCAGCCTGGCTGCACCTGGGGAGAGGAAGGACTGTCACCAGTGACCAGGCACTGGGACCCTTGTGGGTTTTGGCAGATTCCAACTGTTGATTCATTCTCTCAGGAGCTCTTTATGGGCACGTTGGATGTTTCTCGGGACTGAGCCTGATCCCTGGGAAACACGAGCCTTTGCCCACACTCCCGGACGGGCAGCTCAGCCCAGGGTAGTCACCTGTCCTTCTCCACTGCCGACCAGGCAGCTGCAGCCTGACCTTGGCCTTTGCTTTATCAGGCATGGAGCAAACCAGACACATGCGTTGTCCCCCAGCCCCTCACCCCAGCTCCAGGGGACATGCTGTCGAGCCTCGTTATTAGGCAGGGATCCCGTATTCTCCATCTTGTCTAGTCGATAAAATCCTGGCGGGGCGGGGGGGGGCTTTAAGGTCATTCAAAGGTCTGCACATGAGCAACGTGGCCTGTATACTGTATTTGCAGGGACTTTATAGCCCATCTCAAGGAGCCCTGTTGGCGCAGTGGTTAAGCGCTCGGCTGCTGTCCCAAAGGTCAGCAGTTGGACCCACCAGCTGCTCCGTGGGAGAAAGATGTGACAGTCTGCTTCTGTGGAGATTTACAGCCTTGGAAACCCTACGGGGCAATTCTACTCTGTCCTATAGGGTCGTTGTGAGTGGGAATTGACTCCATAGCAACAGGTTTGGGTCTTTTGGGGTTTTTAGAGCCCATAACAACAGTGAATAACGAGACTTGATTATAAGTCCACAAGGTCTTTTGCTGTCTGTCTCCTGCCAGGTTTGAGATGAAGGGAAAGTACTCCTAAGGCTGGCTCTCTTTCTCATGCCTCCCACTCCTCTTTTATACTTTCAAGGGAAGTGGTGGGCTAATTATTAGGGTGACCCACAATCATATTTGCCCAGAACTGAGGGGGTTCCTGGGACTTTTATTATTAAAACTGGGAAAGTCCCCGGCAACCTGGGATGAGTTGGCCACCTCAGGGCTGGGGAAGGAAGCAGGCTCCCTCTGCAGGCTCCTCACCAGCCTTCCAGGCACTCAGACTCCAGGGCGACAGTAGGAACGGAGACCCACGTGTATACCATTGAAGAGTTATACATCAAGCCACCAAGCAGTTGAACAGCTGCTTCATCTGTCCTCCGGCCCGACCTTCCTACCTTCACAACACCTGATGACCAAGCCCCTCAGAACTCTCAGACAGGCTGGGCATGGCAGGGGAGAGGACCCGGCCCTGGACCACCCAGACCCAGTGCCCCGAAGACTGTCCATGGGGGAGGTGCCCACACAGCCTGGACGTGGGCTCTGTGCTGCTTGGGGGCTTGAGGCCCTAGGTCCTATCCAGGAGGGGGGTTTGCGCCTCAGGGAAGCACATCTCCTTGGCCCTGAGGGGGTGGGAAGGCTGGAGGGGCAAGACAGCATTTATTAACTTCAAGCCAAATGGAAGCCTCAAGGCCCATCCTGACACCCCCAAGTATTCCAAACCACCCACAGCTCAGAACAGGAGTGAGAAAACAGTCAGCAGCTAGCAGCAGCCAAGCCAGGACTCGCACTCAGATCTCTGGCTCCATGCAGCCCTTCTTCTTCCAGGCTCACGCTCTCTCTCGCACTGACTCACTCCCCTCCCCCAGGTCCTCTTCCCTGCAGGGACTCCTCGTGCGGGCCTGGGAAGCTCAGCCACTCCCCCTCCTCCAGCTCCACCCCCCCCCGCCCCAGTAAGCAGGAGCAAGCTTCCCCTTTTCAAAAACAAACATCTTCCCTCCCCTGCATTCTCTCTCCCCTCTGTCCGTGAGTGGGGGCTTCTCTAACCACCATCTGTACTCGCTGCCTCCTGCCCTCACCTGTGCCCTGTGACCCCGCCCGCCCTTGCAGTGCTGCCTCCTGCCCTCACCTGTGCCTGGTGACGCCACCCGCCCCTGCAGCAGCATTCCCATTGCTCTCTCCAAAGGCCGTTGCTTCTAGGCTCTGCAGTCTCCACCACCCACACCTCCCCTCTGACTGTCCCTCCTCTCCCAGCCTCACCCCTCCTGCTCACAAGCTCTCCCTGCTCCAGGCACTGCCTCCCAAGTGTCCCCCTTTCTCCATCCCCACCACCAGGTTCAGCCCCCCAGGCTCTGCCAACTGTAGTCTGTGCCTCCACAAGAAAACCAAACCGTAGCCGTCGAGTCAATTCCAACTGATAGCCACCCTGTAGGACAGAGTAGACCTGCCTCTTAGGGTTTCTAAGGAGCAGCTGGTGGCTTCAAACTGCTGACCTTTTGGTTAGCAGGCGAGCTCGTAACCAGTGTGCCGTCAGGACTCCTTGCAGTTATTGTTGTTGTTGTTAGGTGCTGTTGAGCTGGTGTCGACTCACAGTGACCCCATGCGCGACAGAACAAAACACTGCCCGGCCCTGCGCCGTCCTCACGGTCTGCGCTACGCTTGAGCCCGTTGTTGCAGCCACTGTGTCAGTCCATCTCATTGGGGTTCCTCCTCTGTTTCACTGGCCCTCTACTTTATGAAGCAAGATGTCCTTCGCCAGGGACTGATCCCCCTGATAACGTGTCCAAAGCATGTGAGACGTAGTCTCGCCATCCTCGCTTCTGATGAGCGTTCTGGTTGTGTTTCTTCCAAGACAGATTTGCTCATTCTTTTGGCAGTCCGTGGCATATTCAATATTCTCTGCCAACAGGTCAATTCAAAGGCATCAATTCAGTCTTCCTGATTCATTAGGATCACCTTTCAGTGGGTGAGGTTGGGGAAGGCTCAGATGGGGACTGGGCTGAGGAGGGGAGAGAGAACAAGTGTTGCAGAAGCTCAGCAGGGAGAGGCCCCCTCCAGCAGGAGGCAGACAAGGCCTCAGGGAGACAGTGCCGGTGACCTAGACCTTGACAAATGGGCAGCTGTGGAGAGGGTAGGTGGGGATTCCGGTGGGAGGCAGGGTGTGCACGGGACCGTGACACCCAGATCTGAAGCCAGGAGCAGCTGGTTTGTGGGGGTGTTGATGGGGAAGGGGACTGTAGGCAGGGAGGCTGTGGGGGACAGCACCCAGGGGAGAGCTTGGCTCCTGTGCAATATTACGCAGTTTTCTGCCCAAGGACATTCCTCGTGCTCAGACACGGGGGTGAGGTCACCCCCACCCTTCTCGCAGGAAATAATCCACCTCAAGAACATTCCCAACAGGTGTGACAAGAAGAGAAGCCATCACAGGTATGGGGACACCTTTGCCCTGAGTAGCAGCGGAGGGTGTGGTCCCAGGGCGGCAGCTGAGGGCTTGCCTGGGGACCTTGGGTCTGTGTTAGCCTCCAGGAAGATCCCTCTTTCTCCCCACTGGGGTCTTAGAAGCAGCAGCAGCCCCCAGCCTTGGGGTTGGAGTAGAAAGAGGCTTCTCCGGGGCAGGCTGGGTCCAGCATTGAGCCGAAAGATACAAGTGCTGAGGCCCTGGGGCAGCAAGGACACGGAGCCCCAACCAAAGCTGGGAGGGAGACCCCAGACCCACTGGCAGCTCTCGGGTCTTGGTCCCCAGCCCTGGGCAGGTACAGCAGGTAAAGCTAAGAGCCTGGTGATTGGGGCCCCTGACCATGAGGGCCACCTCCTGCCCACACCCCCTCCTCAGATCAGTGGTTCATGAACACCCTCATGGCCACTCGGCCCAAAATAAAAATGGATGGAGGCCTGGAGGGCAGCGAGGAAGCTTCACACCGAGCAGAGCACATGGGGCCTTTAGTGTGAAGCCCCTGCCTCCAGACGTTGACCTGGACTAGGTTCTCTACCAACAAGGCCTTCTCGCTGCCCTGGCTGGGTCGAGGTTGCAGGGTGAGTCCTCTCAAGCACATTCTCCAGGCCCTCCAGGACCAGCATCAAGCCCCTGCTTTCTCCTTATATCCTCCTGGTGACTCTTAAAAAATGAAAACCAGTTGCCCTCGAGTTAATCCTGACTCAGGGACTCCACGTGTGCAAAATAAAACTGCTCCATAGGGTGACCTTTCAGAAGCAGATCGCCAGGCCTTTCTTGGGAGGCACCTCTGGGTGGGCTCTGCTAGTAGCAGAGTGCAAACCGTTTGAGCCACTCTTGACAACCCTTCAGGGAAGGTCTTATCCATGCCCATTTTACAGAGAGGGAAACTGAGGCCAAGGGAAGCTGTATGACATGCCTGAGGTCCTTCTCTGGCATGTGGTGGAGCTCCGATCCCCATTCTTCATCTCCCCACAAGGCCCTGCGTCCTTTCTGGGGAAAGGGGCTGAGGCAGGTGAGGACCGTGATTGAGGTGGCTCAGAATCTCTGCTCCAGGACGCTCCAGGTCCTCGGGGACTGCAGTAAGCCATGTGGCCACAAGAGGGCAGCAGCCTCCCGCCGTGCCTGGCTCCTCTTGGGGCTCTGGCCCTGGGAAAGGGGCCCCGCTCTGGAAGAAACATCCAGCGACGCAGGAGTGGGGAGTCTCGGCAGGTGGACCTCGCGGGAGGAATCACAACCGCCCATGCCTGGACAAAGGGAAAGGACGTGGGCGCTGGGATCTGTGGGCACGGATCATGTCCACTTCCTTATGTGCCCACAGCACACTGGGCACGAGGTTGACCCCAAACGGACCTCGATATTCTAATCTGTGCCAATAGGGACAACGGTAGCTGCCTGGCTTGGCTGTGTTGGGGATTAAGTAAAATAACAAGGTTGCTGTTGTTGTGTGCCCTGCAGTCAATTCCGACTCGTAGCGACCCTATTGAACAGAGTAGAACAGCCCCAGAGGGTTTCCAAGGCTGTAATCTTTATGGAAACAGACTGCCTCCTCTTTCTCCCACTGAGAGGCTGGTGGATTTGAACCACGAATTTTCAGTTAGCAACCCAGCACTTAACCACTGGGCCACCAGGGCTTTTTTGATAACTAGTAGTAAATATAAAATGTTACTAAAGTGATACAGAGGGGACCCAGGCTGGGATAGTGGGGCCGCTGGGGCAGCTCCCTCCTCTCTCATACTCCAACGTCCTTAACGTCCAGGTGAGTCCTCTCTGAGCTGTCTCTGTTGTGTGGGAACAAACGTCCCCAGGAGTTGACAGACTTCCGGTGTTCCCCCGTTTACATCTTGGGTCTTCTGGGTCTGACTTCCTGAGTTCTCCTGTCTTCAGTCTCAATTTCCATTTCATCATAATTTTGCTCAACGTGGTGAGTTCTTCCATCTGACCTTTCAGAAAGTTCTCAACTTGTAGTTCTTTCTAACTTCTTCTTTTGAACTTTAAATTTGGGAAATTATGTTTTTGTCGTTTCAGGAAGTCTATGACCTGTTTGCATCTCCTAGAATCCCCGTTACGTTTTTTCAGAGTCTCGTCTGTACATTCTGACTCCGCAGGAGCCAGCTGCTCAGCCTGGTCTCAGTCCGTCCAGGTACTGAATCTCCACCAATAGGTTGTCATTTTTCCCTGCTAACCCAAATGTACAGGTTCCTTTGGCTTCTGGATAGGTCAGGCTTTGGGGTTCTGAGATGACCACTGTGAGGCACTGCCTAGATCCTCCCGTACCCCACCTCCAGGACTGAAGCCCTCATTGCCTCCACCCCCAGTGTTATGGATTGAATTGTGTCGCCCATAATAAGTATTGGAATCCTAACCCCATGCCTGCGGATGTAATCCCATTTGGGAATAGGGTTTTCTTTGTTACGTTAATGAGGCCGTTTCAGTGTCTTAGACCTAATTACCCCTGAGATTTAGAAACAGCAGAACAGACAGAGAGACCAAAAAACCCACTGCTGTTGATTCCAACTCATAGTGACCCCATAGGGTTTCCAAGGCTGTGAAATCTCTACAGAAGCAGACTGCCACATCTTTCTCCCATGGAGCTCCTAGTGGTTTCAAACCACCAGCCTTCTGGTTAGCAGTCGAGCACCTTAACCAATGTGCCACCAGGGTTCCTTAGAGAGAAGCAAGCACCAATAGGGAAAGATCGATGCCACGTGGTGATCGTCAAGGCTTGAGGCACGTCGGGGCTACAGAAGTCAAGACAAGGACCTTCTCCGAGAGCCAACAGAAAGCAAGCCTTTCCCCTAGAGCCAGCACCCTGAATTCCAACTTCTAGCCTCCTAAACTGTGAGAAAGTTAATTTATGTTTGTTAAAGACACCCCCCTTGTGGCATTTCTGTTATAGCAGCACTAGACAACTGAGACATTCAGCTACCTGGCATGTGGGCAAATGACAGCTCTCAGCTGAGACCTTCTCCTGGGCTTGCTCAGGGCAGAGAAAGCCCTGGCCTCTCCCATGGTCGTGGCCCCTTGCTGGAGCAGCACTCATTCAGCGATTAGTCAGTTTAAGGATATAAAGGCTCCACCTCAAGAAACTGGCAGGACCATTCCAGCTTCAGAGGCCCCTGTAGGATCAGTTGAGGCCTTTTGTGAGACTGCATCTCAGTTCAACTCTTCTTTTGCCCAATTTTCCACAGGTGCTGATCCCAAGAACCGTCGCAACTAACCACCCACATGCACATCCCACAGTCTCAGAATTTTATTTCCAGGGGCCCTGACCTGCAAGGGTGTCTCTTAAGGGCTTGGTGGGAAAACACTCAGCACACTGGGTCCCCCCATTAAGGTAGGTTGGAAGAGGGTGCTTTCTTTTCTTTGGTGCGAGCAGAGGAGAGCATATAGTGGGTGCAGCCCCACGGAGGGTTCTTTCCGTTTTAGTCAGGAGGTCAATGGAAAGAGATCCAGAGCCTGAAGACGGTGGACGGGGGCTGCCCTAGGGAGCTGGGTCGTTCTCACATTGCTTGCCCAGCAGGATTTCACCATTGCCCTTTTGGTGGTTAACGTTATGTCTCAACCTGGCTAGGCTATGATTCTCAGTGGTTTGGCAGACAATATGTGTAAAAATGGTGTGGGGGTGATGTCTGACCTTCTCTGACTTCCCAAGGGGGAAGGAGAATCAAGGTCAACAGCCCAAGGCTGATTCCTATGAGGCTGAGGTCAGACATGCCTCCTCTCTCCTCTGCCTTTACCAACTCTGACACCAACGGTCCCTCCCATGGCACTCTTGCTTTCTCTGCTGGGTTCAGTGATTCATTGCAATGGCCACACAGGACTCACAGACAATACTCACGATTATGGGGTTTATTAGGGAAGTCACTGTTTACAATCCCAGCTCAGGAACACTCAAAATATAGTTCTTCCATCAGGACAGCCTCTTTTCAGCTGTGCTCACAGGCACACCTCTCTCTGGCCCTAGGCCTCTGTCCTGCTCAGGAAAGTGTTACAAAGCCCTTTTAGCCCCTGCCAATAAGTCCCCAGAGGCACCCCAGGCACTCAGCTTTCTCACTGTACGGGCTGGGAACCCCACTGCTTGATCTCCTGCTGGCCTCCCCTGCTGGTCTCTCCTGCAACCGCTTCTCACCATCCTCAGGGTTACAGCTCGCTCTCTCTCTTGGTCTCCTGGTTCCAGGAACTTCTCAACACAGGGATCCCGAGTCCAATAATAACGTAAATCAGTAAGAGAATTTTTTTTTAAAATTGCTGTTGAGTAGGTTCCGATTCATGTGACCCCAAAAGGAAGAAGATACATGGCATTAAAAGTTCTAAGATTCTTACCTAATCTTGGAGTAAGATAAAAGTATGTTTAACTTCAGACATTGATAATGTAAGTTACATATGTTTTCATTCCAAAGGTTATCACTAAAGGAAACACAGTGCACAACTTCTAAACCAGTAGAGGAAGAAATGTAATGATTACAAAAATAATTCAAAAGGGAGCAAAAAAGGAGAGGAAAAGGAACACAGAAGAGATGGGGTGTGTAGAAAGTACAAAAGGTGTAAATCCAAATAAATCCATAATTGCATTAAATGCAAATATAATTTGCAGTAATTTCCACTCCTGGCTGTTCTTCCTTGGTGGTGGTAGGATGCTCTTTTTCCTGCCTCTGGGGTGGCTCATTTCAAGCCCAGCAGGATGGCAAAACTGACCAATGCCTTTCGTGGGCCACAATTACCTAATCTGCACAGTCCCACTCAATCACCTGGGTGGGCGTTACAAAACCATGGCAAGAAAGGCCACACAAAAGCCATCCATCACACCACATGATGTAACCACCTTCCATTTTGTGATCCGATGTGAGCAGCCAATCAGCTGAAAGGGGAATTCCTTGGGGGTGTGGCCTGCTTCCACTATATAAATGGATGTTTCGGCAGAGCACGCTCCCTTTCTCAACCCTGCACTCTTCTCATCACTTGACCTCCATTTCTTGGGACATAAGGCTGCAGAAGTCTCTGGCCTGCTGCCCAACCTGCAGATGTGGGGTTTGTCAGCCACTGCAACCCTACAAGCCAACAGAGGTCTCCAGCCTGACCACAGATTTGACACTTGCCAGCCCCCACCATTGAGTGAACTGTTTCCTCACATTTGCGTATGCGTCACTGGTTTTGCTCCTCTAGAGAACCCAGACTAAGACAACAGTGGACCACTAACACCTGGATCTTTCATGATTACCTTTTCCAAATGGAGGTTTTCATTGCAACTTTCCTGTCCCTGCTTCATCGTTGTAAATTGCAGGAGACAGGCCATGGGTAAGAGGCAGAAAAAGGAAAAAAAAATTCACCCTGAGATATATCATAGTAAAACTGTATAAACTCAAAGAGTGAGAAAATTTCTCTGAAGGTGAGTGGCAGTAAGACTGACAGCTAATGTTTCAATAGCATCAATGGAATCAGGCAGACAATGGAACGGTCTCTTCACTGTATGGAGAAAATAACTGCCAACCTTGAGAGTTTTTTGGGGGCAGGAAAGATATTGTTTTAAATTTTTTTTGTGGCAACATATACAACCAAACATATATCCATTCCCAATTTCTACATGAACAGTTCAATGACATTGGTTACGTAATTCACATTGTGTCACTATTTTCAGTATTTCTACCCATTTTGCTTCATCATTGTTGATTTAGACTCTCTGACTGTTAAAGTCCTCATCTGTGCTTTAGATTAACTGTTGTCAGTTTGAACTCATATGGATATTTCTTTATAAAAGCACAATGTTCAAGGCAAATATTCTTTGTTAATTGAACTAAACTGTTCTTTAGTTTAATGATGGCTTCATGGAATAGTTTTGGCTCAAGGTTGGTTTCCATAGGAATTTGAAGTTTTGTTCCACAATTCTCCTCCTTTTGATAAGGATCAACCTATCAGGTCCTTGATCAAAACGTTTAGTAATGGTAGCTGGGCACCATCCATTTCTTCTGGTCTCATGGCCCAGGAGATAGTATTTCATGGAGGTAATTACACCTGCAGTTCATTTCCTTCTCTGATCCCTGGGTCTCCTTTCTCTGCTGCTCCACCAACTTTGAGTTTTACACCTAAGTATATTTCAAGAGTGAGGGAAAAATGTAGATATTCTCAGAAAAAAAAAAAAATTCACAAACACCAGTTCCTCACTAAAGGAAGTTTCTTTAGGCAAAAGGAAAGGCCATAAATATAAAGCCTAGGAGCAAAAAGAAATGGAAATGGTAAATGTATGGGTAAATGTAAATAAATATTGACTGTCTACTGGACTTTAAAAAACAAGATTGAATTAAATTACACAACAATAATAACATGTAAATCATGAAGAGAATTAAAAAAAAATGCTGTTGAGTTGATTCTGATTTATGGTTAACCCATGAGGAAGAAGATTCATGGAGTTAAAGTCTTGGAGTAAGATAGAAGTATGTTTAACTTTAGACATTGATAATGTAAGTTACTTATGTTTTCATTCCAGAGGTTATCACTAAAGGAATAGAAACACAGTGCACAACTTCTACACGAGCAGAAGGGAAAATGGAATGACTATAAAAATAATTCAAAAGAAAGCAAAAAAGGAGAGGAAAAGGAACATAGAAGAGATGGGATGTATAAAAAAAAAGTATAGAAAGTACAAAAGATTTAAATCCAAATAAATCCATAATTGCATTAAAAACATATAATTTACAGTAAATATCTGAATATTCCACTTAAAGGACAGATATTGCCAGTCTGAAATTTTTTTTTAATCCAATAAAAAAATAGTAAGAGAGATCTATAAAACATAAGTGTAGAGAAAAATTGATAGTAAATGCATGCAAAAAGGTATACCATGTGTCATGGATTGAACTGTGTCCCCAAAAAATGAGTGTCAATTTGGGTAGGCCATGATTTCCAGTATTTCGCGATTTCCAGTATGTGATTGTCTACCATTTTTTCATTTGCTGTGATTGTGTTGTAAATTCTACCTCTATGATGGTAATGAGGCAGAATTAGAGGCAGTTATGTTAATGAGGCAGGACTCAATCTACAAGATTAGGCTGTATCTTGAGTCAATCTCTTTTGAAATATAAAAGAGAGAAGGCTGTGGAAAGAAATTCCAGGAGCAGTGCAGTCCTTTGGACCCAGGATCCCTGCACAGAGAAGCTCCTAGACCAGGAAAAGATTGATGACAAGGACCCTTCCCCAGAGAACTGACAGAGAGAGAAAGCCTTTCTTTCCCTGGAGCTGGCACCCTGAATTGGGACTTCTAGCCTCCTAGACTGTGAGAGAATACATTTGTTTGTTAAAGCCACCTACTTGTGGTATTTCTGTTATAGCAGCAGCAGATAACTAAGACACCACGCAAATATTAATTGACTAAAAAATGATTTATGTGTTCATATCTGATAAGCTGCAGACTAAGGCAATAAGCATCTTTAAAAATAAACATTACTTTCTAAGACTAAATTCACCAAGAAAATATAACACTTCGAAATTTATATGCACCTCATAACACAGCCTCAAAATATGTAAAGCAAAAATTGATACATCGAGGATAAATAGAAAAGTCTACATTAAGCAGAAGATTTTAACACTTCTCTCTCAGTAACTGATAGAGTAAGAACAGAAAAATATCAGTAAGAATGAAGACAATTTGAAGAATGTAGTTAACAATCATGACCTGACTTACACATATGGAACACTGCTGAACACATGTTCTGTTCAGACACGCTGAGAACGTTTGTACAGAGTGACATATCCTGGGCCTTAAAGAAGTTTCAACGAGTTTCAAAGGATTAAAATAATACAGAATATCAATAATCTAGAAATTAGCACCAAAAAAAAAGACCATCCCCATATATTTTGAAATTAAAAAATACACTTTTAAGTAATAAATGTATCAAGCAGTAATTCAGATAGGAATTTAGAAATATATTGTATTGAACAATAATAAGAAATACTATATCCCAAAACAGTGGGTGCAGCTACAGTGGTACACAGAGGAATTTGTCTTATATTACATCTCAGGGGTCGGGGGGAAGGCTGAAAATTAATGGGGTAAGCATCCATTTCAAGAAACTAGAAAAGGAACAGCAAAATAAACTAAAAAAATCAAAGGATGAAAATAATGAAATTAAAGATATAAAGACAGATGGTATGTTTTGGTGGGTGTATATCACTAAAATTAAGAAATAAAGGGAGGTGTCTTAGCCGTCTAGTGCTGCTATAACAGCAATACCACAAGCAGATGGCTTTAACAAAGATAAATTTATTCTGTCATAGACTAGTAGGTTACAAGTCCAAATTCAGAGCGTCAGCTCCAGGAGATGGCTTTTTAGCTCTGTCGGCTCTGAAGGAAGGTCCTTGTCATCAGCCTTCTCTTGGTCTGGGAGCTTCTCAGGCGCAGGGACCACCGGTCAAAAGGACGCGCTTTGCTCCTGGCACTGCTTTCTTGGTGGTATGAAGTCCCCAACTCTCTGCTTGCTTCCCTTTCCTTTTATTTCTTGAGAGATAAAAGGTGGTACAGGCCACACCCCAGGGAAACTCCCTTTATGTTGGATCAGGGAGGTGACCTGGGTGAGGGTAGTGTTACAATCCCACCCTGGTCCTTTTAACCACAGGCAAAGATTATGATTTATAACACATAGGAAACTCACAAAATGGAGGACAACCATACATAGCCTAACTAAGCTGATACATTTTTGGGGGAACATAGTTCAATCCGTGACAGGAGGGGACACCAAGACTTTGAAATAAACTTTATTAAAATTTTATGGCATTCTTCAGAAAACATAAAATCATGTGGAATACTTAAAAAATTAAACATTTATTTCAAGTTTAAATAAAGTTTTCCAAAAGCACACACACACAAAAAGAATATAAAGACAGAAAAGAAGCAAGGCATAGAGTAAGGGAAGGCATATATAACAAATATAACTGTTAAAGTCTCATATCTAGAATATAAAAAATATAAGAACTACAAATCAATGAGAACACTCAGAAAAATGAACAAAACACTTGAACAGGTATTTTACAGATGAGAAATCCAAATGGCTAACAGATACATGAAAAGGTGCTCATCCTCAGTAATCAGAGAAATGAAAATTAAAACCACAAGGAATTTCCATTAAATGCTGTTATGAATTGAACTGTGTTCCCAGAAACTGTGTGTCAACTTGGCTAGGCTACAATTCCCAGTATTGTGTGGTTGTCTACCACTTTGTGATCTGATGTGATTATTCTAACCTCTGATGTTAATGAGGAGCCCTGGTGGCAGAAGCATCTCAACCAAGCAAGACTGATGACAAGGACCTTCCCTCAGAACCAAGAGAGAGAGAAAGGCTTCCCCTGGAGCTGGTGCCCTGCATTTGGACTTCTGGCCTCCTAAACTGTGAGAAAATAAATTTCTGCTTGTTAAAGCCATTCACTTGTGGTATTTCTGTTACAGCAGCACTAGACAACTAAGACAGACACCAACCAGAATGGCGAAAAATTTTAAAAATTGACCATACCAAGTATGGGAAGAATGTGGTACAACAGGAACTTTCACACACCTCCGGTGGCATTGTCTTATACGCAAGAAGAATCTTATGCGTGTGACTCAGCAATTCCATATCTAGTGTATACAGACAGCATCAACTGGATGGCAACTAACAACAAACAACCCATTAAACCCATTCCCATCAAGTCGATTTCAACTCACAGTGACCCTATAGGACAGAGTAGAATGCCCTACAGGTTTTCCAAGGAGCAACAGATGGCTTTGAACTGCCGACCTTTTGGTTAGCAGCCAAGCTCTTAACCATTGTGCCACCAGGCTCTATTAACATCATAGAGGTAGGATTTACAGCACATTGAATAATCACATCAGATTACAAAATGGTAGACAGCCACACAATACCGGGAATCATGGCCTAGCCAAGTTGACACACTTTTGGGGGGGACATAATTCAATCTTGACCATCTCAAGAATAGATTTGATGCATTAAACACTAATGACCAAAGACCAGATGAGTTTGTGGAGTGATATCGAGGACATCACACACGAAGAAAGCAAGAAATCGTTAAAAACACAGGAAAGAAAGAAAAGAACAAAATGGATGTCTGCAGAGATGAAGAGGCTCCAAAACTTGCTCTTGAATATCAGGCAGCTAAAGCAAAAGGAAGAAATGATGAGGTAAAAATGCTGAATAGGATATTTCAAAGGGCAGCTCAAGAAGACAAAGTAAAGTATTACAATGACATATGCAAAGACCTGGAAGTAGATAACCAAAAGGGAAGAACACGCTTGGCATTTCTCAAGCTGAAAGAACTAAAGAAAATTTTCAAGCCTCGAGTTGCGATATTGAAGGCTTCTATGGGGAAAATATTAAATGATGCCGGAAGCATCACAAGAAGATGAAAGGAATACACAGAGTCACTGTACCAAAAAGAATTGGTCAATGTTCAACCATTTCTGGAGGTAACATATGATCAAGAACCAATGTTACTGAAGGAAGAAGTCCAAGCTGCATTGAAGGCATTGGCAAAAAAACAAGGCTCCAAGAATTGGCAGTATACCAGTTGAGATGTTTCAACAAACGGATGCAGCACTGGAAATGCTCACCCATCTATGCCAAGAAATTTGGAAGACGGCTACCTGGTCAACTGACTGGTGATCCAACCGAATGCGGGAATTATCGAACAATGTCATTAATCTCACACACGAGTAAACTTTTGCTGAAGATCATTCAAAAGCCGTTGCAGCAGTATATCAACGGGGAAATGCCAGAAGTTCAAGCTGGATTCAGAAGAGGACGTAGAACCAGGGATATCGTTGCTGATGTCAGATGGGTCCTGGGTGAAAGCAGAGAATACCAGAAAGATGTCTACATGTGTTTTATTGACTATGCAAAGGCAGTCGACTGTGTGGATCATAACAAATTATGGATAACATTGCAAAGAGTGCGAATGTGACACTTAATTGTGCTCATGAGGAACCATTACATGGACCAAGAGACAGTTGTTTGAACAGAACAAGGGGATACTGAGTTGTTTAGAGTCAGGAAAGGTGTGTGTCAGGATTGTATTCTTTCACCATACTTACTCAATCTGTATGCTGAGCAAATAATCCAAGGAGCTGGACTATATGAAGAAGAACAGGGCATCAGGATTAGACGAAGACTCATTAATAGCCTGCAGTATGCAGATGATACAATCTTGCCTGCTCAAAGTGAAGAGGCCTTGAAGCACTTGCTGATAAAGATCAAAGATCACAGCCTTCAGGATGGATTACACCTCAACATAAAGAAAACAAAAATCCTCACAACTGGACCAATAAGCAACATCTTGATAAATGGAGAAAAGATAGAGGTTGTCAAAGATTTCATTTTACCTGCATCCACAATCACACCCACAGAAGAAGCAGTCAAGAAGTCAAAAGACGCATTGTATTGGGCAAACCTGCTGCAAAAGACCTCTTCAAAGTATTGAAAAACAAAGATGTCATCTTGAAGACCACGGTGCACCTGACCCAGGCCATTGTGTTTTCAATCCCCTCATATGCATGCAAAAGCTGGACGATGAATAAGGAAGACTGACGAAGAAATGACGCCTTTGAATGGTGGTGTTGGGGAAGAATATACTACAGACTGCCAAAAGAACAAACAAATCTGTCTCGGAACAAGTACAACCAGAATGCTCCTTAGAAGCAAGGATTGCGGACTTTGTCTCGCATACTTTGGACATGTTATTGGGAGAGGTCAGTCCTTGGAGAAGGACATCATGCTTGGTACAGTGGAGGGCCAGCAAAAAAGAGGAAGACCCTCAACGAGATGGATTGACCCAGTGGCTGCAACAATGGGCTCAAGGATAACAACGATTGTGAGGATGGTGCAGAACCATGCGGTGTCTCATTCTGTCATACATAGGGTCACTATGAGTCGGAACTGACTCGAAGGCACCTAACAACAACAATTAAGACCATAACATAAGCCCATCAGCTGGTGGAGAGCGGCTGCTACTTTCTCTTTGAAGAAAGAGGCAAGACCTTCTGCTGAAATTGGAGAAGGGGGGTTAAGGAGAGTGGAAGAAGATGGGAGATAGCAGCTACCAGGAACGCTTGGGATTTCTGGCAGCATGGAGAGCCTAGCCGCGGCAGGAGACCATGAACCTTCTCCAGGACCCAGGGGTAGGCATGAAAAATGTAGGCAGTTGGATTCATTCAGGGATATGGTATTGCCAAGTGGGTGTATGTTGGAAGGAAAAGGAAGAAGAAGATACTGTATTGGAAGAGAGTGACTTGCTTGTTGGCTCTCAGAATTCAAGCTGGAGGAGGAAGCAAGTGAGGACAGGGTAAAGGGAGAGAAAGCAGAGAGGTGTGGAGGAACTCAAGAAGTAATGAGTAATAAAGTAAGAAGGAGTAATGATGTGGGATAGCTGGAGGGCGATTTAAGGGTGGGGAGAGTGTCCTTGGAGTGGGAGGCTGAAGTACATAAGCTATGGAAGTGGCTGGAACTGGTTGAAGGAAGCTGGAGCACAAAAGGATGGCGATCCCCTTGATTATGGCAGGACCTGGGGTGGAGGGAAGATGGCAACCCAATGCTAATGGAGGTGGAATGAGGAGGTTGGTAGATGGTATCATCTCTCTGAAGCTGAGGAAGAGAAACATCTTTCCATGTGTTTTTTAAGACATGAAAAGGTTTTCCTTAGCACTTCTCTTGAAGTCTCTAGGTGGTGTAAATGAGTAAGCACTCAACTACTAACTGAAAGGTTGGTGGTTCAAACCCATCCAGGGGCACCTCAAAAGAAAGTCGTAATGATTTGTTTCTGTAAAGATCATAGTCTTAAAAACCCTATGAAACACAGTTCTACTCTGTCACACATGAGTCGCCATGAGTCGGAATCTACTTGACAGCATCTTGTAAGCACTTCTCTCAACCGCCTTCCTGAGAACACTGGGCGTAAATTCTGCCCCAGTGTGAAAACGGCGTGGGAGCCATGTCAGACCTCCTATAACTTCACAAGGGCAATGAAAATCAAGATCAACACCCCAAGGCTGGTTCCTACGAGGCAGGGGTGAGACCTGCTTCCTCTCTCCGCCATCTTTACCAATGCTGCCAGCAACTGTCCCTCCCACGGCACTCTCTGCTTCTCTGATGGGTTCAATCATTCGTTGCAATGGCCACACAGAAGTCTCAGATCATACTCACAATTATGGGGTTTATTAGAGAAGTTTAACAGGTTATTGTTCTGGTTTAGGAATGCTCAGGATACAGTTCTTCCATCAGGACAGCCTATTTTCAGCCATGCCCACAGGCACACCTTTCTCTAGCCCCCTTGACTTCTGCCTTGCTGGGGCAAGTGTTACAAAGCTCTTTTAGCTCTGCTGATAAGTGCCCAGAGGCATCCCCCTCCACCAATAAGCCTCGGCCCAAAAGTGCTTAGTTCCAGATTCGTGGGTTGGCAAGCGTAGCTCCACCAAGTGCCTGGAGGTACCCTACGCCATCAGCAAGCCTCGTGCCCAAAGGCACTTAGCTTTCTCACTCTGTGGGCCAGGAGTCCCACCATGCTGTCTCCTGCTGGTTTCTCCTGTCGCCATTTCTCTGCCACCTCTTCTTGAAGTCTTCAGTGTTATAGCTCTCTCTCTTTCTGTCTCCTGATCCCAGGAGCTTCTCAGAACAGGGATTCTGGGTCCAAAGAACATGCTCTGCTCCTGGCTCTCCCTCTCTGGTGGTAGGATCCTCTCTCTGCTCTGGCAAACGGCTCTCTTTTAAGCCTAGCTAGACAGCAAAACTGACCAATCCCATTGGTGGGCCACAATTGCCTTATTTGCACAGTCCCGCCCAATCATGTGGGTGGGAGTTATAAGACCATGGTAAGAAATGCCACACAAAAGCAATCCATCACACTGTGACTAACTTTTAGGGAAGTCAGACATCTCTAACACACATGTAATTCACAGAAGACAAAAGCTTGAGCATAAATGGAGTGGGGGGATGTTCAGGGAACTGATTAGGGTTCACTGTGCCACACTTTCTAACTTGGTTAGAACACGGTACAGTGAGGTTTAGTGCTTAGATTGTTGTTGTGTTGTTAGTTATCCTGAGTCGATTCTGGCTCATGGCAACCCACGTGCTACAAAGAACTGCTCCGTAAAGTTTTCTTGGCAGTAATCTTAACAGAAGCAGAGCGCCAGGCCTTTTCTTCCATGACATCATTGGGTGGGTTTAGAACAGTCAACCGTTAGGTTTGCAGTTGAGCACAAACCATTTGCACCACTAAGGTCCCTAGGTTGCTGTTGTTGTTAGGTGCCATCAAGTCAGTTTTCAACTCATAGAGGCCCCATGTGACAGAGTAGAACTGACCCATGGGGCTTTCTGGGCTGCAATTTTTACAGAAGTAGATCACCACGTCTTTCTCCCATGAAGCCAACAGGTGGGTTTGAACTGCTAGACTTTCAGTTAGTATTAACCATTGTACCACTGGGGAGGGTTGTTGTTATTGGGTGCCGTTGAGTCGGTTCCAACTCACAGTGACCCTATGTACAACAGAATGAAACACTGCCCAATCCTGCGCCATCCTCACAATTGTTCTTATGATTGAGCCTATTATTGCAGCCATTGTATTAATCTACCTCGTTGACAATCTTTCTCTTTTTCGATTACCCTCTACTTTATCAAGCAAAACGTCCTTCTACAGGGACTGATCCCTCCTAATAACATGTCCAAATTGCATGAGATAAAGTTTCGTCATCCGAGAGAGGGAGACAAGATGGTGGAATAGACAGATGCTTCCAGTGAGCTCTCTTTACAACAATGACCTGAAAAAAACAAGTGAAACGAGTATATTTATGACAAGCTAGGAGCCCTGAGCATGAAAGGCAAGCTTAGAAAACGAACTGAGGAGCAGGGGGAGGAAGAGACCATTCCAAAGCGGAGAGGAGTTACCAGACCTGAATCACGGGGAGCCCTCAGACACCATTCCCAGAGCGATGGCAGCAGGCTGGTACTAGTGTTCGGCCACAGTTTCCTCAGGGAGAAGCAGCCAGCCACACGGCCTACTCACACCTCCGGAAACAGAGAAGGAAACGGAGCTCTCACCAAAAGCTAAGTACTTGTGTATATTTTACCACGCCCCCCTGCCCCCAAGCCAGCTTCAGTGGCTGACTTCCCCAGGCCTGAGACAGGCCCTGTTGAGCGCCTAGAGCCATCCTCCTGACCTTGGAGAAGGAATAAATTTCCAAAGGGAGGGAAAGATAATTTGCCAGCTCCACTAACTGGGGGAGCTCAGGACAGAAGTGGCTCCTGTCCAGGCATAAGTGGCCCGTGGACTTTGAGTACCTTTTTCCCTCTGCATGGACCTGTGTGGGCCTATTTTAGGAGAATAGACCCTTGTTGGCATACACCAACCATTTCAGCTGTGTGGCGGAGAAGTGGGTGTTTGACGTTTGACATTGCTTTGCATATTAAACAGGGTTCTTGCCTACCCACATCAGGGGCCTAAGGACTGGTAGCTCCACTCAGGTCACCCAGCCACCCGTGACAGGGGTCCAAGGATAGCTGGTACGTCCCAGTCCTTACAACAAAAAACATTGGGTGTCCATGGTCCGTCTGCAGAACTCACTCACCTGTACGCTCTAGGGGACAGGGACATGCTTTCCTCAGAGACACATAGGGGATGATTCTCAACACCCTGCATTGTTCAGAGTGTGACCCCCTGCTGCAACCAGATACCGGTAACTATGCCAGTCACCCCTGCCCCTCTAAGACTGTACGACGGAGCCTGTACCACACACTTGATGATCAGCTACCTGGACACCTGAGCTGAATTATTACAAGAAAAGTGAATGGACTCCTACACGAGCCATCTGGGGACAGGACATTAGAGCTCCAAAGGCAAAAATAATCAAGCTAGCTCACTCAAGCACCCATCTGGGCATATCGAAACAAAACAAAGCAAGAAGCTGTGACACAGTAAGCAAACATAAAATAAGCTAATACAATAACTTATAGATGGCCGGGAGACAACAGTCAATATCAAGTCATGTAAAGAAACAGACCATGATCACCTCAACAAGCTCTCAGAACAAAGAATCCAGGGATCTTCTAGATTAAAGTGTATTCCTGGATTTACCAGAGGCAGAATACAAAAGATTAATATACTGAACCCTTCAAGTCATCAGGAAGGAAATGAGGCAATACACAGAACAAGCCAAGGAACACACAGATAAAGCAATTGAAGAAATTAAAAAAGATTATTCAGGAACATAATGAAAAATTTAATAAGCTGGAAAAATCCATAGACAGAAAGCAATCAGAAATTCAGAAGATTCACAATAAAATTACAGAAGTAGACAACTCAAAAGAAAGTCAGAGGAGCAGAACTGAGCAAGCAGAAGGCAGAATTTCTGAACCTGAAGATAATAAAGCCCTTGGCACTAAGATATTTGAAGAAAAATCAGATAAAAGAATTTTTAAAAAATGAAGAAAACTTAAGAATCGTGTGGGACTCTCTCAAGAGAAATAACCTTCGAGAACAGGGAGGGATAACGGAAAATACAGAGAGAATTGTTGAAGATTTGCTGGCAGAAAACTTCCCTGATATCGTGAAAGATGAGACAATATCTATCCAAGATACTCATCAAACTCCACATAAGTTAGATGTTAAAAGAAAGTCACCAAGACATATTAAAATCAAACTTGCCAAAACCAAAGATAAAGAGAGAATTTTAAGAGCAGCTAGGGATAAACGAAAAGTCATCTACAAAGGAGAGCCAATAAGAATAAGCTTGGACTGCTCAGCAGAAACTATGCAGGCAAGAAGGCAATGGGATGACTTATATAAAAAAAATTGAAGGAAAAAAATTGCCAGCCAAGAATCATATATCCAGCAAAACTGTCTCTCAAATATAAAGCTGAAATTAGGACATTTCCAGATAAACAGACGTTTAGGGAATTCATAAAAACCAAACCAGAACTACAAGAAATACTAAAGGTAGTTCTTTGGTTAGAAAGTCAATAATATCAGGTATCAACCCAAGACTAGAACAGTGGGCGAGCAATCAGAAGTCAACCCAGACAGGGAAATTCAAAAAATAAATCAAGATAAAAAGCCGCTCAAAACAGGCTAACGACGATGTTATTATATAAAAGAAAACAGCATTAAAACAATAAAGATGGACTAAGAAATGTAGTCATAGATCTTCCGTATGGAGAGGAAGATAAGGCGATACAAAGAAATAAAAGTTGAGTTTAAATTTAGAAAAATAGCGGTAAACGATAAGGCTACCACGAAAGAGACAAACTATCCTACTCATCAAAATAAAATACAAGAAAAAAATTGAGACTCAGCAGAAACAAAATCAACAACAACGAATATGAGAGAAGGACGATATATAAAGATAATCTACTCAGCACATAAAATTAAGTGGGAAAAAGAAACTGTCAACAACACACCAAAAAAGACATCAAAATGATAGCACTAAATTTATACCTGTCCGTAATTATGCTGAATGTAAGTGGACTAAATGCACCAATAAAGAGACAGAGTGTGGCAGAAAGGATTAAAAAAACGCTATCCATCTATATGCTGCCTACAAGAGACACACCTGAGACTTAGAGACACAAACGAACTAAAACACAAAGGATGGAAAAAAATATATCAGGCAAACAACCGTCAAAAAACAGCAGGAGTGGCAATATTAATTTCTGACAAAATAGACTTTAAAGTTAAATCCATCATAAAGGATAAGGAAGGACACTACACAATGATTAAAGAAACAATATACTAAGAAGATATAACCATATTAAATATTTATGCACCCAGTGACAGGGCTGTAAGATACATAAAACAAACTCTAACAACATTGAAAAGTGAGATAGCCAGCTCCACAAGAATAGTAGGAGACTTCAACACACCACTTTCGGTGAAGGACAGGACATACAGAAAGAAGCGCAATTAAGACACAGAATATCTAAATGCCACAATCAACCAGCTCGACCTTAGAGACATACACAGAACACTCCACCCAAGAGCAACCAAGTATACTTTCTTTTCTAGCGCAGATGGAACATTCTCTAGGAAAAAAAAAACCCAAAAACCCCTTTAGAAGAGACCACATATTAGGGCATTAAGCAAGTCTTAGCAGGGTCCAAAACATTGAAATATTACAAAGCATCTTCTCTGACCATAAGGCCATAAAAGTGGACATCGATAACAGAAAATTCAGGGAAAAGAAATGGAACAATTGGAAACTGAACAATACCCTGCTCAAAAAACATTGGATTATAGAAGACATTAAGGATGGAATAAAGAAATTCAGAGAATCCAATGAGAATGAAAACACTTCCTATCAGAACCTTTGGGACACAGCGAAAGCAGCGCTCAGAGGTCAATTTATATCAATAAATGCACACATACAAAAAGGAGAAAGGGCCAAAATCAAAGAATTATCCCTACAACTTGAACAAATAGAAAGAGAGCAACAAAAGAAACCTGCAGGCGCCAGAAGAAAAGAAAGAATAAAAATTAGAGCAGAACTAAATGAAATAGAAAATAGAAAAACAATTGAAAGAATTAACAAGGCCAAAAAGCTGGTTCTTTGAAAAAATCAACAAAATTGATAAACTACTGGCCAAACTGAAAAAAGAAAAACAGGAGAGGAAGGAAATAACCCAAATAAGAAATTAGATGGCAATATTACAACAGACCCAACTGAAATTAAAAGAATCTTATCAGATTACTACGAGAAATTCTACTCTAACAAATTTGAAAACCTAGAAGAAATGGATCAATTCCTAGAAACACTGCCTACATAAACTAACACAAACAGAGGTAGAACAACTAAATAGACTCATAACAAAAGAAGAGATTGAAAAGGTAATCAAAAAACTCCCAACGAAAAAAAGCCCTAGCCGGATGGCTTCACTGCAGACTTCTACCAAACATTCAGAGAAGAGTTAACACCACTACTACTAAAGGTATTTATTTCAGAGCATAGTAAAGGATGGAATACTCCCAAACTCATTCTATGAAGCCACCATATCCCTGATACCAAAGCCAGGCAAAAAAAAAAAAAAAAAGACACCACAAAAAAAGAAAATTACAGACCTATATCCCTCATGAACTTAGATGCAAAAATCCTCAACAAATTTCTAGCCAAAAGAATTCAATAACATATCAAAAAAATAATTCACCATAACCAAGTGGGATTCATACCAGGTATGCAGGAATGGTTCAACATTAGAAAAACAATTAATGCAATCCATCATATAAATAAAACAAAAGACAAGAATCACATGATTTTATCAACTGATGCAGAAAAGGCATTTGACAAAGTTCAACACCCATTCATGATAAAAACTCTCCGCAAAATAGAAATAGAAGGAAAATTCTTCAGCATAATAAAAGGCGTTTATACAAAGCTGACAGCCAACATCACCCTAAATGGAGAGAGCCTGAAAGCATTCCCCTTGAGATCGGGAACCAGACAAGGATGCCCTTTATCACCGGTCTTATTCAACCTTGTGCTGGAGGTCCTAGCCAGAGCAATTAGGCTAGATAAAGAAATAAAGGGCATCCAGATTGGCAAGGAAGAAGTAAAAGTATCTCTATTTGTAAATAACATGATCTTATACACAGAAAACACTAAGGAATCCTCCAGAAAACTGCTGAAACTAATAGAAGAGTTCAGCAGAGTATCGGGATACAAGATAAACATGCAAAAGTCAGTTGGATTACTCTACACCAACAAAAAGAACATCGAAGAGGAAATCACCAAATCAATGTCGTTTACAGTAGACCCCAAGAAGATAAAATACTTAGTAACAAACCTTACCAGAGATGTAAAAGACTTATACAAAGAAAACTATAAAACACTTCTGCAAGAAACCGAAGAAGACTTACATAACTGGAAAAAACACACCTTGCTCATGGATAGGAAGACTTAACATTATAAAAATTTCTATTCTACCAAAAGCAATCTATAGATTTAATGCAATTTCAATCCAAATTCCAACGACTATTTTAACGAAATGGAGAAACAAATCACCAGTTTCATATGGAAGGGAAAGAGGCCCCACATAAGGAAAGCATTACTGAAAAAGAAGAACAAAGTGGGAGGCCTTTCTTTACCTGATTTTAGAACTGATTATACCACCACGGTAGTCAATACAGCCTGGTACTGCTACAACAACAGATACATGGACCAATGGAACAGAATTGAGAATCCGGACATAAATCCATCCACCTTATGAGCAGTTGATATTTGAGAAAGGCCCCAAAACACTTAAATGGAGAAAAGACAGTCTTTTTAACAAATGGTGCTGGCATAACTGGATATCCACCTGCAAAAAAATGAAACAAGACCCATACCTCACTCCATGCACAAAAACGAGCTCAACATGGATCAAAGACCTAAATATAAAATCTAAAATGGTAAAGATCATGGAAGAAAAAATAGGGACAATGCTGGGAGCCCTAATTCATGGCATAAACAGTATACAAAACATTACTAACAAGGCAGAAGAAAAACTAGATAACTGGGAGCTCCAAAAAATCAAACACCTATGCTCATCCAAAGACTTCACCGAAAGAGTAAAAAGATTACCTACAGACTGGGGAAAAGTTTTTAGCTATGACATTTCGGATCAGCGCCTGATTTTTTTTTTTTTTTAATAATTTTTATTGAGCTTTAAGTGAACGTTTACAAATCAAGTCAGTCTGTCACATGTAAGCTTATATACACCTTACTCCATACTCCCACTTACTCTCCCCCTAATGACTCAGCCCTTCCAGTCTCTCCTTTCTTGACAATTTTGCCAGTTTCTAACCCTCTCTACCCTCCCATCTCCCCTCCAGACAGGAGATGCCAACACAGTCTCAAGTGTCCACCTGATACAAGTAGCTCACTCTTCATCAGCATCTCTCTCCTACCCACTGTCCAGTCCCTTTCATGTCTGATGAGTTGTCTTCGGGAATGGTTCCTGTCCTGGGCCAACAGAAGATTTGGGGACCATGACCGCTGGGATTCCTCTAGTCTCAGTCAGACCATTAAGTCTGGTCTTTTTATAAGAATTTGGGGTCTGCATCCCACTGATCTCCTGCTCCCTCAGGGGTTCTCCGTTGTGCTCCCTGTCAGGGCAGTCATTGGTTGTGGCCAGGCACCATCTAGTTCTTCTGGTCTCAGGATGGTGTAAGTCTCTGGTTCCTGTGGCCCTTTCTGTCTCTTGGGCTCATAGTTATTGTGTGACCTTGGTGTTCTTCATTCTCCTTTGATCCAGGTGGGTTGAGACCAATTGATGCATCTTAGATGGATGCTTGTTAGCATTTAAGACCCCAGACGCCACATTTCAAAGCGACCTTTGAAGCATTCAGTTTATCCCGGAAACTTCTTTGCTTTTGGTCCAGTCCAGTTGAGCTGACCTTCTGTGTATTGGGTATTGTCCTTCCCTTCACCTAAAGCAGTTCTTATCTACTAATTAATCAGTAAATAACCCTCTCCCACCCTCCCTCCCTCCCCCTCTCCTAACCACAGAAGAATGTGTTCTTCTCAGTTTATGCTATTTCTCAAGATCTTATAATAGTGGTCTTATACAATATTTGTCCTTTTGCCTCTGACTGATTTCGCTCAGCATAATGCCTTCCAGGTTCCTCCATGTTATGAAATGTTTCACAGATTTGTCACTGTTCTTTATCAGTGAGTAGTATTCCATTGTGTGAATATACCACAATTTATTTAACCATTCATCTGTTGATGGACACCTTGGTTGCTTTCAGCTTTTTGCTATTGTAAGCAGAGCTGCAATAAACATGGGTGTGCATATATCTGTTTGTGTGAAGGCTCTTATTTCTCTAGGGTATATTCCGAGGAGTGGGATTTCTGGGTTGTATGGTAGTTCTATTTCTAACTTTATAAGAAAACACCAGATAGATTTCCAAAGTGGTTGTACCATTTTACATTCCCACCAGCAGTGTATAAGAGTTCCAGTCTCTCCGCAGCCTCTCCAACATTTATTATTTTGTGCTTTTTGGATTAATGCCAGCCTTGTTGGAGTGAGATGGAATCTTATCATAATTTTAATTTGCATTTCTCTAATGGCTAATGATCGAGAGCATTTTCTCACGTATCTTTTAGCTGCCTGAATATCTTCTTTAGTGAAGTGCGTGTTCATATCCTTTGCCCACTTCTTGATTGGGTTGTTCGTCTTTTTGTGGTTGAGTTTTAACAGAATCATGTAGATTTTAGAGATCAGGCAGCACCTGATTTTAAAATCTACATGATACTGCGAAAACTCAACTACGAAAAGACAAATAACCCAATTAAAAAAATGGGCAAAAGATATGAACAGACACTTCACTAAAGAAGACATTCAGGTAGCTAACAGATACGTGAGGAAATGTTCATGATCATTAGCCATTGTGTTGTTCTGTTAGGTTCCATTGAGTCGGTTCCAACTCATAGCGACCCTATGCACAATAGAACAAAACCCTGCCAGGCCCTGAGCCATCCTTACAATAGTTGTTATGCTTGAGCTCATTGTTGCAGCCACTGTGTCAATCCACCTCGTTGAGGGTCTTCCTCTTTTCCGCTGACTCTTTACTTTGCCAAGCACAATGTCCTTCTCCAGGGACTGATCCCTCCTGACAACGTGCGCAAAGCATGTAAGACGCAAGTCTCGCCATCCTTGCTTCTAAGGAGCATTCTGATTGTACCTCTTTTAAGACAGATTTGTTCGTTCTTTTGGCAGTCCATGGTAAATTCAATATTCTTCACGAACACCACAGTTCAAAGGCATCAATTCTTCTTCGGTCTTCCTTATTCATTGTCCAGCTTTCAAATTAACCATTAGAGAAATGCAAATCAAAACTACAATGAGATTTCATCTCACCCCAACAAGGCTGCCATTAATCCAAAAAAACACAAAACAATAAATGTTGGAGAGGCTGTGCAGATATTGGAACATTTATACGCTGCTGATGGGAATGTAAAATGGTACAACCACTTTGAAAATTGATTTGGCGCTTCCTTAAAAAGCTAGAAATAGAACTACCTCACAATCCAGCAATCCCACTCTTTGGAATATATCCTAGAGAAATAAGAGCCTTTACACGAACAGATATATGCACACCCATGTTCATTGCAGCACTGTTTACAATAGCAAAAAGATAGAAGCAACCAAGGTGCCCATCAACGGATGAATGGATAAATAAATTATTGTATATTCACACAATGGAATACTATGCATGGATAAAGAACAGCGATGAATCTGTGAAACATTTCATAACACAGAGGAATCTGGAAGGCATTATGCTGTGTGAGATTAGTCAGTTGCAAAAGGACAAATATTGTATAGGGCCACTATTATAAGAACTCGAGAAACAGTTTAAACAGAAGAAAATATTCTTTCATGGTTACGAGAGGGGGGAGGAAGGGAGGGTGGGAGAGAGTTATTCACTAATTAGATAGTAGATAAGAACTACTTTGGGTGACAGGAAAGACAAGACACAATACAGGCGAGGTCAGCATAGTTGGACTAAACCAAAAGCAAAGAAGTTTCCTGAATAAACTGAATGCTTCGAAGGCCAGTGTAGCAGGGGCGGGGGCTTAGAGACCATAATTTCAGGGGACACGTAAGTCAATTGGTATAACAAAACTCATTAAGAAAATGTTCTGCATCCCACTTTGGAGAGTGGCGTATGGGGTCTTGAACACTAGCAAGCAGCCATCTAAGATGCATCAATTGGTCTCAACCCACCTGGATCAAAGGAGAATGAAGAACACCAAGGACACAAGGTAATCATGAGCCCAAGAGACAGAAAGGGCCACATAAACCAGAGACTACGTCAGCCCGAGACCAGAAGAACTAGATGGTGCTTGGCTACAACCGATGACTATCCTGACAGGGAACACAACAGAGAACCCCTGACGGAGCAGGAGAGCAGTGGGATGCAGACCCCAAATTCTCATAAAAAGACCAGACTTAATGGTCTGACTAAGACTAGAAGGACCCCGGTGGTCATGGCCCCCAGACCTTCTGTTGCCCCAGGACAGGAACCATCTCCAAAGCCAACTCTTCAGACATGGAATGGACTGGACAATGGGTTGGAGAGGGATACTGGTGAGGAGTGAGCTTCTAGGATCAGGTGGACACTTGAGACTATGTTGGCATCTCCTGCCTGGAGGGTAGATGAGAGGGTAGGGGGGTTAGAAGCTGGCGAAAGGGACACGAAAAGAGAGAGTGGAGGGCGGGAGCGGGCTGTCTCATTAGGGGGAGAGTAATTGGGTGCATGTAGCAAAGTGTTTATAAGTTTTTGTGTGAGAGTCTGACTTGATTTGTAAACTTTCACTTAAAGCACAATAAAAAATTTTTTTTAAAGTTTCGTCGTCCATGATTCTAAGGAACATTCTGTCAGCACTTCGTCCAAGACAGATTTGTTGGTTCTTCTGGCGGTCTACGATATATTCAATATTCTTCACCAACACCATAATTCAAAGGAGAATGAAGAAAACTGAAGACACAAGGCAAAGATTAGTCCAAGGATTAATGGCCACGCACAGGCTTTTAAGACCCCAGACGCTACTCACCAGAGTAGAATGTGAAACATTTTCTTTATAAACTATGTTATGCCAATTGAGGTAAAAGTTCCCTGAGACCATGGTCCCCACAGTCCTTAGCCAGCAATTCGGTCCCTCAGGGAGTTTGGATGTGTCTATGGAGTTTATATGACTTTGCCTTGTACCCTGGTGGTGTAGTGGTTAAGTGCTACTGCTGCTAACCAAAACGTCGGCAGTTCAAATCCACCAGGTGCTTCTTGGAAAATCTATGGAACAGTTCTACTCTGACCCATAGGGTCACTATGAGTCTGAATCAACTCAATGGCAAAGGGGTTTGGTTTTTTGGTTCACCTTGTACATGTTGCTGGCTTCCCCAGAATTGTGTACTGTCTTACCGTTCACCAAAGTTACCACTTATATATTGTCTTAGTGTTTTCCCATCCCCATCCCTCCCCTCCCTCATAACTGTCAAAATTGTTCCTTTTTATGTGTAAACCTTTTCATGAGTTTTTACAGTAATATAATATTTTTCCTTTTGTGATTATCTTATTTCATTCATACAATAATTTTCCTTTTGTGATTATCTTATTTCATTCAGCATAATGCCTTCTAGATTGATGTATGTTATGAAATGATTTGCAGATTCATCATTGTTCTTTCTCATTGTGTAATACTCCATTGCGTGTATGTCCTATAGTTTGTTTACCCATTTGTCTGTTGGTGGGCACCTAGGTTGTTCCACTGTGAACAATGGTGAAGTGAACATGGGTGTACGTAAGTCTATTTGTGTGATGATCCTTATTTCTCTAGGATATATTCCTGGGAGTGGGATTGCTAGATGCCATGGATTGAATTGTGTTCCCCAGAGATATCTGCCAACTTGGCTAGGTCGCGATTCTTTTGTAAGATTCTTTGATTGTCCACCATTTTACGTGATTTTCCTGTATGTTGTAAATCCTATCACTATGATGGAATAAGACGGATTAGCAGCAGTTATATTGATGAGGTCTACAAGATTAGGTAGTGTCTTAAGCCAATCTCTTTGAGATATAAAAGAGAGAAGCGAGCAGAGAGACAGAAGACCTCCTACCACCGAGAAAGCAGCGCCGGGAGCAGAGCACATCCTTTGGACCTGAGATTCCTGCACTGAGATGCTCCCAGACCGTGGGAAGACTGATGACATGGACCTTTCTCCAGAGCCGACAGAGAAAGAAAGCCTTTCCTTGGAGATGACACCCTGAATTTGGACTCGTAGCCTACTAGACAGTGAGAGAATAAATTTATCTTTGTTAAAGCCATACACTTGTGGTATTTCTGTTATAGCAGCACTAGATGACTAAGACACTGGATCATATGGTATTTCTATTTCTAGCTTTCTAAGGAAGCACCTTATCATTTTCCAAAATCGTAGTATCATTTTGCATCCCCACCAGCAGTGTCTACGAGTTCCGATCTCCCCGAAGCCTCTCCAATATTTGTTGTTTTCTGTTTTCTTGATTCAGGCACTAATGCTGGGGTAAGAGAGTATCTCATTGTGGTTTCGATTTGCATTTCTCTAATGGCTAGAGATCGCGAGCGTTTCCTCCCATGTCTGTTGGCCACTTTAATGTCTTCTTTGGTGAAGTGTCTGTTCATTCCCTTTGCCCATTTTTTAACTGGAGTATTTGTCTTTTTGTTGTAGAGATGCTGGATTTTCCTGTAGATTTTAGAGATTAGACCTTTGTCTGATTTGTAGCAGCCAAAATTTTTTTTCCAGTCTGTAGGTTCTCTTTTTGCTCTTTTGGTGAAGTCTTTTGATGAGCATAAGTGTTTAATTTTTAGAAGATCTCAGTTATCTAGCTTATGCTCTGGAGCTTGTGTGTTGTTGGTTGTAGTTTGTATCCTGTTAATGCCATATATTAGGGCCTCTAGCATTGATCCTATTTTTTCTTCTATGAACTTCACAGTTTCCGGCTTTATATTTAGGTGTTTGATCCATTTTGAATTAGTTTTTGTGTAAGGTGTGAGGTATGGGTCCTGTTCCATTTTTTTGCAGATATTCAGTTTTGCCAGGACCATTTGTTAAAAAGACTGTCTTTTTCCATTTGATGGATTTTGGGACCTTGTTGAAGATCAGGTGACTGTAAGTGGATGGATTTACATCTGAGTTCTCAATCCTGTTCCATTGGTCAATGTATCTCTCATCCTACCAGTACCAGGCTGTTTTGACTACTGTAGCTGTAGAGTAGGTTCTAAGATCAGGTAGTGTGAGTCCTCCTACCTTCTTCTTCTTCTTCAGTAGTGCTTAACTTATCCGGGGCTTCTTCTCTTTCCATAAAAAGTTAATGATTAGTTTTCCATCTCTTTAAAGAATGTTGTTGGTATTTGGATCGGGTTTGCACTGTATTTGTAAATTGCTGTGGATAGAATTGTTGTTTTCACAATGTTGAGTCTACCCATTCATGAGCATGGTATGTTCTTCCATTTATGTAGCTCTTTTTTGGTGTGTTGCAGTAGTGTTTTACAGTTTTCTTTGTATAGGTCTTTTACATCCCTGGTTAGATTTATTCCAAAGTATTTTTTTTTTTTAGGGGCTACTATAAATGGTATTTTTGATGATTTCCAAATCATCAGAAATGAATGGAATGTATAAACATCGATATCCTAGGCATTAGTGAGCTGAAATGGACTGGTATTGGCCATTTTGAATCAGGCAATCATATGGTCTACTATGTGGGGAACGTCAGCTTGGAAAGGAATGGCATTGCATTCATCATCTAAAAGAATATTTCAAGATCTATCCTGAGGTACAACACTGTCAGTGATAGGATAGTATCCATACATCTACAAGGAAGACCAGTTAATATGACTATTATTCAAATTTATGCACCAACCATTAACGCCAAAAATGAAGAAATTGAAAATTTTTACCAGCTTCTGCAGTCCGAAATTGATCAAACATGCAATCAGGATGCATTGATAATTACTGGTGATTGGAATGAGAAGGTTGGAAACAAAGAAGGATTGGTAGTTGGAAAATAAGGCCTTGGTGATAGAAAAGATGCCAGAGATTGCATGATAGAATTTTGCAAGAGCAAAGACTTCTTCATGGCAAATACCTTGCTTCATCAACATAAACGGTGATTATACACATGGACCCCACCAGATGGAATCCACAGGAATCAAATCAACTACACCTGTGAAAGAGACAATGGAAAAGCTCAATATCATCAGTCAGAACAAAGCCAGGGGCTGACTGTGGAACAGACTATCAATTGCTCATATGCAAGTTCAAGATGAAACTGAAGAAAATTAGAACAAATCCGTGAAAGCCAAAGTACAACCTTGAGTATATCCCATCTGAGTTTAGGGAGCATCTCAAGAACAGATCTGACATGCTGAGCACTAATGACTGAAGACCTGACGAGTTGTGGAATGACATCAAGGACATCGTGCTTGAAGAAAGCAGGAGGCCATTAAAAAGACAGGAAGGAAAGAAAAGACCAAAATAGATGTCAGAATAGACTCTCAAACTAGCTCTTGAACATCAAGCAGCTAAAGCAAAAGAAAGAAAGGATGAAGTAAAAGAACTGAACAGATGATTTCAAAGGGCAGCTCGAGAAGACAAAGTGAGGTATTATAATGACATGTGCAAAGGGCTGGAGGTGGGAAACCAAAAGAGAAGAACACACTCGGCATTTCCCAAGCTGAAAGAACTGCAGAAAAAATTCAAGCCGGGAGTTGCAATAGTGAAGGATTCTATGGGGAAAATATAAAACGATGCAGGAAGCATCAAAAGCAGATGGAAGGAATACACAGAGTCATTACACCAAAAAGAATTAGTTGACATTCAACCATTTCAAGGAGTAGCATATGATCAGGCACTGATGGTACTGAAGGAAGAAGTCCAAGGTGCACTGAAGGCGTTGATGAAAAACGAGGCTCCAGGAATTCACGGAATATCAACTGAGGTGTTTCAGCAAAGGAATGCAGCACTGGAAGTGCCCACTCATCTATGCCAACAAATTTGGAAGACAGCTACCCAACCAACCGACTGGAGGAGATCCATATTTATGCCTACCGAAGAAAGGTGAGCCAACTGAATGCAGAAATTATCAAACAATATCATTAATATCACACGTAACCAAAATGTTGCTGAAGATCCTTCAAAAGCGGCTGCAGCAGTATATTGACAGGGAACTTCCAGAAATTCAGGCCAGATTCAGAAGAGGACGTGGACCCAGGGATATCATTGCTGCTGTCAGATGGATCCTGGCTGAAAGCAGAGAATCCCAGAAGGATGATTACCTGTGTTTTATTGGCTATGCTAAGGCATTTGACTGTGTGGATCATAACAAATTATGGATAACATTGTGAAGAATGGGAATTCCACAACACTTAATTGTGCTCATGAGGAACGTGTACATAGATCAACACAGTCGTTTGAACAGAACAAGGGGATACTGCGTGGTTTGAAGCCAGGGAAGATGTGTGTCAGGGTTGTATCTTTCACCATTCCTATTCAATCTGTACGCTGAGCAAATAATCTGAGAAGCTGGACTGTATGGAGAACGGAACATCAGGATTGGAGGAAGACCCATTAAAAACCTGCGTTACACAGATGACACGACCTTCCTTGCTGAAAGTGAAGAGGACTTGAAGCACTTACTGATGAAGATCAAAGACCACAGCCTTCAGTATGGATTGCACCTCAACATAAAGAAAACAAAAATCCTCACAACTAGACGAACAAGCAACATCATGATAAACAGAGAAAAGAGTGAAGTTGTCAAGGATTTCATTTTACTTAGATCCACAATTAACACCCATGGAAGCAGCAGTCAAGAAATCAAAAGATGTATTGCATTGGGCAAATCTGCTGCAAAGGATCTCTTTAAAGTGTTGAAAAGCCAAAATGTCACCTTGAAGGCTAAAGTGTGCTTGACTCAAGCCATGGTATTTTTAATCGCATCATATGCGTGCAAAAGCTGGACAATGAATAAGGAAGACCGAAGGAGAACTGACTCCTTTGAATTGTGGTGTTACTGAAGAATATTGAATATACCATGGACTGCCAAAAGAAGGAACAAATCTGTCTTGGAAGAAGTACAACCCGAATGCTCCTAAGAAGGAAGGATGGCGAAATGGTCTTACATACTTTGGACATGTTGTTGGGAACGATCAGTCCCTGGAGAAGGACATCATGCTTGGTAAAGTAGAGGGTCAGTGGAAAAGAGGAAGCCCCTCAACGAGATGGATTGACACAGTGGCTCCGACAATAGGCTCAAGCATAACAACGATCATGAGGATGGCGCAGGACCAGGCAGTGTTTCATTCTGTGGTACACCGGGTCGCTATCATTCAGAAAGGACTCGATGGCACCCAACAACAGCAACAGAAATGGTATTGTTTCCTTGATTTCCATTTCATTGCTCTCTTTGTTGGTGTATGGGAGTCCAACTGATTTTTTATGTTCATCTTGTATCCTGCTACTCTGTTGAAACTTTCTATTAGTTCCTATAGTTTTCTTATGGAGTCTTTTGGGTTTTCCATGCATAGTACTTTATCATCCACAAATGGGGACAGTTTAACTTCTTCATTACCAGTTTGGATGACCTTTATTTCTTTTTCTTGCCTTATTGCTCTAGCTAGGACTTCCAGCACAATGTTAAACAGGAGTGGTGATAAAGGGCATTCTTGTATTGTTCCTGTTCTCAACAGCAATGTTTTCAGCGTCTCTCTGTTAAGAATGATGTCCGCTGTTGGTTTTGCATAACGGCCCTTTATTATGTTGAGAAATTTCCCTTCTATACCTATTTTATTTAGAGTTTTTTATCAGGAATGGGAGTTGGACTTTGTCGAATGCCTTTTCTGCCTTGATTGAGATGATCATATGATTCTTTTCCTTCCTTTTATTTTTATGGCTTATTATGTCGATTGATTTTTAGTGTTGAACCATCCTTGCATACCTGGTATGAATCCTACTTGGTCATATTTTTTTGATATGATGCTGAATTCTATTGGCTAGAATTTCATTAAGAATTTTTGCATCTATATTTATAAGAGATACTGGTCTGTTAATTTTCTTTTTCTGTGGCGTCTTTTCCTGGTTTTGGCATCAGGGTTATGCTGGCTTCATTGAATGAATTTGGAAGTATTGCTTTCTTTTCTGTGTTCTAATATAGTTAGAGTAGTGCTGCTGTAAGCTCTTCTCTGAATGTTTGATAGAATTCTCCAGTGAAGCCATCTGGGCCAGTCCTTTTTTTTTGTTAGGATTTTTTTAATTACCTTTTCAATCTCTTCTCTTATTATTTGTCTGTTCAGATTTTCAACATCATTTTGTGTTAGTTTGGGTAGGTAGTGTATTTCTAGAAATTTGTCCATTTCCTCCAGGTTTTCAAATTTGTTAAAGTATAGTTTTTCATAATAGCCTGTTATGACCCTTTTTATTTCAGTTGGGTCTGTTGTAATGTCTCCCATTTCATTTCTTATTTGGGTTATTTGCGTCCTCTCGTGTTTTCCTTTTGTCAATTTGGCCAGTGGTTTGTCGATTTCATTCATCCTTTCAAAGAACCAACTTTCGGTTTTGTTGATCCTTTCTATTATTTTTCTATTCTCTATTTCATTTATTTCAGCTGTTATCTTTATTATTTCCTTTCTTCTGGTGGTTGTGGGCTTCTTTTGCTGCTCTCTTTCTATTTGCTCAAGTTGTGTGTCTAATGTTTTGATTTTGTCCCTTTCTTCCTTTTTGATGTGTGCATCTATTGGTATAAATTGACCTCTGAGGACTGCTTTTGCTGTGTCCCAAAAGTTTTGGTATGATGAGTTTTCATTCTTGTTTGATTCCAGGAATTTTATGATTCCATCTCAGATTTCTTCTATTACCCACTGGTTTTTAAGCAGGGTGTTATTCAGTTTGCACATAACTGATATTTTTTTCCTTGCGCTTCCTGTTGTTAATGATCGACATAATTCTTGGAAAAATCATTAGGCTCTGCAAAACTCTAAAAGGTTTATTTGTTTAGTTGTTTTTCACTAGGCGAAGCAGGATCACATCATATGCCTTCTTCTCAAAGAACTATTTTTTCGACCCTATGTCAGTGTTTTTAAGTGGGGAGACTTGAACTTCCAACGACAATCTAGTGAGGAACAGGTAGGTCTTTAGAACAGAGAACGGTCTATTTCTCAGCTATTGCATGTTACACTATTTTTAATTTATATTGCATGTTACACTATTTTTAATTTATATTGGCATTATGTTGTCTTTTGTTACAGCACATTTCTCCTAAAAACGAACTTTTTTTCTATTATCGTTGTTTGTTGTCAGGTTGATTCTGACTCATGGTGACCCCAGGTGTTACATAATCGAACTGCTCCATAGGTTGTTTCTGGCTGTAATCATAAGAGAAGCAGCTCACCAGGCCTTTCTTTCGCGGTACTGCTGGGTGGTTCCAACTGCCAAGCTTTAGGTTGGCAGTCAAGCACAAACCATTTGCACCACTTCTTTCTTCTATTACAAATGTAATATATATTTTATAGACATTTTGCAAAATACAGAAGGGCATGATCCTCTCTGTGTTCTTTTTAACCATTTAGTGTTATAGGTGAACTTCAGAATTATTTTCTCAAGTTCCAGAAGAAGAGTAAATGAGGTTTTGACTAGAATTGCATTAAACCTATGAGTTAATTTGAGGAAATTAATGCCTTTACAAGATTTCATTTTCCCATGTGGGAGCGTAAGTCACTTCTCCATTTACTCAAGTTTTTTTTTTTTTTTTTTAATTGTGGTCAGTATAGATGTAACAAATCATTTGCCATTTCAACATTCTTCACCTGGGCAATCCAGTGATTAATTAGGTTTACAAGTTTTTTTTTTAAGTCTTTCACACAAAGAAAATTCTAAAACTTTACTAAATCCTGAATATTTCTCATGAACGCATCCCTAATTATTTTATGTTTGTTATCAGACTAAGAGGTGTTGCAGTGGTTAAGTGCTCAGTTGCTAACCGAAAGGTCTGTAGTTCAAGCCCACTAGTGGCTCCAAGGGAGAAAGATGTGGCGATCTGCTCCCGTAAATATTACAGCTTTGGAAACCCTATGGGGTCACTATGAGTCTGCATTTGCTCATCTCGTCCCTTGTGGTGTGAAAGCAGCTATCCAAAACCTATTGCCATCAAGTCATTTCCGACTCATGGCAACCCCATGTGTCGCCTTAGACAATACATAACAAACGGACTTGACCGTGTTTCAATAAAACTTTCTTTACCAAAGGAGGTATTAGGCAGAATTTGGCCTGACCTCTATCCTAGACTGTGAGCCCTTGAAAAAGAAAACAGTGTTTTATCTTTGTCATTTGAGCCCTATCAGTAAAAATTGTCCCAATCTTACCAAAGAGAAAATGAAGACTCAGGAAGGCATTGTCTTAGTTACTTAGTGCTGTATACAGAAAAACCGCGAGTAGGTGGTTTTGACAAATTTACTTTCTCACAGTTCAGGAGGCTAGAATTCTGAATTCAGGGCGCTGGCTCTAGGGGAAGTCTTTCTCTTTCTGACAGCTCTAGAGGAAGGTCCTTGTCTCTTTTCAACTTCTGTTTCTTGGTTCCTTGGAAATCTCATGGGACATGGCATCTCCTTTCCCCATCTGTTTTTTGCTGTTTGTTCAATCTGCTCTTTTATCTCAAAAGAGATTGATTTAAGGCACACCCTACACTAATACTGCCTCATTGACAGAACAAAAAACCATATAAATACAGGTAGAGTAGGTTTTAAGGAGCTTTTTGGGTGATACAGTGGTTAAACGCTTGGCTGCTAACCAAAATGTTGGTGGTTCAAACCCACCAGCCACTCATTGAGAGGAAGATGTGGCAGTCTGCTTCTGTAAAGATTAGAGCCTAGGAAATCCTTTGGGGCAGTTCTGCTTTGTCCTGTAGGGTCGCTATGAGTTAGAATCTATTCTATGGCAATGGGTTTGGGTTTTGTTTATAACAGGATTTACAACACATGTCTTTGGGGGACACGGTCACAGACTTTGATTTTTGAGAAGGGTGGTCATAGACCCACAACTGGCTGTTTGAGTCTATTTTCATTTGTGAAGTAAAATTTTAGGTTCACATGGATACTCTTGGTTTATTGGTTTTCTGTTAGATCTGAGCTAGTTGGGAAAAGCAAAGCAAAACAAAAGAATCTCGTCTTCACAAACACTCCCAATGGCCTGCGTTACAACAAACCCACGTTTTGCAGGGTAATTTTGACAGTATATGAAACTGTGAGGCTGGACTGGGGGTGGGGTTGGTGACAGCTCTGAAACGCGCTTCAGGCGCTCCCAGAGCTCAGAGCTGGCCAGGTGATTGAGCTGATCCAGTCATTTCACACCCTAGCTTTCTGTGTCTGGTTTCATTTCCAAAGCCAGGTTATACAGCTGCGGAGGTATAGACTTTTTGGCTTCTTCCCGTGGGACCTTCCTTCAAGACAGGCTTTGGTTTGGACTTGGGGGGTCTGAGGTCTTTCACAGACCGGGACACAGTGCATGAACTAGTAATTTAGCAGCCTATTGTGAAGGTCAGGCCCCGTACCCATACCCTTTCCTCCACAGCCCGCCTGGCCCCCTGTGATCCCACATGTAATGTACAAGGCATTTTGCAAGCCTCAGTTGCCGCCTCTGTAAAGTGGGGGTAGACAACGGTAATGCTCTCATAGTGCTATTGCAGAATTAAACTACTGGCTCGGCAGGTAAAGCTGCTTAGCCCGGGGCCTGGCACCTTCGCTGTCATCATCACTCTTTATAGGACACCCAGAGCCTGCCCCCCGCCCCGGCAGGATAAGCGTCTGAAGGAGGAAGCGCACCGAGGTGCCGGACCGGAAGTCCTTACAAGGCGTGTCTGGGGCGTCGCCCTCTCGGGCTTGTTGCCCTGCCCGCCGCCGGGCCCGGCGAGCCCCAGACACACCTAGCTCCGCCACAACTTGCACAGAGGAGCTACTTCCGGCCCGGGGGGCCAAGCAACCAGAGTCCGGCCCGCGGTGGGCGGGGCTGGACGCGGATCCGCCCAGGCCCCGCCCCTCGCTTCCGGTCGGGCCCGACCGTGCCGGCACCTCCAGGGGCGGAGCTCCGCTCTATCCGCCCCCTGACGTCACTTCCGGGGCGGCCCGCGCTGGCCCGCGCTGTGGCCGCCACCCAGAGCAGCCCTGGCTGCTGGCGGTACTTCCCCGCTGCCGGCCACGTCCCAGCTCCGGGCTGCGGCGCCTCCCCGCCGTCCGAGGGCCGTCGGGCCGCCGCAGACCTGCCGCGCCCGGGTAAGCTGCTGTCAGGGTAGCTGCTGTCAGGGCTCCCGGACCCGGCTTGGGGCCGAGGGAGGGAAGTGGAGGGCAAGAGGACCGTTGAACGGGGGGCACGAGAGGCAGGAGGGGGTGAATGAGGGCGTCAGGGGCAGGAGGAGGGGGCAAGAGAAAAGGCGATTGGGGACACAGTTCGAAACGATGAGGAATGGGGGTGAGGAAGAGGACAGGAGGAGCGGAGTCAATTGGGGCCAAAACTGGGGGAGGCTGGATGGGGTCCAAGAGGAGGGAGGAGGGCTGAAGGGGATCCCAATCCCTTTGGGCAGGGAACCAAAAGGTCTTCCCACGCGTGGGCCAGGCCAAGGCCAAACTGGCCCCCAGAAAGGGAACACTTCCCCCCAAAGAGCTGGCCCTGTGGGTGGCCAGGCCTACCCCCCTCTCCCGACCTTGTCCACCTGTCCATCCATCTACCTGCCTACCTCTCCCCGGTGAGTTTGGATAGCTGCTTAGTGTGGATACCTAACTGTTAGACTGGTAGGAGGAGGCAGGTCCACATGGTTTACCACAAGGCATAAACATTGTGCTTCAAAATCTGCCTTTAACAATGTGCGGCTATTCCCCCCTGGGGAAGGCAGCTCGAAAATTCTCATGAAACCAACGAAGAAAGTAAAGTACACGTTTTCCCATCATATACTGGGCTTGCCTGATGGGTGAAGGAATGTCAGATCTACCCAAATTGCCAGCAAAAACTAGATCCTTGACCAGCGTTTAGCTGTCATACCAGAACTTCCATAAACCTGAAAAGTTGCCACCCTGATTTAAGCAAGAAATGTCGTTAAGATGATATCCAGTGCTCCAGGCTCCCAGCTTGCCACAGAGACGCCTCCTTTGGGCCACAGGGCAATGTCTGTAGACACAGAACCACATGCCTTGCTCCTTGGGATTCTGCTACCAAAGTTCAGCTGGGTGACGTGTCAGGATCAGGCATCTGTGGTTTGTCCTGTATTTGCTTCCGTAATCCCTTCTTCTTGGTATGTGTAGCATCCCCAACTTGGAGTAAGGACAGGAGCGATGTCATGGAAAATAAATATCAACCATGTGATGGAAGGTGGAGCAACCGTTATGGTCCCTTACCGAGCCTGGATTCCTCCTGCTGGATCTTTGGAACCCATCTATGCCAGGGAAAGAATTAAGCAGTTCCGAAAAGAATTAAGCAATACCAAACCCGTTGCCATCCAGTTGATTCCAACTCACAGCGACCCCCTGTGTGTCAGAGTAGAACTGCTTCATAGGTTTTTCTTGGCTGCCCTGGTGGTACAATGGTTAAAGTGCTCAGCTGCTCACGTAAACCTTGGTGGTCCCCAGAGGTCGTGGCCCCAGACTCTCTGTTAGCCCAAGACTGGAACCATTCCCAAAGCCAACTCTTCAAACAGGGATTGGACTGGACTATAAGACAAAAATGATACCGATGAGGAGTGAGCTTCTTGGCTCAAGTAGACACATGAGACTATGTGGGCAGCTCCTGTCTGGAGGGGAGATGAGAAGGCAGAGGGGGACAGGAGCTGGCTGAATGGACAGGGGGAGTACAGGGTGGAGAGGTGGAGTGGGCTGTCACATTAGGGGAAGAGCAGCTAGGAGTACATAGCAAGGCGTGTTTAAGGCTTTGTGTGAGAGACTGACTTGATTTGTAAACTTTCACTTAAAGCACAGTAATAAAAAAAAAAAGCAAAAGGTCAGTGGTTTGAACCACTGCAGCATGGGAGGAAGATGTAGCAGTCTGCTTCCGTGAAGGTTTACAGACTCGGAAACCCTGTGGGGCAGTACTGCTCTGTCCTGTAGGGCCACTGGGAGTCGGAGTCAACTCGGCGGCAGTGAGTTTAGTTTGTATGGAAGCTTTACAAAGGCAAATTTCCAGGCCTTTCTTCCATGGCACCACTCGGTGGGCTTGAACTGCCGACCTTTAGGTTAGCAGTTGTCAGTAGTCAAACACAAACTGTTTGCCCTCTGCATGTAGCAGACAGGTTCAAAAAAATTAAAAACCAAGCCCAAGTTGAGAACACAAGAAGTTGGAGACACTTGGGAGGTGCTGGGAGGAGTCTCAAGGTCGCAGACCAGAAAACAGTTGGGAAGTTGACTGGTCCAGGGCCACAACCTGGGGACCTTTCTTGTGGAGTGTCTGTTGCCTAGCCCGGGGTGGGGACCTCCCTTGCAGATCCTGCTGGGAGCTGATACCCTGAAAAAGGAGACCCCCCCCCCACCTTTCTGTCTGCTCTGATCTCCCACTTAATGGGAACTTCATTCTTCTTCTTCGCCCCCACCCCAGGCCTCTTTCCCTTCCATCTATTAGGGTCCCAGGGCTGGCTCCACCTGTGCCACTAATAATGAGAATAACTGCTGCGTCCTGAGGGCAGATTGCTGACAGCTGGGGCATTCCCTCCTCTGAGGTGCGCTGCAGCCCTTGAAGGAAACGACTCTTAAATCTTCTAAGTGGGTTTGTGTGTGGCCAGTCAACTTATAAAGATAAGTGCAGGTCCCCCCGCATAAGTCTGGACACTTAGAATATGCCATCGGAAAGTGGAGGCAGGACTGTGCCAGAGAGATGTGGTCACAGCATGAGAGCCTGTTTTTGCCTCGCCAGGTGCCTAGTCCCTGTTCCTGTGGAGTGGCCCCGTCCAGGCTGAGGGGGACAGCAGTGACGGCGCCCAGCAGCGGTTTCCTAAGAGCCTAGGGAGAGACTCCGTGCTTTTGTTCACCTTTGTGCATGTAAATGAATGTGTGATCGTTTGCACACATGCATAGGTGTGCCTGTGACTGCATACATATGTGTGTGACTGTGCTTGCACGCATGCGTGGCTTTGTGTGTGGCCGTGTGTGCATGAATGTGTGTATGACCATGTGTCCTTGTGTATAGCCGTCTGGACATGTGTGTGGCTATGTGCATGGATGTGTGTGGCTGTGTGTACGTGTGAGTGACTTCATGCAAATGTGTGTGGCTGTGGACATGCACGAGGCTGCATGTGCATGAGTGTGTGTGTGGTTGTCTATACACATGAGTATGATTGCAGTCATGTGTGTGACAGTGTGTGTGGCTGTGTGTGTACATGTGAGCGTGGCTGCGTGCACAAGTGTGCGGCTGCGTGTACGTGCGTGTGTGCTAGGGAGCAGGCCCACGCCGGTCCTCAGGCCCGCCCACCTACTAGCCTGCCCACCGTAGGAGATGATGGGCTGCTGCTAAAATCTCCTGAGTGTACGTTAGATGTTCATCAGTGAGAGATCATCCTTGTGCTGGTTCATGTCTGCGTTACAGCTGTACTCTTGGCTTCCTCTAAAGTTGTGGTTGATTCCTGGAAAACCACCTCTCATTATGTAAATCACGTAGTTTCCCTAAATTATTAAAATCTTCCTCTGTGCCTTTCTGTCTTGTAGCTCACAGCACTGGAAGAAACCCTGACACTTTCCTTATTCGAGGCTTTCAGAAATGTTTTCCAAAAGTCACACATGCTTATAGCAGCAACAACAAAAAGATATAAAGTAGAAAATGACAGCCACCAGTAAATCCACTCCCCAGGGATAACCGTCACTAGCATTCTGGTGTGAGTCTTTCCAGACCCTTTAACACGTGTATTTAAACAAAAATAGGATCTCAGTCCACCACCTGTCTGTCAGTCTGTCATGATGTGGGGGCTTGCGTGTTGCGGTGATGCTGGAAGCTCTGCCACTGGTATTTCAAACCCCAGCAGTGTCACCCGTAGTGGACAGGTTTCAGCAGAGCTTTTGTACTCAGACAGACTAGGAAGAAAGGCCCGGTGATCTGCTTCCGAAATGAGCCAATGAAAACCCTATAAATCACAACAGCATGTTGTCTGATACAGTGCTGGACGATGGACCTGTTGGATTGGAAGGTACTCAGGGTACATAGTGGCTGCAACAGTGGACTCAAGCATTCCAATGATTGCGAAGATGGGGCAGGACTGGGCAGCGTTTCATTCTATAGTGTATGACGTTACTGTGAGTCGGAGCTGACTCAAAGGCAGGTGTTGGTCTAGGATCATGGCATACACACTTCTGTGTAGCCTGCTTGTTTTCATTTAATGATGCTTGAGTCAAATCTTCCCATGACAATCAATAAAATGTACATTTTTTAATAGCTGCCATAGTATTTCGTGTGTGGATGGGACCATACTTCACGTAACCATTCCAGTGGTTTGCTGTTATAAATACTGCTGTGATGAACATCTTTGTGTATCTCTATCTTTGGACTTCTGTCCCATTGCTTCCTTGGGAGAAATTCCAGCAGTAGAAATTGCTAGGTCAGAAGTTAGTTTTGCCATTTAAATTTTGCAGCACGCTGTCATTTTCCCAGAGTAAGCATGTGCTGAGTGCTGCCGTCTCGGTGCCCTCCTCCTCACTGGGTTTTTCCCCATGCTTTCCCTAAAGAGCGTTGTTTACTCTTTTCTGAATCCTAGGTATGTCTGATGCCGAAGCGGAGCGTCTCCCTGTGCCTCACGTGTGCCACAGGGCATGCCATGGCTAGGGAGTGCCCCCCGGAGCTGAGTTCACCTCCCACCAAGCCAGACCTCACACAGTGCCAAGCTCACAGCACTCCACGGAGGAAGATGGCCCACGCTGGGAGCACGCCCTGAGCAGCTGCCTCTGGTGGGTGTCTGAAGTCCCACAGGCCAGGCTCTCAGCCTGGTGACGGGACAGTGAGCCCGAGAAGGCCTGTGGAGGCTTTGCAGGGTCCGTGGGAGAGCCAAGGAGAATGGAAAACAGGAAAGCCCAGAGGGCTGAGCCTTCTAGTCACTGACAGGCCTGGTCTGTGGCCCTTCCCCGTCAGAGGGCCTGCCTTCTGGGGTAGACCGGGGTGGTCACGCATGGGTGGGGCAGGTAGGAGGGGACAGGGACATGTGGTTGGTCCTCTGTGGCCCATTTCTGCTTCTGTGACACAAATGCCAGTTACCACCAGAAGCTGTCTCTCTGCCTTGTCACCTAATACTGTAATACCCACAGGAGCCCTAGGGTGTCCCTGCCCACCCTGTCCCTGGCTGTACAGGGGATTGGCGGACGCACCTCTTAGCAGAAGAGGCCTTGGGAGGAGACAGACCTAGGCTGTCCCTGGACCCAGGAACAGGATGGTCCATGTTGTTTCGGGGTGAGGAACTGGACAGGAAGGAGAAGCTTCACTCAATACACTGTGTCCGGCAGTTGAGTGGCCACCTCCCTCCTTGCCTTAGCTGGTGCAACAACTCAAGTTCTCTGAAGCCCAGAGCAGGGTTGGCAAACTGTAGCTCAGCGGCCGCATCCTGCCTGCTGCCAGTTTTTGTGAATAACGTTTTATTGGCAGATAGCCTCATTTGTCTGCACAGCGTTCGTAGCTGCTTTCGCCACAGAGGCAGAGTAGCTAAGACCAAGACCATATGGTCCTTAGAGCCTAAAGTATTTTCTGTCTGGACCTTTGCAAAGACCCCTGCTCCAGAGATGTGTAGAGAAGGGGCAGCGTAAGGGCCTACGGCCAGTTGCGCCCAGGGAGCCAGGACCCTCCTTGCCCACAGGGAGCCATTGTCACATCACCCCTCCTCAAACTAATACCGCCCCCAAAAAGAAAAAAAAAACCATAGCAGTTGCCGTCAAGTTTATTCCGACTCATGGCAACCCCCCGTGTGTCAGAGTAGAACTGTTCCATAGGGTTTTCGGTGGCTGATGTTCCCGAAAATACATCTCCAGGCCTTTCTTCCAAGAAGCCTTTGGGTGGACTGGAACCGCCAACCTTGCAGGTAGCAGTCGAGTACTTAACCATTTGCTCTCAGGGCTCCAGAACTCACCCAGCAGACCCCAAATCCAGGGCTCTGGTGCCCGCAGCGTCTCAGGCCAGTGATGGTAGCGTGCCAGAGCCAGTTAGATACAGTTACGTGCCAGGAGCCCAGCTGCGCAGCTTCAGCCGGCGGGGACCGGACGTGGGCTCTGTGTGCCTGTGACCTTCCAGCCTGAGTCCTTCCCCGTCATGATACTGCTGCTTCTCCCAACCTACCCCCACTTTTTTTTCTGTGACAACAAAGAATGCATTTAGCTCTTAGAGAACAAATGCAAATCTGTGGTTTGCTGGGCTGCCTCGCTTCTCTAAGCCTGTGAGACACCAGGGCCCTCGCAGGTGGTTTTGGAGGGAAAACACCATTTGAAGCCAGAGTCCAGTTAGTGCTCTTGGAAGAGACCTAGAAGCACGGAGATGTCCAGCCTTCCAGAAGGGTTTGTGCCGGCAGGGAGGCTTCCGGTTGTGGGGCCACTTGACAGCAGTCCCCATGGTTACAGGCGCAGGATGCCACCCGGCCACCACCCCGGGCATCGGCCCTTTGTGCTGCTGAGGCTGCTTTGCTGTGACTCCCAGCTGAGCTGGAAGGGCTTCTTGGGACCAGCCAACGGCTGAGCCTGGAAGGCAGAGCTACCCCCAAACCATTCGTCTGGGCTCCCAGGCCTGGGCGCCAGGTGGAGGGTCTGCATACGTGTCCCATTTCATCCTTGTACAGCGAGGCAAGGCTCGGGGCCACTCAGGTAGTAAGCATAGGAGCCGGGGTTTGAGCCCAGCAGAAGCATGGGCCCCTGCACTGTACCACTGAGCCCCACTTCCCTGCACTTGCTCCCCTTGTTCCTGTTGCTTCTTCAGGGACTAGAAGCTGCTGGTGAGAAGCCTGCAGTGAACGGTCGGGTCCCTGAGTAGAGCCTGGGCAGCAGAGCCACACCCGCCCCCTTCCTGGCAGTGCCAGGCCTGGGTCTCCGCTGCAGTCTGCTAAGTCCTGACTACCTCGTGACTGCTCCCTTGCATTCTTATTATCACTTTACTTAAACAAACCTGACTTTTTTCTAAAGATGCATTCACGCCTTCGCATCACCTCTGTGGAAGGTGAGAATGAACGAAAGGGCTTTGCTCTAGGGAGCTGGAGGGGGGTGGTGGGGCCACCTTGAAGTGGAGACATCATTTACTGTCTCACTCATTCACTCACCCGTTCACTCACTCTTCACTCACTAACTCAGTCTTACTCATATTCCCACCCACCCACACTTATACTCACTCACTCATTCACTCACCCAGCCACTCACTCATTAATTCACTACTCATTGGGCTGACACTTCCTAAAACCTACTTGGTGTCAAGTGCCGTGTGGGCACCAGGTTGCTGGAGATGAAAAGAGAGACAGAGCACCGCTTGCAGGAAGCCTACATCAGGTGGTGCTGGGACTGAGGACAGGACCCAGAAGCATTTCTGGGCAGAGGGCAGGTCAGGCAGGAGAGACTCCTTGGAAGAGGCGATCTGGGTGGAGCCTTTTCACTTAGCAGGTGCTCCCAGCAGAGGGACTTGGCAAGTGTGGCGCAGCCTGACACGTGGAACCCGCAAGTGTCTCACGTGCCCTCTGTCGATCTGGGCCAGAGTTTAAGGGCCCCTGGGACATGTGAAGGAGCTTTGGGGTCACCCTGGGACAGCAAGGGGGTTAAGCCAGTGGAGACAGGGTCGCCTTTGTGGATTACAGGATCTATCTGGCCACCATGGGGTGGCAGGTGGGTCAGGGCCAGGGTGGGAGGTTTAAAGGTGACAAGTTAGTGGCTTCTAGGAGGAGGGGTGGGGGGGAGCCAGCTGCCACAAGAAGTAGCCTAGCTGCAGGTCCGGGAGAGAAGTGATTAGCATCCACACTAGGGCAAGGGGGTCAGGACATTTTCCTCGAGTGACATGAGGGCTTCCCTTCTGTGACAGGGTGACATCTCAGCTGGATCTCTCACAGTGAGGGCTCAGTGCGGACATGAGGGCCTCGGCCATCCTCAGGCAGGACAGGTGTGGAAGCAGCCTCAGGAGCCTGTCTCATCCCTAAATCCACACCATGCCCTTGTCTATTCCCCCTGCCTGAGTCCAGGCCTTCACTGCAAGGCCTGCGGCTGACCTGGGTCACCTGCCCGAGTCCAGGCCTTCACTGCAAGGCCTGCGGCTGACCTGGGTCACCTGCCCGAGTCCAGGCCTTCACTGCAAGGCCTGCGGCTGACCTGGGTCACCTGCCCGAGTCCAGGCCTTCACAGCAAGGCCTGCGGCTGACCTCGGTCACCTGCCCGAGTCCAGGCCTTCACTGCAAGGCCTGCGGCTGACCTGGGTCACCTGCCCGAGTCCAGGCCTTCACTGCAAGGCCTGCGGCTGACCTGGGTCACCTGCCCGAGTCCAGGCCTTCACAGCAAGGCCTGTGGCTGACCTGGGTCACCTGTCCAGGCCTTCACAGCAAGGCCTGCAGCTGGGGAGGGGGGCTGCTAAGCTGACCTGGGGCACCTGCAGTGAGGGGCTCCAGCGGTGGCAAGTGGCAGGGCTCTGGGTGTCGTCGGGGGCAGAGGCCCCTGTGCGCTCAGGAAGCCCCAGGCTGGCCTGGGCCACGCCCTGGGGAGGCCACGCCGTGGGGGTGAACGCGGGAGTTCTGCAGTTGTGATGTCGCCCTTGGAGACAGCTGGGCTTCCGTGGCCACAGCTCAGTGCCCTTCTCAGTCTCTCGGTGGCACCCTGCCACCCTGCCCCACAGCCCCCGACCGTGGCCCCTCCTGCCTGGGTTGCGACCCTGTTTCCTCATCCCCAGGCTCCACTCGTGCCTGCCTCCTCGCCCATCCCTCTTGCTAACGCACCTTCTGGCCTCATCACACCCATCACCAGAGCCCGTGGGGCTCTGACTCCCGTTGTGAAACCCAGCCACCAACACCTCTCGCTCAGTGCTGTCCGGTCTCTCCGTGCTGTCCCTTGGTCTCTGGCCCTGCTGGTGTCATTGCTGCTCTCTCGCCGCCCCCCTCCCCCACCAGGTGAACCCCCATTCATCTTTCAGAACAGGGCCCAGTAGTTCTGCCTAGGAAACCATCTCTGGCATACAGTCCACCACCACTGGCCAAGTTTAGCGCCTCCTCTGGGCCCTAAGAACCCTGCCCTCCCTCATCCTTTCCCAGGCACTGTAGGCTCCCTGGAGGCAGGCCCATGTGCTTTTCATCTTTCTGTCCTAAGTGTACTGCCTGGCATATGAGTTAGCACTCAGAAAATATTGAATGGAGGGAGGGATAGATGGGTGAATGAGTGGAAGGATGGAGAGAAGGAGGGATGAATGGATGGATGGTTGGAGAAAAGGAGGGCTGGAAGGGTGGATGGAGAGAAGGAGGGACGAGTGGTTGGATGAAGGGATAGGTAGATGAATAGAAAAGTGAATGGAGAGGAGGAAAGATGAATGATTGGATGAATACATGGATGGAAGGGTGGATGGAAAGGAGGGATGAATGGTTGGATGGCTAGATGGATGGAATAGTGGATGGAGAGGAGTAGGGATGAATGGTTGGATGGAGAGAAGGAGGAAGGAATGATTGGATGGTTAGTTGGATGGAAGGGTAGATGGAGAGGTGGGATGAATGGTTGGATGGTTAGATGGATGGAAGGGTAAATGGAGAGGTGGGATGAATGGTTGGATTGTTGGATGGAAGGGTAGATGGAGAGGTGGGATGAATGGTTGGATGGAAGGGTGGATGGAGAGAAGGAGGAAGGAATGGTTGGATGGTTAGATGGATGCAAGGGTAGATGGAGAGGTGGGATGAATGGTTGGATGGAAGGGTGGATGGAGAGGAGTAGGGAGGAATGGTTGGATGGTTAGATGGATGGAAGGGTGGATGGAGAGGAGTAGGGATGAGTGGTTGGATGGGGGTAGGGATCAGTGGATGGAGGAATGAATGGTTAAGCAGCATCTGTGTAAAAGGCATGGTTAGTTGCCATGGGGAGCTCTGCAATCACGGGAAAAGTCAGAGAGAAAGACTCGGGTGACCTTGGTGATTGGAAGGCCTAGCCTATGAGCAGGTCCAGATCTTGGCCCTCTCTACTGCCCTTTCAAAATCTGGACTCTTGGTTGGGTTAGTGGGAACTGGCTGAGGCCGAATTCATTAAATGAATTCGGTGGCTGGCTTTAATGAATTCTCAGGGTTTGAGAATTGCCTTAAACCCATCAAGTGTGCAATGCTGGACAAATAGTTGTTACCACGGCTAGCACGTGTTACGCTCTTGCTAGGTGCTGACCCTGGTCAGACACTTGGCTCTGTTTGCACTCCGGGCCCTAACAGCTGCCCAGGGAAGGTGCCTGCCGAGCCTGGGCCGTAGTGAGGCTGGCCACTGCTGACCCATGTTCTTTCCACCCACAGATCGCTCAGCCAAGCAGAAGGGGGTCGTGAGCTGCCCGAGGAGCCAGTGGCTGGGAGCCCGGAACGACCCAGCCTTGATCCCAGCTCGCCCACAAGATGTGGACAGTCCTTCTGCTCGTATGGGTTTTCTGCTCGTCCTTCTCTGAAAGCCAAGTGGCATCGCATTCTTCAGGTCAGTGACAAATTGTGACTGCAGGACAGGCCCATGGTAGCCCCAAGCTTCCTGAGCCCAGGATTGAGAAGGGGGCCTGCAGTCCCAGGCCAGTGTGTCAGGAACCCCAATCTTCCGTGGGCGCTGGGCTGGGAAGGGCTGTCAGACCCAGCCACCTCTCCAGGGCCAGCGTGGGTAGGGACCCCCAACGGGACCAGGCAGCGGAACCCCCGAAGGTTCACCCGCTTGGCCCTGCAAAATGTGATTCCTTTTGTCAGTCCAGACTTCACAGGGGTGTTCATCCATTCGCACACCAGATATTTGATGCCGCTCCGAATCCATGCCAGCCATGTTTGTCTCCAGGCATTCTCACCCGGTGGGAATTTCTGTGCGGTGGTTTCCTTATCTCCCTTGCAAACCTGGGTGTGTGTTTCGTGGGTTTTCGTAGAGTGGGTAGCACCTGTGATGCGGGGCTTCCCCTCTGTCTGAAGTCTGGTATTTTGGGAATTGGAGCAATTAGTGTATGTCTCAGTCACCTAATGCTGCTGTAAGTGGGTGGTTTTAATGAACAGAAATGTATTTTCTCACAGTTCAGGAGGCAAGAAGTCAGAATTCAGGGTGCCAGCTCTAGGGGAAGGCTCTCTCTGTCGGCTCTGGGGGAGGGCTCTTCTCTCCAGCTTCTGCTCATCCGTTCCTTGGCAATCTTCATGTGGCATCTTCCCCATTTGTCCTTCTCTGTGCCTAAACCACTCCTTTTACATCTCAAAAGTGATTGGCCTAAGACAGGCTTTACGCTGATGTGGCCTCGTTAATGAAGAAAACCCCGTTCCCAGATGGGATTGCATCCACGTGTAGGTTGCTGATTCTGACTCACTGCGATCCCACACAATACAGTGAAATTGCCCTGTAGGGTTTTCTAGGCTATAATCTTTGTGGGAGCAGGTCACCAGGCCTTTCTTGCGAGGTGCCTCTAGGTGGTTTCAAACTACCAGCCTTTCAGTTAGCAGACAAGTGTTTAACCCTTACACCATCAGGGCTCCTGTCCACATGCATAGCGGTTAGGGTTTGCAACCCACACTTTTGGGTGACCTAATTCAGTAATACATAACAGTGAAGCTCTTAAACCTTCAGTGGACTTGGGGTTCAGAAAGGCTGAAGGAGTTTTAAAATCAAAATGCCAGGGCGTCTGAAGGGCAGCGTACAGCAGATGCTGCAGTAAGAAGAGCGCAGGGGAACATGTCCCCACGTCACCTCCCATCACTGGGCCGAGAAGAAGGGGCCCAGCACAGCCACTGGGCTAGTCCCTGGGAGCTGGGACTTCAGCGCTCTGTGCTGTCCACCTGAACGTCCTGAACGTGACTGTCTCCTTTTCCTTTGGCTTTAAGGTTACTCATTCCCTAAGAAGACGCAGAGTCATTCAGTCCAGGACAGTCCAGCCGGGGAATCCGCAGCAAGGGCTGAGAATAAAACGTCTGAAAGAATAACCGTGGTGATACCTTCTCCTGTCACGTTAACCAAAGGGACTTTGGTGACTGACACCAACTCTACTGAAGTCACAACCGAAACAACGAACAGGACAGAGGCGGGTATGACAGCAGCCACTGCAGGCCGCACCAACCGCACGTCCCCCAGAGCCCCCACAGGGCCCGCATTGTCCGTCCCCACGTCTGCTTCACAGACTTCGTCCACAGCAGCCACCAGGCATCCACCTCTGAGCACACCCCCTGCACACGCGCCAGGGGGTGGCACGTTGCCAGGAACAGTAGCCACAACGGCAGCCCCGGGCGCTGAGACTGTGGCTACAACCAGGCCAAGTACAGGCAGTCCAGTTAGCAGGCACAGTCCTTCCGGGCCTACCACAGGTAACTCCACAGCCAACGTCACATCTGCCACAAGCGCCCAGGCTCCTAGCACATCTGCACAGAGTCCCACCTCCCAGACGTCACCAGGCTGGCCTGTGGTTAACATGACAAGTGGGTCCACACCCACCCTCTCGGCCACAACGCCCAAGCCCACCACCGTCCCCTCTGTGGCTTCAGTGTCCACCGCAACAACAGCCACAACCAAGGCACAAACACAGGAGCCACCTGCCAGCACAGCGCCAGTACCTCACACTAGCCCAACCCCCACGGCAAAGGCCCCGTCCTCCACAACACAGATGAAGCCAGACCTTACGCCATCGACCCAGGGGACCACGGGGCCAGTCGTGACCCAGACCCCTGCGTCGGCAGGGACGGAAGCTGCACCAGGTACTGCTCCTGCTGGGCCAACAACCCTCTCAAGCTCCGGAGACACCAAGGTGCCAGCCACAGAAGCGTGTCCGCTCAGCACCCAAGGCCAGTACCTGGTGGTCACCACCGAGCCCCTGGCCCTGTCCCTGGTGAACAAGAGCTTCCTCCTGGCGGTGCTCCTCCTTGGGGTGACCCTTTTCATCACCGTCCTGGTTTTGTTTGCCCTGCAAGCCTATGAGAGCTACAAGAAGAAGGACTACACGCAGGTGGACTATTTAATCAACGGAATGTACGCCGACTCAGAAATGTGAGTCCGGGGAGGCCGCCTGCAGCCGTTCCCGAGCGGGGGCGGGTGCCAGGCCAGGCCCTTCCCTGTCCTTCCGTTTTGCCTCCAAGACCAAACCAAGTGCTTCCAAATTCTTTTGGTGCAATTTAGAAGATAGACCGGATGCTTACATGTGCTTAATCGCTGTCCAGTTAATTCCATGATCACTAAAGAGTTGCTGCTTTTTTCATATTTATTTTTGTAAATGATCATGTTGACAAGCGCGGGCAATAATCCTAATAGCTCTGCTGCCTGGTAGGGCAGGCGGGCCACGTGGCCCCTGGTGTCTCAGATCCTGACCCAAATTAAAGCAATGACGCTTTCTGGTGACACCATCTGTCTGTGTAAGTGTGTTCTGGGAGCCTTTTTGAACTGTGTATGATGGGTTCATTTTTGCAAACATTTAGTGTGATAGGAGGCCCCAGGGGTCTGCTGTGCCTGTACCCAAACCTGCCCCAGGCACCTGGCAGGAGGTCCCCAGGAGATGGAGGGGCGTCTCTGGCCCACCTGGAGATGGATCGTTGTCCTTTCCCTGGACTGTTGGGTGGTGACTGTCGGGAGCCTGGCTTGGGCGTGGAAGTTGTGGGTCCAGCTCTGTACACCACAGGTGAGTGCACCTGTCGCAGCCTCACGGTCTGGACAGGTGGTCAGCCGGCAGCAGCCAGGGCTTGCTGAGACCGAATCATAGCGACCCTGACGTTGAGTACCTGCGCCTGCCCGTCTGGTTGAAACCCCACAGCTCCCTTCTGGGGTGGGGGCCACTGTTGCTGGTACGAGAGGCTAGAGCTGGGGCAGGGCCGGGCTCGGACCCCAGGCTTGTGAGCCCAGCGACCACTCAGCGGGCTGTGCTTTGTGATGTCCAGAGTCCTCACAGGTCACAGCGATTAGCACGACATTGACAGCCGCTGTGCTAAGCACAAATGGTAATGTGCTCAACTACTAACGTAAAGTCGGCAGTTCCAACCTACCCAGGGGCACCTCCGAGGAAAGGCCTGGCGATCTGCATGTGAAAGAGCACAGCCTTGAAGACCCTGTGGAGCAGTTGTGCTCTGCACACGTGGGGTTGCCGTGAGTCAGAGTTGGCTCCACTGGTTTTCTTCTATCGAAGCGTGTAACTCACTTAGCCCGCCCCTCAGCCCCAGAGAAAACCCTGGTGGCGCAGTGGCTAAAGCGTGTAACTCACTTAGCCCTCCCCTCAGCCCCAGAAGAAACCCTGGTGGCGCAGTGGCTAAGTGCTACGGCCGCTAACCAAGAGGTCAGTGGTTTGAATCCGCCAGGCGGTCCTTGGAAACTCTATGGGGCAGTTCTGCTCTGTCCTATAGGGTCGCAATGAGTCGGAATCGACTCGAAGGCACTGGGTTTGGTTTTTGGTTTGGCTCAGCCCTAGGAAACCACAGTACGATCCCATTGTCAAGATGCGGCAATGGAGGCACAGAGGAGAAGGCCAGAGTCAGCATTAAAGGTGGTTCCAGAGTCCAGCTTTCTTTGTTTTCCCGCCTCCCTGGGCTGAGGTTGGCCTCTGGCCGTTCTCTGCCCCCTGCCCTGGGCTGACAGCCGACGACGAGGGCCGGGCGTGTTGTAACGCCACTTGCCCAGCCCGGGTCCATGGCTACTAACTGTGTAGTCTGGAGCGAGGCACAGAATGTTCCACGAGCCCAGCTTCTCCATCTGCAAAATGGGGAGAGGCCGTGGAGGAATGGCACGGCCCCGGTGGGGAGGGGGCTGGCCTGCTACTCATCCCCCCAGCACCGAGGAAAAGCGGCTGTTTTGTCTGAGCGTCCCTTTTCCCTGGCAGAGACCTCCCTGAGCCAGGCCTGGGTGTCCACTTTCTCTTATTTAAATCCTACCTCCTCCAAAAAGAATTTTAAATGGCCCATAATATAGACAAAGACAGAATAAACCCGCAAACCACTGAGATAATTTACCCTCCAAGGATGGAGAACTAGGCGGAGTTGAGGGATTGGGCCAGACCCCCACAGCCCTCCCCTCCTGTCTCCCTCTCACTCCATCCTAGCTTTCTCTAGCCTTTTCTTCTAGCTGTTGAGGCCGGTTGGCCCCTGCTGGCCCCTCACTGGCCCCCTACTCACCCCTACTGGCCCCCTGGCAGCCCCCGCTGGCCCACCACTGGCCCTCGCTGGCCCCAGCTGCCCCTTCCCTCCTCTTGGCCTTCGCTGAGTCATGCTATCCATACTAATCGCTGTTTTTGCCCTTTGCCCTTCCTCCCATGGGCTCCATCACACACCCAGCCACGTGTTCATGTATAAGTACAGGCGTTGGTGTTGAGGATGGTCCAGAAGGTGGCTGGTTCCAGCCTCTGGCTTGTCGGTCAGTGTTACCCTCCAGACTAAGAAGCCTCCTTCCGCCTGGGACGGGGAGCTCTGGGCTTGGAGGTGGAGAGTTTGGGGGCTTTGGGTGGGGGAGGGGCTGGATGGTGGAAACGATTCAGTGCTTGGGTACTAGCCAGAAGGTTGGCAGCTTGAACCATCCAGAGACACCTTGGAAGAAAGGCCTGGCAGTCTGCTTCTGAAAGGCCGCAGCTTTGAAAACCCAATGGAGCAGCTCTACTTTGTACACATGGCCACGAGTTAAAGCTGACTGGATAGTGACTAACAACAACTTTGCTCCACCAGGCCATCCCCCTCCCAACTCCATGTCTGGTCTGTGTCAGGCCTGTGGAGGGCAGTCTCCTACCCCGGCTGGTTGAGTCTCACCCTGGGAAGCCAGAGTCCTGAACCCATGTGAGCCATGGCCCTGAGGTTTTCCCACATACTATGAGTGCCTTGTCCCAGGCCTCTGCCTGGTGCTCCTATGGCTGAGAAACGGGGTGGGACTGTCACAGGGCGCACTGTCCCTCTGCCCCTCTGCCCTAGCCAAAGGCTCCGAATGCCTTAGTGCCCCGGAGAACCGGTCGCACCCTCCGCCATCCCTCCTTGGGGGTCCTGTTTTCTGGTGATAGTTCTGGATGGCTCTCCTGGTGGGGCACAGGGGCCCCAAAGTCACGGCATCCAAGGCAGAGCTCAGCATTGGCCCCGGAATGTGTTCAGCCCCCTCACCTAACAGCGTCACTCACCTGAGCTGGAAACTTGTGCTTCGCCCTTGAGTCCTGTTGACCTTCCTAAATATTTCTGTAAGGCAGCGGCTCCTTCTCCTCCCTCTCTGCTCCCAGGCCAGCCCAGACATCCTCCGCCCTGCAGCCAAGGGCCTCTTTAAAACACAACCCTGACTGCACCTTTGCCTGCCAGGGGCCCCACCTGGATAGCGGCCGAGTTCCTCCTCCAGCGTTCAGGGCCAGGACAGACCCCTCTAGCAGATCTTGGCCAAGCAGAAGAGTGGTCTCAAGAATGCTCAGGGCAGAGCTGACTATGGGAGGGCCCTTGCAGGCCTCTCTGAATCTGGGGGCCAGAAGGCTGAGCCTGGGCATCTCCCTGCCTCAGAGGCCACTAGCCTAGGTGTGAGCTGGGCGCCTCTGCAGGAAGATCCAGTTCAGTGTCAGTCCATCAGGCATTTATTGAGCTCCCATTGTTTGCCAAACCCCTTGCTGGGCGTCAGGGATTCAGAGATGAATAGGCGTGTCCCAGCCCTCCAGGTGCCCATGGGCGCGGGCGAGTGCCCTGCACCTACGGTGTGTAGGTGTGTGCACAGAGGAAGCACCTGACCCATCGTGTAAGGTCAGGATGGCTCCCTTTTCCAGAAGGCTTGCTCCTGTGGCAGGGTCCAGCGCTGGCACACAACGGGGCACGGCCACCATCTGATGGGTAGGAGTTGGAATGGAAGGGCCAGGGAAGTGACAGCCAGGCTTAGGGCTTGGGGCCCACAGGGACTCTCTGCCCTTCACAGTGAGGAAACTGAGGCACAAGGCCAATCGCTGGCCCAAGGTCACCCAGGGAGCATGTGGCAGGACAGGATTCACCCTGGGTCCATCTGTCCACAGATGTTGGCCAAGGAGGACAGGCGGCCGGGAGTGGCGGTGCCTTCTCCAAAGCCACATTGAACACCAATGGCCTGAGGACAGCTTAGCCATGAAGAGTGAACCAAGTCCAAGGGCACCCTCTGGTGGTCAGGGCTCCTCCCACCTGTCTCCCTCCCCCTGGGTGCTGGGCCTCCTCCACGCCGCGCCCACCGTCCCCAGCTCTACTGTGGAAGTTCCTCACATGTTACTGGGAATCCTCCCAGGTGACCCCACACTGGGACAACCTCCCCCTCCCAGTGCTCCCAGACCGTGGGGGCTTTCCTACAGTGGGACTGTGTGCTCTAGGCGGGGTTGTTATTGGTGCCCATACCTGTCTCTCCCCACCGGGAAGCCCTGAGTCAGGCGAACGCAGTAGGCTCGCTAATCCTGGGTTTCTGTCCCAGACCCCACAGCTGGGTGGCTTAGGGCAAGCCAGGTCCATGCTCAGCCACAATGTTCACACCTATAGCTTTGCTTAAAAATAAGTCAGACCTGCTTCAGTCCAAGAAAGCTATGTAGTGTTTTAAAATTGTAAAAATGATTCACTTAGCAAACAGAAGGGTTTTCCTGCGTATCAAAACTTGCCTATAGTTAGATTATCTATGTACCTGGGGAAAAAGTAAATAAATTTCTTCAACTGAGGAAAAAGAGGGAGCAAGTTCTATCTGGCACAGTGACTGATAACAGCTGATGGTTTTTGAGTCCCTACTAGGTACTGGGCTCAGAGCGCCTGATAGCCGTTTTCTCATCCAGCTATCTCGGTCTTCCTGCTCCCCTACCCCCACCCACAATTCATTCTCAACAAACAGCCAGGATGACATTTCAAACCTGACTCAGATCATAATAGTACACTGCTTAAAACCCTTCAATGCCCCCCTCCCCCGCCCTGCAAAATCCACTGCTGTCCGGTCAATTCTGGCTCGTAGAAACCCTAGAGGACAGAACAGAACTGCCCCATAGGATTTCCAAGGCTGTAATTTTTTTTTTTTTTAATGTTTACGGAAGCAGACTGCTACGTCTTGCTCCAGTAGACCAGCTGGTGGTTTCAAACTGCCAAACTTTAGGTCAGCAGCTGAGTGCTTAACCACTGCACCACCAGGGCCCCAAGACTCCCACAATGATTAGGAAAAAAATCCAGAAACAAAAGCTCCAGGCAGAGGGACCAGCAAGAGCAGAGGCTCCGGGACAGATAGAAGCCCCGAGAGTGAGGACCAGAAGGCCAAGGGGGAGACGAGGTGAGACCAGGTCAGAGGGGCTGGCAGCATGAGCTGTGTAGAGCAGGTGAGGTACCATGACAAACCTACCAGAAAGGCTACTATAGAAAGGACTGGCCATACCAAGTGCTGACAAGGGCGTGGAGGAGCTGGAATTCTCACACATTGCTGGTGGAAAGGCAAAATGGTACAGTTTCTTATAAAGTTAAACATACACTTACCATTTGGCACAACAATCCCACTCCTAGTTATTTGTCCAAGGAAAATGAAAACTTACATTCACACCATGTGTGTGAGTATTTATAATGGCCTTATTCATAATAGTCAAAAACTGGAAACCACCCAAACATCCCTCAGTGGGAGAACGGCTGAGCAAACTCAGGTACCGCTGTCCATACAGGGAATACTACTTGGCTACATGAAGGAATGAATTATGGATACCTGAAACAACATAAATCACTCTCATGAAGGAAATCAGTCTCTCCAAAGTTTACCTACTGTCACAGATTGAATTATGTCCCCCTCAAAATGTGTGTATCAATTTGGCTGTGCCATGATTCCCGGTATTGTGTGATTTTCCTATATGTTGTACATCTTGCCTCTATGATGTTAATGAGGGAGGATGGGCAGCAGTTATGTTAGTGGGGCAGGACTCAATCTACAAGACTGGATTGTGTCTTGAGGCAATCTCTTGAGATATAAAAGAGAATCAATCAGAGAGACAGGGAGACCTCATGCCACCAAGAAAGGAGCACCAGGACCAGAGTGCATCCTTGAGAGCTGGGGTCCCTTGGCAGAGAAGCTCCTGGACCAAGGGAAGACTGATGACAAGGACCTTCCTCCAGAGTTGACAGAGAAAGTCTTTCCCTGGAGCTGATGCCCTGAATTTGGACTTGTCACTTACAGACAGTGAGAGAATAAATTTCTCTTTGTTAAAGCCATCCACTTGTGGTATTTCTGTTATAGCAGCACTAGGTGACTAAGACCCATACTAAATTATTTCGTTCATACGACATTCTAGAAAAAATATAAGGATGGAGAACAGATCAGTGGTTGCCAAAGGTTAGGGGGTGGAGAATGGCAGCATGAGGGAATGGCGGGGGGAGGGTACTGGAACTGTTCTTATCCTCGTAGTGGTGGTTACCCAAATCTATGCATGCGTTAAAACTCATACAACTGTGTACACACACACACACACACGGGCTGCATCTCACTTTTAATTTCAGCTATGTATTAGAAATGATTTTCGCTATGTTTTATCCAACGTTTGCAGGCGTTGGTAGCAGAAGGGTTTCCAGCCTCTCTTGTCTGCCTTCTGCCAGAGCTGGGCCACTTCCTGATACTTTGAACTCTTTATCTCCAGGGACCTTTCCCTCCCTCCACTTCAACCACCCATGCCCATGTCCACACCCTGAACCTTCCCACCAGCAGGAACTGCTCTACCCCTGAAACATGTCATGACTCAGACAAACCACTAATTGAATCGATCTCAGTGGGGTGTGATGTTGCCCACAGGGGACATTTATCTAGAGACATTTTTGGTTGTCACAGTTGGGGGAGTGCCCTAGTATCTAGTGGATGGAAGCCTGGGATGCCGCCAAGCATTCTACACTGCGTGCGTTTCCCCAGGAAGAGCAGCCCCCCGGGTGTTGAGGAGCTGCCCTCAGAATGTGTGAAGAAGGTGGTTCAAGGAGCCAGAGGGGTGGACAGTGGTGGAGGCTGGGTTGCGCCTCCTTCAGGAAGGGAGGACTTATCACCCAGTTGTGGAAATGCTGCTGGCAGTGGCCTCAGTTCAAGTGGGGCCCCCACCCCAGGCCATGTTTGCTCCCCAGGGTGGCTGCTTCCAAGGAGAGGCCAATACGGGGGCACAAAGGCCCGACCCTCTACAGAGCTCCTCATGGGGCTTGTATTACAGATCCCCCTACCCCTCTCTCCAATCTTGCACCCCTCCCTTCTCTTTTCTTCCATGGCTGCTGATCCCGAGAGCAGTGTCTAACCAGTCCCCTGCGTGCTGAACCCTGCCTCAGAGTCTGCTTTCCGGGAACCCCAACCTGAAGCAAGCACCCCTTTTTTTTAGCTATCTTTTTCTAATTACTCTTCCACTTTATGATTTATGATATTTTTACCGTGGTGAAAATATACACGGCAAAACATACACCAATAATTTCTACATGTATAATTCAGTGACATTGATTACATTCTTCAAATTGTGCAAGAATCTCGCTATCCTTTTCCGAATTATTCCACCACCGTTACCATATACTCACTGTCCCCCAAACGAAAGCTCCCGCTTCCTCTCCCATCCCTAAACCATAAATAATTTTTGGTTTCCATACATTTGCTTGAGGAGCCCTGTCGGCACAGTGGTTAAAGCACTTGGCTACTAACTGAAAGGTTGGCACTTCGAACCCCCCAGCTGCTCCATGGGAGAAGGATGTGGCAGTCTGTTTCCCTAAAGATTTACAGCCTTGGAAACGCTTTTGGGCAGCTCTACTCTGTCCTATAGGGTTGCTACGAGTCAGAATCGACTCGACGCCAGTGGGTTTGTTTTGGCATATATTTCCTTAAGGAGCCTTGGTGGTGCAACGGTTAAGCACTTGACTGCTAACCAAAATGTTGGTGGTTCAAACCCACCCACAGGCACCTTGGAAAATAGGCCTGGTGGTATGCTCCAAAGGTCTAGCCTTGAAAACCCTATGGTCTCACATACTTTGGACATATTGTCAGGAGGGATCAGTCGCTAGAAAAGGACATCATGCTGAGTAAAGTAGAGGGTCAGCGAAAAAGAGGAAGACCCTCAATGAGATGGATGGACACAGTGGCTGCAACAATGGGCTCAAGCATAACAACGACTGTAAAGATGGCGAAGGACTGGGCACTGTTTCATTCTGGTGTACGTAGGGTTGCTGTGAGTCCGAACTGCCTCGACGGCACCTAACAACACAACAGCTGTACACCCAAGAGATCTGAGCACGTTTGTCCAGGCACAGACTTGTACATGAAGGTGCATCACAGCGCCGTGCACAATAGCCAACAGGTGGAAGCCACCCAAATGCCCACCCTCTGATGAATGCTAAACACAATGTGGTCTGTCCATACAATAAAATAGTGGCGGCTTGCACGCCGCTGTGATGCTAGAAGCTAGGCTACCGGTATTTCAAATACCAGCAGGGTCACCTGTGGTGGACAGGTTTCAGCTGAGCTTCCAGACCAAGACAGATGAGGAGAAAAGGCCTGGGGATCTACTTCAAAAAATCAGCCCATGAAAACCCTGAGCATCATAACAGAACATCATCTAATACAGTGCCGGAAGGAAGCTGAGCCCCGTAGGTTGGAAGGCACTCAAAATAGACAGTGGCCACAACAATGGCCCTGAGCATATCATCGATTGTGAGGATGGAGCAGGACTGGACAGTGTTTTGCTCTGTTGTACATGGGGTCACCATGAGTCGGAGCTGACCCCTCAGCAACTAAACAACACAAACAGGAATGAAGTTCTGATACAGGCTACGATGTAGATGAGCCTTAAACAAAATCACGCTAAGTGAAATAAGTCGGAGACAAAAGCCCACACACGTTGTATGATTCCTCTTACGTGAAATATCCAGAATCGGCAAATCCATACAGACAGAAAGTAGATTTGTGGTTGCCAAGGGCTAAAGGGTGGGGCAATAGGGAGTGGTTGCTCAATGGGTTTGGGGTTTCCGTTTGGGGATGATGAAAAGTCCTGGAAGTAAACAATGGTTGCAAAACACTGTGAGTGTAATTAACGATAATGAACTGTACACTTTAAAATGGTTATGATGGTAAATTTTATATCAAAAAAAGAAATCTCAAGAAAAGGTATTGTCTTATTTATCCAATGCTGCTATAACAGAAATACCGCAAGTGGATGGCTGTAACAAACAGAAATTTATTCTGTCACAGTCTAGGAGGCTATGTTGTTGTTGTTGTTGTTGTTAGGTGCCGTCGAGTCAGTTCCGACCCATAGCGACCCTATGCACAACAGAAGGAAACACTGCCCGGTCCTGCGCCATCCTTACAATTGTTGTTATGCTTGAGCTCATTGTTTCAGCCACTGTGTCAATCCACCTCGTTGAGGATCTTCCTCTTTTCTGCTGACCCTATACTCTGCCAAGCATGATGTCCTTCTCCAGGGACTGATCCCTCCTGACAACATGTCCAAAGTTTGTAAGACACAGTCTCGCCATCCTTGCTTCTAAGGAGCATTCTGGTTTTACTTCTTCTAAGACAGATTTGTTCGTTCTTTTGGCAGTCCGTGGTATATTCAATATTCTTCCCCAACGTCACAATTCAAAGGCGTCAACTCTTCTTCGGTCTTCCTTATTCATTGTCCAGACTAAGACAGACTAGGAAGAAGGACCCGGCAGTCTACTTCTGAAAAGCATTAGCCAGTGAAAACTTTATGAATAGCAGCAGAACATTGCCTAGGAGGCTAGAAGCCGAATTCAGGGTGCCAGCTCCAGGAGAAGGCTTTCTCTCTCTGTCGGCTCTGGGGGAAGGTCCTTGTCATCAATCTTCCCTGGTCGAGGAGCTTCTCAGCGCAGGGACCCCGGGTCCAAGGAATGCGTTATTCTCTTAGCTCTTGTTTCTTAGTGGTATGAGGTCCACCTGTCTCTCTGCCCAGTTCTCCTTTTATATCTCAAAAGACATTGACTCAAAACACAACCTAATCTTGTAGATTGATTCCTGCCTCAATAACATGTGGTTGTTGTTGCTAGGTGCCCTCCAGTCGGTTCCGACTCATAGTGACCCTATGTACAACAGAACGAAACACTGCCCCATCCTGCACCACACCAACAACCATTGTAAGAGCCCATTGTTGCAGCCATTGTGTCATTGAGGGTCCTCCTCTTTTTTGTTGACCCTGTACTTTACCAAGCACGATGTTCTTCTCCAGGGACTGATCTCTCCTGACAACATGTCCAAAGTATGTAAGATGCAGTCTCACCATCCTTGCTTCTAAGGAGCATTCTGGTTGTACTTCTTCTAAGACAGATTTGTTCGCTTTTTTGGCAGTCCACGGTCTATTCAATATTCTTTGCCAACACCACAATTCAAAGGCGTCAATTCTTCTTTGGTCTTCCTTATTCATTGTCCAGCTTTCACATGCATATGATGAATTGAAAATACCATGGCTTGGGTCAGGCGCACCTTAGTCCTCAAGGTGACATCTTTGTCTTTCAACACTTTAAAGAGGTCCTTTGCAGCAGATTTGCCCAATGCAACGCATCTTTTGATTTCTTGTCTGCTGCTTCCATGGGGGTTGATTGTGGATCCAAGTAAAATGAAATCCTTGACAACTTCAATCTTTTCTCCGTTTATCATGATGTTGCTCATTGGTCCAGTTGTGAGGATTTTTGTTTTCTTTATGTTGAGGCGTAATCCACACTGAAGGCTGTAGTCTTTGATCTTCATCAGTAAGTGCTTCAAGTCCTCTTCACTTTCAGGAAGCAAGGTTGTGTCATCTGCATAACGCAGGTTGTTAATGAGTCTTCTTCCAATCCTGATGCCCCGTTCTTCTTCATATAGTCCAGCTTCTCGGATTATTTGCTCAGCATACAGATTGAATAGATATGGTGAAAGAATACAACCCTGACGCACACCTTTCCTGACTTTAAACCAATCAGTATCCCCTTGTTCTATCTGAACAACTGCCTCTTGATCTATGTAAAGGTTCCTCATGAGCACGATTAAGTGTTCTGGAATTCCCATTCTTCGTAGTGTTAACCATAATTTGCTATGATCCACACAGTCAAATGCCTTTGCATAGTCTATAAAACACAGGTAAACATCCTTCTGGTATTCTCTGCTTTCAGCCAGGATCCATCTGACGTCAGCAATGATATCCTTGGTTCCACGTCCTCTTCTGAAACCAGCCTGAATTTCTGCAAGTTCCCTGTCGATATACTGCTGCAGCCGTTTTTGAATGATCTTCAGCAAAATTTTGCTTGCATGTGATATTAATTATATTGTCCGATAATTTCCACATTCGGTTGGATCACCTTTCTTGGGAATAGGGATAAATATGGATCTCTTCCAGTCAGTTGGCCAGCTTGTCTTCCATATTTCTTGGCATAGACGAGTGAGCACCTCCAGCGCCGCATCTGTTTGTTGAAACATCTTAATTGATATTCCATCAATTCCTGGAGCCTTGTTTTTCGCCAATGCCTTCAGAGCAGCTTGGGCTTCTTCCTTCATTATCATCAATTTCTGATTATATGCTACCTCTTGAAATGGTTGAACGTTGACTAATTATTTTTGGTATAATGACTCTGTGTATTCCTTCCATCTTTTTTTGATGCTTCCTGTGTCGTTTAATATTTTCCCCGTAGAATCCTTCACTATTGCAACTCGGAGCTTCAATTTTTTCTTTAGTTCTTTCAGCTTGAGAAATGTCTAGCGTGTTCTTCCCTTTTGATTTTACATCTCCAGGTCTTTGCGCTTGTCATTACAATACTTCACTTTGTCTTCTCGAGCTGCCCTTTGAAATCTTCTGTTCAGTTCTTTTACTTCATCATTTCTTCCTTTTGCTTTAGCTATTCGATGATCATGAGCAAGTTTCAGAGTCTCCTCTGACATCCATTTTGTTCTTTTCTTTTTTTCCTGTCTTTTTAATAACCTCTTGCTTTCTTCATATATGACATCCTTGATGTCATTCTACAACTCACCTGGTCTTCAGTTATTAGTGTTCAACACGTCAAATCTATTCTTGAGATGTTCTCTAAATTCAGGTGGGATATACTGAAGGTCATACTTTGGCTCTCATGGACTCATTCTAATTTTGTAACATAACTGCCTCTAATCCTGCCTCATTAACATCATAGAGGTAGGATTTACAACACATAGGAAAACCACATCAGATGACAAAATGATGGACAATCACACAATACTGGGAATCATGGCCTAGCCAAGTTGACACACATTTTGTGGGGACACAATTCAATCAATAACAGGTTTACACACAGAAAAAAACAATCTTTGATGGTAATGAGTGAAGAGAGGGGTGGGGAGGGGAAATCACTAACTAGATGGTAGGCAAATGTTAACTTTGACGAAGGGAAAGACAACACACAATATAGGGGAAGTCAGCACAACTTGACCAAGGCAAAGTCATAGAAGCTTCCTAGATACATCCAAACACCTTGAGGGACCAAGTTACTGGGGCTGAGGACTGGGGACCATAGTCTCAGGGGACATGTAGGTCGATTGGCATAACATAGCTTATAAAGAAAATGTTCTACATCCTACTTTGGAAAGCAGAGTCAGGGTCTTAAAAGCTTGCAAGCAGCCATCTAAGATACAGCTATTGGTCCCATCCTGTCCGGAGCAAAGGAGAATGAAAGAATCCAAAGACACAAGGAATATATTAGCCCAAAAGACTAATGAACCACATCAACCACAGCCACCACCGGCCTGAACCCAGAAGAATTAGATGGTACCCGGCTACCACCACCGACCCAAAAGAGGGTCCCAGACAGAGTGGGAGAAAAATGTAGAACAAAATTCAAATTCACACAAAAAAGACCAGACTTACTGATCTGACATAGACTGGAGGAGCCTCTGAGACTATGGCCCCTAGATACCTGCTAACTCAGAACTGAAGCCACTTTGAAGTCTCAGCGAAAGATTAGACAGGCCCATAAAACAAACAATGACACACATGAGGAATGTGCTTCTTAGTCCAATCACGTATACAAGACCAAACGGGCAACACCTGCCCAAAAGCAAAGACGAGAAGGCAGGAAGGGACAGGAAAACTGGGCTAATGGACACAGAGAATCCGGAGTGGGAAGGAGGAGAGTGCTGACACATTGCCGCGATTGCAACCAATGTCACAAAATAATCTGTGTATAAATTTTTGAATGAGAAACTAATTTGTGCTATAAGCTTTCATCTACAGCACAAAAAAATAAAAAGAAACAAAAGAAGTGTTGGGGAATTGACAATCCCAGGCAGCAGCCCTTATCCAATGACTAGCAGGCGTGTTGTACTGATACCCCAGCTCTCTTGCCGCTCAGTGGTGATCACTCTGAAGCACGTCCCACACTGCCACCCAGGGGATCCCAGCAGGATTGAGTGACAGTCAACCAGAGCAGTGAGCAGATCATTAAAGCTCCCGGTTTATTGCCTTCCTCCCTTCCCCATCTCAGTCTGCTCCCTAACTGGTGCTTCCTGGGGTCAAATAAACTGGTTGTTGGGTGGTGTTCAGTAGGCTTCAGCTCATAGCAACCTTATGTCCAACAGAATGAAATGTTGCCCAGTCCTGCATCATCCTCACAGTAGGAGGTAGGCTTGAGCCCTTTGTTGGAGCCACTGTGTCAATCCCTCCTTGAGGGTCTTCCTCTTTTTTCACTGCCCCTCTGCTTTACCAAGCATGACGTCCTTCTCCTCATCCTTGCTTCTAAGGAGCATTCTGGTTGTACTTCCTCCAAGACTGACTTGTTTATTCTGGCAGTCCACAGTATCTTCAATATTCTTCACCAACACCACAGTTCGAATGAGTCAATTTTTCTTGATCTCCTTTTTTCCTGTCCAGCTTTCACATGCATATGAGGTGATTGAAAATACCATGGCTTGGAACAGGCACACCTACATAACTATGTGCTCTCAAATCTTGTTCTCAGAGTCAGGTTCTAGGGGACACAACCTGAGACAGTTGATACCAGATGTGGTTCTAGGAAGGAGACCTTCAGGATGAGATCATTTACCAACCAGAGGGTCACAAGGTAACCATTGGTGAGGAGAATTTGGGTGGTGGTAATAACCCCTGGCCTGCTGTAGCCTCACAATTGCTAAGATTCTCACAGTGGGGGTGGGATGGGATGCAGATAGAAGGGGATACACTGGTTTACACAACTGCTCTAGCCCTTGAGCAACATGGAGGCTATAACAACTATCTGGATTGTGGAGTTGACTGGCAACTTCTAGTTGAGTGGAAGAAACCCAGCAGCCAACTATTAAACCAAGACGGGATGTAGGAACCAGATAGCCCCTGGGACAACCTTTAGAGAGGCCTCATCTTCTAGGTGGCACGAATGGTTAAGTGCTCAACTATTAGCTGAAAGTTTGGCAGTTCGAACCCATCCAGAAGCACCCTGGAAAACAGGCCTGGTGATCTGCTTCCAAAAGGTCACAGCCTTGAAAACCCTAAGGGGCACAGTTCTACTCTAAACACACGTGGGGTTGCCATGCGTGAAGATCGACTGGATGGCGAAAACCACCACCATCTTCTGCAGCCTGCAGGCAGAACGTGCTAAATATTGAGGCTAGAGATCTGACTTTAAGGGAGCCGTTGGTACAAAGGAGGTGGAATTCACAGCCCCAGTGTGAAGTGCCAGCACAGAGCAAGATACTCGGCACATCTTATCAGCACGGCAGAGGGTGCAGTGCACTGGCTCCGGACTGAGACACGTCTGAGGCTGAGTTCCAGCTCTGCCACTTACAACTGGGAGACCTTGGGCAAGTCATTGTGAGCCTCAGTTCCCCCATCTGTAAAATGGGGATCATAATGTGTGAGGCTATCAGGGCCTTGCACAGTGCAGGGCACACCGTGGCACTTCAATTGACCAGCTAGTGCCATGATTTTTTTTATTGTTGTTGAAAATACACAAGGCAAATCATAACCAATTCAGCAATTTCTACATGTACAATCCAATGACATCAATGACATGCTTTGAATCGTGCAGCCATTCTCACCCTCCTTTCGCAATTTGTTCTTCCCCTATGGACATAAATTCACTTCCCCCCTCCCCAAGCTTCCTATCTAACCTTTCAAGTATCACTGTGATTTTAATTAAGTAAGCAAGTGCGTGAAGAATGCAGACCTAAGCCAAATATTAGTACCTCTCCTGTTGGAGCAGCTTTGCCTTTAAGTTATATTTCATCATTGGAACCTGTGTCTCCAGAAGACAGAAGACCAAACACCGGTGAGAGGAGCAGACCGTGGATGGGGGATTCCTGCCTCACAGCACCGCAGCAACTGGTCCCCACCTCCAGACAGGACGCTGCTTTCTGGAGCACGTGCCCAGTGCTAACGGCTTTCCTTGCCTTACTTCTGCAGGGGCCGGTCTTGATTTGGAAACTTAACTCTTTGTATGTCTTTTCTTTTGATGCAATTCATTTTCTTCACTTCCGGGAAGGGTTTAAAGCCTGTACCCTGCTCTTCCTCACCCTCTTCTCAAGCCCTCTCTTCCTGGAAATGTCCATATAAAAGCCATCAGGTGGATTACCTAGGTGTCTTGGTTTCTGAGTGCTGCTGTAACAGAAATACCACAGGTGAGGGGCTTTCACAAACAGAAACGTATTTTCTCACAGTTTAGGAGGCTATAAGTCCAATTCAGGGCGCCAGCTCTCGGGGAGGGCTTTCTGCCTCTGCCAGCCCTCGTCTCTCCTGAGATTCTGTTCCTGGGTTCTTTAATGATCTTCATGTTGCTGTCATCTGTCTTCCCCATGGATGCTTCCTGGCTTCCGAGTCTCTTCTGCTCTTTTATATCTCAAGGGTGATTGGTTTAAAACACACCCTACACTGACACGGATCATTAACATAACAAAGAACCCTATTCCCGTGGTGATTACATCAACAAGTATAGGGGTTAAGATTTACAACACATATTTTTGGGGGGGGGCACAATTCAACCCATAACAGGTGGGCACCCACGTGGGTGACAGGGAGGGCGTCTGCACAGGGGGGCAGCCTGGCTCAGGGTGTAGAGCCCAAGCGGGGTGAGGAGAGTGCCTGCTTGGGGAGGGTGCCAGCTACGTGGTGTCAGAGTCCAAGAGGAGATGTGGTATTGGGGCCCAAGAGGGCACCACACAGGGAGTAGAGGGTGGCCCAGCATGAGCGGTTGGAGCCCAGGTTGAGTGAGGAGGGCATCCACATACGAGGGTGGCCCAGCCATCTGACATCAGCAATGATATCCCTGGTTCCGCGTCCTCTTCTAAATCTGGCTTGAATTCCCGACAGTTCCCTGTCGATGCACTGCCGCAACCACTTTTGAATGATCGTCAGCAAAATTTTACTTGCCTGTGATATTGATGATATTGTCCCATAATTTCCACATTCTGTTGGATCACCTTTCTTTGGAATGAGCACAACCATGGATCTCTTCCAGTTGGTTGGCCAGGTAGCAGTCTTCCAAGTTTCTTAGCATAGACAAGTGAGCACTTCCACCACTGCATCTGTTTGTCGAAACATCTCAACTGGTATCCATCAATTCCTGGAGCCATGTTTTTCACCAACGCCTTCAGTGCAGCTTGGACTTCTTCCTTCAATACCGTCAGTTCCTGATCATATGCTTCCTCCTGAAATGGTGGAACGTCGACCAATTCCTTTTGATACAGTGACTCTGTATTTCTTCTGTCTTCTTTTGCTGCTTCCTGCATCATTTAATATTTTCCCCGTAGAACACTTCAATATTGCAACACGAGACTTGAATTCTTTCTTCAGTTCTTTCAGCTTGAGAAATGTTGACCACGTTCCTCCCTTTTGGTTTTCTATCTCTAGGTCTTTGCACATTTCATTACAATACTTTATTTTGTCTTCTCAAGCTGATCTTTGAAATCTTCTGTTCAGCCTTTTTACTTCATCATTTCTTCCTTGCACTTTAGCTATTCTACGTTCAAGAGCAACTTTCAGAGTGTCTTCTGACATCCACTTTAGTTTTTTCTTTCTTTTCTGTCTTTTTAATGATCTTCTGCTTTCTTCATATATGATGTCCTGATGCCCTTCCACAACTCATCTGGTCTTCGGTCACTAGTGTTCAATGCGTCAAATCTATTCTTGAGATGGTCTCCAAATTCAGGTGGAATAAACTCAAGGTCTTACTTTGGCTCTCGTGGCCTTGTTCCAATTTTCTTCAGCTTCAACTTGACCTTGCATATGAGCAATTGATCGTCTGTTCCACAGTCAGCACCCAGCTTTGTTGTGACTGATGATATTGAGCTTTTCCATTGTCTCTTTCCACAGGTGTAGTTGATTTGATTCCTGTGTATTCCATCTGGTGAGGTCCGTGTGTATAGTTGTTTATGTTGGTGAAAAAAGGTATTTGCAACACAGAAGTCATTGGTCTTACAAAATTCTAACATGCAATCTCTGGCGTCATTTCTATCACCAAGGCCATATTTTCCAACGACTAAACCTCCTTGTTTCCAACTATTGCATTCCAATTGCCAGTAATTATCAATGCATCTTGATTGCACAGTCGATCAATTTCAGAGTTCAGAAGTTGGTAAAAATCTTCAATTTCTTCATCTTTGGCCTTAGTGGTTGGTGCATAAATTTGAATAATAGTCTTCCTTGTAGGCGTATGGATATTATCCTATCTTCGAGAGCCTTATCCTTCAGGATAGATCTTGAAATGTTCTTTTTGAAAATGAGCTCAATGCCATTCCTTTTCGATTTGTCATTCCTGGCATAGTAGACCATACAATTGTCCGATTCAAAACGGCCAATACCAGTCCATTTCAGCTCACTAGTGCCTAGGATTATCGATGTTTTATGTGTCTCATTTCATTTTTTGATGATTTCCAATTTTCCTAGATTCACACTTCGTACATTCCAGGTTCCGATTGTTAATGGATGTTTGCAGCTGTTTCTTCTCATTTTGAGTCGTGCCACAACAGCAAATGAAGGTCCCAAAAGCTTGACTCCATCCACGTCCTTAAGGTCGACTCCACTTTGAAGAGGCTGGTCTTCCCCATTCATCTTTTGAGTGCCTTCCAACCTGGGGGCTCATCTTCCCGCACTGTATTAGACAATGTTCTGCTGCTATTTGTAAGGTTTTCACCAGCTAATACTTTCCAGAAGTAGATTGCCAGGCCTTTTCTTCCTAGTCTGTCTTAATCTGGAAGCTCTGCTGAAACTTGTCCAGCATGGGCGACCCTGCTGATATTTGAATACCGGTGGCATAGCTTCCAGCATCACAGCAACATGCAAGCCCCCATAGTACAAGAAACTGACTGCTGTGTCAATTGTTTTTTATTTCCATATTTTTTTCTCTTTTTTAAAGGTATAATTTACACGCAGTATTTTGCACAGATAACGTCCCTGGGTTGTGCAAGTGGTTTGTAATCCACTGCTAACCTAAAGGTTGGGGGTTCAAACCAGCCTAGTTCAAACCAGCTCTGTGGAAGAAAGGCCTAGCAAACTGCTTCTATAAAGATGACAGCCAAGAAAACTCTATGGGGCAGTTCTACTCTATAACACACTGGGTCACTGTGATGGTTAAGGCTGTGTGTCAACTTGGCTGGGCCATGATTCTTGGTTGTTTGGCAGTTATGTAATGATGTAGTCATCCTCCATGATGTGATCAGCCAATCAGTTGTAAGGGAGTTTCTTCAGGGGTGTGGCCTATATCCAATATATGTATGGACATTCTGGCAAAGATCGCTTGCTTGCTCTGGATCCTGCATCCAGCTTGTCATCATCTGACCCCTGGCTCTTGGACTTGAGTCAACAGCCTGCTGTATCGCCTGCTGATCTTGGGATTTATCAGCCTACACAGCCTATGAGCCAGCAGCCTGCCATTTTACCTGCCGATCTTGGGTTCGTGAGCCATTGCAGGCGCGTGAGTCAGGAGAAGCCTCCAGCCTGACTTGGGACTTGCTGCCAGCCTCTACAACCACACAAGCCATTTCCTTGAGATAAATCTCTCTCTCGCTCACTATATATGTATATGTGTATATATATATATATATATATACACTTGACCGGTTTTGCTTCTTTAGAGAACCCAGCCTAAGACAGTCACCATGAATCAGAATCTACTACTTGGCAACAGATAATTTGCACAGAACTAAAATGAATAGTTTGAGAATTTTCACCCAGGTATAGGATGCTTCCAGCACACCAGAAAGTTTTTCATGTCTCTACTTAGTCAGTTCCACCTGGCCCGGAGGCAAATGACTCTACAAATTTCTATCCTTATAGATGTTTTTTTCTGTTCTAGGACATCATATAACTGGAATCAAACTATTTATACTCTGTAGTTTCTGGGTTCTTTTTCTCAACATAATGTTTTTGAGATTCATCCACCGTTGTTGCTGGTAACAGTAGCTCGTTGCTTTTTTATTTGAGTCATATTCTCCAGCATGAATAGGCCTCAGTTCCCTGTCCGCACTTTTGTTGGGTTGTTTCCGGTTGGGGGTTATTATAACCAAAGCTGCCTGAATATCTAGGGAGGAAGGAAGGAAATGGATTATAATCTATTGAACAAAATAAAACCAGTTGTCATTGAGTTGACCCTGACTCATGCTGACCCCGTGTGTGTCTGAGTGGAACTGTGCTCCACAGGCTTTTCAATGGCTGCTTTCTTGGAGGTAGATCGCCAGGCCATTCTTCTGAGGCACTCCTGGGTGGAGCAACAGAGCGTGTTAAAGGTTTACACCACCCATACTGATATAAATTATTAATAAATGGTAAGTGTGGTGAGAAATAGGATGTTTGCTTCCTCTCAAAGTACCTCTTCACAAATTAGTGATTTATTTCAAAGGGAAAAGGAAGTGACTTCCCGGGGGATGAGTCTGGAAGACACCCCTTAATCAAGTGATCCAAGTGAACATCCTCAGTCATGGGTCGAACTGAAATCCTTTGCCACCTGATTTAGGATGCAACGAGAGGAACATGGCGTTGCTTCTGTGACAGTCTTGCTGAAGATACACGACCTCAATCTGACCAGGAAGAAACATTAGAAAAACCTAAATTGGGGGACATGCTACAAAATAACCAGCCTGTAGCCTTCTCCAGTGCTGAGGGCATACAAGCCAAGGAAAGAACAAAGAACTGGTCCAAAATGAAGGCACCTGAAGAGACCCGACAAGCACAGGCAACGACGTGGGACCCTGGACAAGCCCCTTCGCTATGAAGGATTTATTAGGACAACAGGAAAAAATGTGATGCGGTTTGAGGATTGAATGGTAGCTACACATCCCCCATGCTAATTTTCTCATGGTAGGGTTTTTTTTTTTTTATTGTGCTTTAAGTGAAAGTTTACCAATCAAGTCAGTCTGTCATACAAAAATTTATATATACCTTGCTATATACTCCTAATTGCTCTCCCCTTAATGAGATGGCACACTCCTTCCCTCCACTCTGTCTTTTCGTGTCCATTCCACCAGCTTCTGACCCCCTCTGCCCTCTCATCACCCCTCCAGATAGGAGATACCAACATAGTCTCATGTGTCTACTTGATCCAAGAAGCTCATTCTTCACTCATGGTAGGTTTTTTAGGCCACCACCTGCCTGTGGGTTTACTGTACTGTGGTGGCTTGCCACTGGTATTTCAAATATCAAAGAACCAAAACCAAACCTGTTGCCATCAAGTCGATTTTGACTCATAGCAACCCTACAGAACAGAGTAGAACTGCCCCATAGTGTTTCCAAGGAGCAGTTGATGGATTCGAACTGCTGACCTTCTGGTTAGCAGCCAAACACTTAACTGCTTGCCACCAGGGCTCCATTTCAAATGCCAGCAGGGTCTCTTCCTTCACTTTATATGCATGTGAAAGCTGGACAATGAAAAAGGAAGACCGAAAAAAGAACAAACAAATCTGTCCTGGAGGACATACAGTCAGAATGCTCTTTAGAAGCAAGGATGGCGAGACTTTGTCTCACACCCTTTGGACACATCAGCGGGGAGACCAATCACCGGAGAAGGTAGAGAAGAGAGACGGTCACCAAAAAAGAAGGAGACCCTCAGTGCGACGGATCGTCACTGTGACTGCAACAGTGGGTCGGAATACAGCAGTGATTGTAAGGATGGCGCAGCCCGGGCAACATTTCATTCTGTTATGCATAAGGTTGCCTTGAGTTAGCGCGGGCTCAAAGGCACCTGACAACAACAGGTTTTGTAGGAGGGGTCCCAGCTGGAAGGAAGCACACTGTAAAGTATCTGCAAGGAAGGGGGCATCAAGGCAGCGATTTAGTGTAGATGGCTCAGGCACAAAACAGTTCTTTGTACGCTACTTGGAACTTTTCTGTAAGTTTGAAATTGTTAACAATAATGATGATGATAATAAGATTAAGGCGTCCCTGCTCTCCAGGAAACCAGTTTTTCAGCTGCTGTCAGGGCTCTCTGTATTTACCTCTAGGTGTGTGTGAAAGAACAGGAGAAGCCAGGGCTGGGCTTTTGCAGGGTGGAAGGGAGTTGGAGAAGATAAAGAGGGTGTGAGTGGGAATGCAAAGGGTTGACACCCCTCCGTGACACAGGACACCACCTCCCCGACAAATCCCAGAGTTCAAAGGCAGGGGAGGGTCCGTATACCTTGAGGAATGGGTGCTGGAGAAGGCTCCTCAACCAAACAAGCTAGAGCCCCCAGAATTGAGAGAGGGGTTAGAGACCCCCTTGCTGTTGTTGTGTGCCACTGAGTCGATTTCAACTCCGAGCAACCCCATGTGGCAGAGTAGAACTGCCCCATAGGGTTTTTATTGTTGTTGTTGAAAATATATGCAGCAAAATGTACACCAATTTTACAGTTTCTACATGTACAGTCTAGTGATATTGATTACATTCTTCGAGTTGTGCAGGTGTTCTCACCCTCCTTTTCTGAGTTGTTCCTCCCACATTCACATCAACTCCCTGCCCCCTAAGATACCTGTCTAATCTTTCAAGTTGCTTTTGTCAATTTGATCCCCGACAGACCATGAAAGAGCACAATGCTCGAGGGAGACATTCTTTACTTGTTAAGCTAAACTAGTGTTTGGTTTTAAGAAGACTTCAGGGGATAGTTTTGTCTTAAGGCTTAGAGGCTATCTCGGGGCAATAGTCAGGGGTTCATCCAGCCTTCATGGCTCCAGAAAGTCTGGAGTCCATGAGAATTTGAAATTCTGTTCTACATGTTCCCCCTTTTGATCAGGATTCTTCTATGGAATCCTTGGTCAAAACCTTCAGTAATGGTAGCTGGGCCCATAGGGTTTTCTAAACTGTAATCTTTATGGTAGCGGATCACTAGATATTTCTCCCATGGAGCCACCAGGTGGGTTTGAGGGTATGAACTGGAGCCTTTCTGTTAGCAGACCAAGAGCTTAACTATTATGCCACCAGGGCTCCTAGAGACCCTCTTATACTTCCTTTTATCCTTATAGCAATCCTGGAAGGCCAGTGTTATCCTTCATTCATTCATTCAATCAATATATATTGAGACCCCACACCAGTGCCCCAGACGCTGGAGATACAGACATGAACGAGACCAACAAAGCCCCCTGCCCTAGAGGCACTCACAGCTATTGAGGCACCAATAGCCATGATGAATAAGGAAAGATTTAGGATGTGAGATTAGGACAGGTGCTGAGGAGGAAGAAGGAAAGCCATTACGGGAGAAGGAAAATTAGGATTGGACCTAAGCAATGGGAAGAAAGTCACTCTGGGATATTGGAGTTTTCGAGAGGACCGAGTTTTGTTTTTGTTTGAATGTATGTTCAGTTTTAGCCACGTTATTTCTGAAATGCCTATTAAATACTGACCACCACCTGTCTGTCAGTGTGTCATACCGTCGTGGCTTACGTGTTGCTGTGATGCTGGAAGCTATGCCACCAGTATTTCAAATACCAACAGGGTCACCCAGGGTGGACAGGTTTCAGCGGAGCTTCCAGACTAAGACTAGCAAGAAACCTGGCAATCTACTTCCGAGATTTAGCCAATGAAAATCCTATGAATCACAACAGAGTATTTTCCCATAGAGTGCTGGAAGATGAGCCCCTAGGTTTGGAGGCGTTCAGCATACACAGTGGCCACAATGGTGGAGCACACCAACAATCGTGAAGAGGGCTCAGGACCGGGCAACGTTTCATTCTGTTGTACATGAGGTCGCTGTAGGTCGGAGCCCACTCGATGGCCACCAACAACAAAATTAAATACAGAAGCGGAGGTGGCGCAAGTTTGGAGAAGTCCAGGCTGGAGGTATGAATCTGGGCATCTTAAGTATAGAAATGATTTTCAGGCCACGAATGAGATCCCTTGGGCAGGGAGTACTGAGGAGGGTACTCAGACTGGCACCTTGGTGCAGTGGAGGGAATGGCGTGGAGACAGGCTGCATCATTTGCCCCAAATCACACGCCTGATAGTAGTGGAGCCGGAATTCAAACCCAGGTAAGACGCATGCCAACCCCTGTTGGCAGCTGCTCTGGAGTCTTGCTGCTGTTGACAGTGTGTGGCCTTGGGTGTGTCTCTCAGCCTTTTCGCGGTCTCAGCTTCCTCATCTATCCAAGCAGGGGTGGGCAGTACAGGAGGAGTTTGGAGGTATTATGGATTGAATCATGTCCCTCAAAAAGGTGTACTGAAACCCTAGCCCCCTCCCTCCTCAGCCTGTACCTGAGAACGTGACCTTGTTTGAAAGTAGGATCTTTGAAGATGTTATCAGTTAACATGAGATCATACTGGAGTAACCAAAAAACCCAAACCCAGTTGTGTTGAGTCAATTCCAACTCATAGCAACCCTATAGGACAGAGTAGAACTGCCCCATAGAGTTTCCAAGGGGCACCTGGTGAATTTGAACTGCTGACCCTTTGGTTAGCAGCCAAAGCACTTAACCACTACGCCACCAGGGTCTCCTGAGGTCATACTGGAGTAGAGAAGGTTTAATCCCATTTGAATGGTATTCTTTTATAAAAGAGATACAGACAGACAGACAGAGGGAGAACACCATGTGAAGAAGAATCTACAAGCCAGGAACGCCTGGGGCTCCCAGGATCTGGGAGACAGGGAAGGATCTTCCCCTAGAGCCTCTGGAAAAAGCACAGCCCTTCTGACACTCGAATTTGGACTTCTAGCCTCCAGAACTGAGGCAATGTGTGTAGATGTCTGTTCCTATGAGCTACCCACTTGTTGGTGCTTTGTTACTGCAGACTCAGGTAACTAACCAGAAGGCGAAGATGGTGCTGGGGGCCCGGCTAGGAAAGCCAGCCAGTGCCCAGACGGGTCACCATAATGGTTTGAGCATGCCCACCCCCCTTTCCCACCAGTCACAGACATTGGCTCTTATCAGAACAGTCATCTTCCGGGCAGGGATAAGGGGTAGGTGGAGATGCTTGTACAGAACCCAAATGCCAACATACCACTTTACAATGAGTGCCAGTCTGCGCACAGCCTGTGGTCCTCCCTGTGGCCATAGCATCCCTGCAGCCCTGCAGTGCTGGGTGAACCTGCATTTGAAGGAAGGGGGATTGAGGAGCAGCGGGGGATTGGTGGGACCAGGCTGGGTCCTGGGAGCCCCTGGGCTGCCAGGGAGCCTAGAAGAGACTTGGTGGCCTGCCAGTGCCTTGGCCAGGGCAACCTCCTGGGTCCGCCCTGGGCTGGGCTGGTACTGCTGGCCTGGCCTCACAGTGTTTCTGGGGCTGGCTAGGCCTCTCCACTGGTTGGTTTTTCTTTAGACTTGTTAATACCTTTCAGACAGTCCAGGCTGGGTGCAGGTCCACTCCTCCGCGGCTTAGTGCTTCCACTTCAGGGCATCCAGGGGCTTCAGGGCGTAAATGCCAATGGTTCCTGTCACGCGGGGGCTGAGCAGGTGCCTGGCCACCCTATGTCCTGCCTCCATCCCCTGGCCCCGGCCACCTGGCAGGTGGAGGCCTCCAGCTGGCTCCCTTCCGGGCCGTGCGGCTGTCTGGTTCAGCCTTGGCTCCCCTGGGCCAGGAAGCCACCCCCAGAGGTTCCAAGCCTGCAGTACTGCTCCATCAAGGCCCTGAACCCCAACTCAGCTCCACCAGGAGTCCCACCCACCCTCCCACCAGGCCTCTCAGCTGAGGCTGGGAGAGCAGGCAGCAATTCAGTGGGTGGTGGAGGGGGGATGGATCCAGACTCGGGAACCTGAGAGGAAGTTGGGTCCATTCATCTGTCTGTCTCCTCTGCCAGGCTGTGGTTCCAGCCTGCTCTTGAACTGTCCCCGGAACACAGCTGGCACTGGGCATGAATAAACGAAGTACCAGCATTTTGTGTGTCTGGAGGCTTTACAGTGCTGGGGGCTTGGCGGCCAACCTCAGGGCTTGTGCACAGCACCGCTGTGTTGGGTGGACTCTGGAAAGCCTGGAGCGGGGAGGATTGCTGGCTCTGCGGGCTGGGAAGGGCTGCCCAGGCATGGCTGAGCACCCGGACCCCAGGAGGGCAGACATCACTGGTGGTAGATGGTGTGTCCCTGTGTCCCTGTGTGCTTGCCTCCTGTGGACACCCAGTGGTGGGGGTGGAAAAGGCAGCCTCAGTGTTTCTAGATGCAATTAGCACATTGGGAGCCAAGCAGTACGACAATCTTGGAAAGAAATGGCAGTGATAAATCAGAAAGTAATAAGACGGTTGTTGCCCAGTGTGTCTGCGAAGAGTCTAGCAGGGTGAACTCCCACGCCACACGCAGCCCTTTGGTTTTTAGGGTGAAAGAGCAGGAAGCAGAGATCCCCTTACTCTAGGGGGTGGTGAGGCTCTGTTCCCCCTGCCCCAGTGGGCCTCTGGAGGGAGGGAATGGAGAGGGAAAGAAAAGGAGAGGGCAGTGGAGGAGCCCTGACTTTGAAAACTAGATCTGCCTCTGCCTCAGCTAGCCATGTGCCCTCACAAATCACTGAACCGCCTGTGCCTCAGTTTCCCGTCTGTGGAATGGGGTAAGAAGCATCATGCTTACCTCCCAACGCCAATGGGGAAGGGAAATGAGACACTCTGTAGGAGTGCAGGGCAGTCTTGTGGTCATTCCTGCGGTTATGGATTGAACTGTGTCTCCCCAAAACATGTACAGTGAATCCTGACTCCTCTGCCTGTGGTTATAATCCCATTTGGTAAGTGAAGGAGACAAGATTAGCGTAGGGTGTGTCTTAAATCAATCTGTTTTGAGATATAGGATAGATTAAACGAGGAAGCAAAAGAAGCAGAGATGGGTGAAAGAGACAAGGATCTTCCTCTAAAGCTCACAGAAAGAGCCTTCCCCTAGAGCCGGCACCATGAATTTCAGATTTCCAGCCTCCTAAATTCTGGGAGGAATCCCTGGTGGCATAGCGGTTAAGAGCTACGTCCGCTGGCAGTTCGAATCCACCACTCACTCCTTGAAAATTTTATGGGGTAGTTCTACTCTGTCCTATAGAGTCGCTGTGAGTCAGGGTCAACTCAACAGCAATAGGTTTTTGTTTTTTTTTTTTGACCGTGAAAGAATAAATTTCTGTTAAAGCCATCCGCCTGCGATATTTATTATAGCAGCACTAGGTAACTAAGACACATACCTTCCACCGAACCAGCCTTTACGGAATGCCTATTGCGGGCCAGGAGACCCTGGGTGGTGCCATCGGTTAAGCACTCAACTACTAACTGAAGAGTTGATGTTTCGAACCCACCCAGAGGTACCTTGGAAGAAAGGCCTGGCGACCTGCTTCTGAAGGGTCACAGTCTCAAAAACCCTACGGAGCAGTTCTACTCTGCACACAGGAATCAGAATCAATTCAATGGCAGTTGGTTTGGTTTTGGTCTACTCTGTGCCAGGCCCTGAAGAAGTGGGGAAGCAAGGCCGATGTGGCGCTTCCTGGAACCCGTTCGAGCTGCCTGCCCTGCCCATCCTCTGTGCAAGGCACCCATGCTGGGCTGGCCCTCAGCTCCAGAAGCCACAGCCTCTTTGCCCTCCCAGGGCCTTTGCACACGTTGGTTCCACCCCCATACAGTCCTCACCCACTCCCTTTCTCCTAACATACACCGTTCCCCGCTGAGGCCTCAGCTTCCTCGGGGACAACTTCTGGTCTCCCCAAGCCAAGCAGGGCGTGCCTGCACGCCCGTGACAATCTCAGCTTCTCCTTGGAGATCCTTACCAAAAAAACCTGCTGCTGTGGAGTCGGTTCCGACTCACAGCGACCCTACAGGACAGAGCAGAATTGCCCTATGGGGTTTCCAAGGCTGTGGTGGCGTAGTGGTCAAGTGCTACGGCTGCTAACCAAAATGTCTGCTGTTCGAATCCACTAGGCTCTCCTTGGAAACTCTATGGGGCAGTTCTACTCTGTCCTATAGGGTCGCTATGAATCGGAATCGACTTGGTGGCAATGGGTTTGGGGAAGCCTGGTGGCATAGTGGTTAAGAGCTACGGCTGCTAACCCAAAGATGGGTAGTTCGGATCCACCAGGTGCTCCTTGGAAACTCTATGGCGTTCTACTCTGTTCTATAGGGTCGCTGTGTGTCGGGATCGACTTGACGGCAACAGGTTTGGCTTTTAGGAATCTTTACAGAAATAGACTGCCACATTTTTCCCCTGCAGAGCAGCTGGTGGGTTTGAACTGCTGACCCTTCAGTTGGCCGCAGAGTGCTTAACCACCAGGGCCTCTTTGGAGGTCCTTATTGTTTGCTTGACATCTGCGTTCTTCACCTGAATGCTGGCTCAGGGCTCTGGCTCAAGCTCTGACCAGTTGTCTTAGAGGTCACCTAACCTCCCTGTGCCTCAGTTTCCCCACGTGCAAACTGGGAATGGCAGTCCCCACCTTCGCGGGGTTGTTTGAAGGAGTAAATGCGGTTTCACAGTAATGCCTTGAGAACAGTGCGTGGTAAACAGCTGTTAGGCGCCTTAAAGTTGATTTTTAACTCATGGTAACCTCATGTGACAAAGCAGAACCGCCCCATAGGGTTTCCCAGGCTGTAATCTTTATGGGAACTGGGGTAATCTTTATGGGAACAGTTCCAACCGCCGACCATTCAGCTGCCTAACCATTGAAGCGCCAGGGCTCCTTATCTAGCATGTAAAGCCAAACCCATTGCCGCCCAGTGGATTCCGACTGGTAGTGACCCTACAGGACAGAGGAAACCGCCCCATAGGGTTGCCCAGGCTGTAATCTTGACGGCGGTAGATCGCCTGATCTTTCTTCGCACAGAGTGGCTGGGTTAGCAGCTGAGCGCCTGCCCTTTGCGCCACCAGGGCGCCTTTGGTATACAGCAAGGGCTGCACACTGGGTATGGTTGTTATTTTGTGGTTATTATCATCAGACTGCAAGAGCCAAAAAGAAGGGGGGCTTCGCTGTGCCCGGGGGTAGAAGCCACTCCTGGCCTCTCTGGACCGCCTGAGCCGCAGCCCCGATCTCCTCCTGGCCACCGAGGGAGCAAGGGGAACTCTCGCTGGATCCCGGGGCGCGCCCCCGACGCCCGGCACACAGTAGGTGCTCCATGCAGGGTGGCTGACCCTAGCAAGGCGGTGGCCCGATTAAGGCACGGTCACTGGCCGCCTCCCTCCCGCACTCTCCGTCCGGTAACGCCCGGCTGCCCACACGGTCTTTTAGGGTGTAGCTGCTTCCAACGACACCCATTCCCACAACAAAGAAACGCGCCTTCCTGGGGCCACCTCCGCCCCGCGCAGCCAGAAGGCGCCAGGGGAGGGGAAGCCTTTCTGTTCCCCAAGACGGGCCCCCGAGTTCCGGGCCGGGAGCTGGCCCCGGGGGGTGCAGGTGTTCGACGAGCCCCGACTCGGGGCAGGCCCGCGGGCCCGCAGGGGACCGAGCGTCGCGGCGGCACCCGGCCTCGGGCCTAGGGGGCGCCCGCGGGCCGCGCGACGCCGCCTCCAGCCGCGATTTAAAGGGCAGCGAGGGGCGGAGGGATCCCGCTCGCGGCCGGCTCGGCCCACGGATCCCTCCGCCCGGGTGAAGCGACGGCAACGATTCGGCCGTTTTCTCCAGCTGCTTATTGTCCCTCCGCCGTCGAGAGCGCCCGGCCGGGGACTCGTTCCACTTCGGGGTTCTCCGCCTCCCCCCACAGGAACCCGTCAAAGGAACCGCGGCCACCGGGGCAGCGCGGCCTCGTCTCGCCGGGCGGGGAGCGACCCGGCTCGGGGCGGCCGCGGACGGCGTGGTGTCCCTCCGCCGTCGGTGGCACGGACTCCTTTTCGTATCCTTCCACGTTCCCGGGCGGCGTCCGGGTGGCTCACCGGGGGCGGCGACGCGGCTGCGGGTGCGGCGGCCGCTCCGGGGCTATGAGGTGAGCAGGACGCCCGGGACCGGAGCGGCAGAGCGCGGCGAGACGAGCAGGACGCGGAGCCCTGAGGCCGGCAGATGCGTTTCGGGCCCCGCGGCCGCGCGCGAGGCGGAGGTGAGCGGGGCGCGGGACGGCGGCGGGGGGGCGGCGCGGGCCGAGGGCGGGCGGGAGGGCGGCGGGCGGGGGGCGCGGCGGCGGCGGCGGCGGCAGCGGCGGCGGCGGGTGGGGGCGGGGGTGCGGGCCGCCGCGGGACTTATTTTTCCGACAGCGGAGGGAGCGGGCGGTGCTGCGTCCCGGCCGCCATCTTGGATCTTACTCTCCATTTTTCCGAGGAATTATTTTTTGGTGATTAATTTTCGGGGGGGACGGGGAGGCGGCGCCCGGCGGCGGGGGCCCCATCCCAGCGGCGGGGCGGTCGGGCCTCGCGGGGGAGCCCGGCGGCGCGGGCGGTGAGTCGGGGGAGGGGCGGGCGCCGGCGCGGGCCGGGGGCGGCGGAGCGGGACGCCGAGGCCGGCCGGGCGGCCGGGCGGCCGGGCGGCGGGTGGGGACGGGCCGGGGCCGGGGCCGGGGGCCGGGCGGCGTGCGGGCCGGGGCGGCCGGGCGGCCTGCAGTGGTGGTCGCCGCCGGAAGGGAGCGGTAGCGGCCGGCGGGCAGCGCGGGGCCGGGCCGCGGCCGCACGAGGGGAGCAGCCGGGCGCTCGCGATTGGGGGACTGTGTTTTCCCTGCGCTCCAATGGGCGGCCGGGCGCGCGCTCGCCCAATCTGCGCCCTGCGCCGCGCTCGGCTCGCCGTTGTCTGCTGGGGCCGCAGCCTCCCGTCGCGCCGCCTCCCGAGCGCGTCCTGCCGCCTCCCCAGCGCGTCCTGCCGCCCGGGCGCTCTCGGCTTGGACAGCGGCTCCGCTGCGGGCCCGGCCCCCGTCCGCTCGCGCGCGCTCCTGTCTCCCCGAGCCCGTCAGCGTCCTCCGGTCCCGGCGCGGCTTGGGTTGCCCCCCGTGGATCCAGGGGTGTGCACCTTTGTCACGCTCAGCTGGGGGGGGGGCGCCTTTAAAGCGACAGCTCGGTCCGAGGTAGAGGAGAGAGAAGAAAAGCAAAGCGGACGCGGGGAAATGTATTCATTATTTGGGCCCATTTGACCCGGTTCTGGAAGTTATGCTCATAATCCACTGAACGGCGAAACTTTTGCAACACCGGGGAGGTGAAAACGTGTTGTTTGAAGTTAACTTTTTAAATGTGCCCAATGAAATGCATGCTGGGGGAAAAATCCTGTCCAGAATAGTGGGCAGGTTGACTGACTGGTCCTTGGCTGTGATTGTTTTTTTCTGGACGGGTTTAGATTTGCACGACTTTGGTTTAAAGCATAGTTAGCCAGAGACTCACGGGTCCGAAGACTGCTGTGGAAAATCGTCAGAGGGAGCAGTTACCCGCTGTCACTTTTTGCTGTAATATTGAGGATACTGTTATTTTTGCTAGTTAGTAGTAAAAAAACAATTTGAAAAAGGAAGGGAAAGTCATTTTGCGTGAAATAATCAGTTGGGTGGTGCATGTTGAAATACATAAGAGTTACTCGGTGTAGATACGAGTTTACTTTGTAGCTGACGGTTTGGCAACGTGAGCCACAGGTGTGACCCTGTGCCTGCTGGAACTCCCTGTAGTCGAAGGGTAAAGTCCACAAACGCTTTATCCCCACACCTCTGAGAACTCCAGGCTGTTTTCAGCCTTCTTTCTGCTTCCGTTTCCCAAGCTCTAGCCCCACCAGCTTCCCAGGACAGGTGCCTTTTCGGGATGTCCTGCTTGGGTGTACCTATACCCTCTTCCTAGCACGTACTCATTTTTCAGAAAGGGTCAGTGAGCATGTCACCCCCTGGGTGAAGCCTCCACTTAGACACACGTAGGGCTGGCCCACTCTCCCTTACGTGGTGCGTACACACGCACACAGGACTGTCCTACTCCCTGGGGAGAAGGCAGTGTCCTCGGTGCTCCCCAAGTGGTTACTGCAGTTTGTTAGAGTTGGTGGTTTCCTCTCCCATCCCCTCTGCTTTTGTGAGCTTGTACACTCTTAGCCGTTATTTCGTCTCTTATGCTCGGTGGCAGGTAGGTACATAGTATAAGCTCAGTAGACACTTGAGGAATGTTTTGGTAATTTATTAATCCTAAATTATCAAGCTTGTTAGTTGCCATCGAGTTGGTTCTGACCCATGGCAACCTTGTGTAAACAGAATGAGACCCTAGGTGTAACAGAATGAGATGTTGCTTGGCCTTCTGCCATGTTCGTAGTAAGCTTATCAAGCTTAATAATTTTGTATTCAGTTTTTCAAAATGTGCCCATTCTAATGTTATTTAAGAAGAAAAATCCCACTTAGTTTGCGAGTGAAATTGTAACAAAGAAATATTGAGGAATACTTATTCTTCAAGAAGGTGAAATTTTTACTCAATCTTTGAAACCAAGTGCTCTGTCAAAATCATTTCCAATTGCCCCTTAAATGTTTTCATCTGCCTTCTCTTGTACCCTCTGAGCTGCATCTGCCTTGTACTTTCCCTGCTTGTATCCAGTTCCAGTGGGCAGTGCTCCTGGAGGTGGGAGTGGGCTGGCGCCACAGCCCACTATGCCTGCAGGAGGGTGGAGCTGGAGTGAAAGAAGTGAAGTGAGCTGTTTGTCTGTCTTTGAGCACAGAGATGTTTTGTGGGTGGGGGATGTTGGCTGTAAATTTTTCCTTGGCTCATAAATCTGTGATTGAATCTTTACATGAGTGTTGTGGGTTTATGGGATGTGTATGTGGCTGGGTTGTGTTGCAGAGATTTGTGCTTGTGGCATCTGAGCAGCTCCTTGTCTGCAGGAATTCTTTCCGTTGACTTTTGAGAGTGAGTCCTGTAGGAGAAATAACTTTGATTCCCTTATGTCTGCTTCTGCGGACCCTTTTCCACCCAGCAAAACCCCCACCCGTGGGAAGGCTTCCCAGGACTATGTCAGCCCTCGTCTCCCCCCCCCCCCCCCCCCCCCAGTTATTTATACGCAGCCTCATTTTGAAGACAGGAACCATGTGTCTTCCCTCTGTTGTGACACACTGCTGGCTAGCTACATTAAATCTCTGCTGGGAGAGGTCCCTTGTGTGCGCACAGGACAGTTGTGTTTCAGGTACAGCTTTATTCAGTAGAAATTAGTTTTATGAATAAAACGTAAGCTTAATTTTTTCAGACCAAGTTTTACTTTTTATTCTTTGGAAGGAAAAAAAGCTTGTTTTATTGACATTTCTTGATGTAGAAAATGGTTTTAATTGTTATTAGAAGTCAAGTAGAAACCAAAATTATTACATGATGAAATACAACTAACCAATGAACTTTGAATGTCCAGCATGAGGGTATTCTAAACATTAGAATACGGTGATTTGGAAAGTAATTTCATACTTGAGCATGCTGCCAACTTTGAAATCTTAAAACATATTCTCTGTTACAAACTTTTAAGTTTGAAATGTTAGCACTGGTTTTAAAGTCTGAGTTCCCTTGAACGTACTATCCAAAGAAGGCCTCCTAATAAGCAGGTGGGGGGTGCCCTAGGGATTTATCTCGGAAGGACTTCTAATGGGGGAGAGTTTAACAAGTTTCTTTGAATTCTTTCTACCAACTCTATATCTCTCCACCTCATCCCCCACAAAACAACAACAACTAACCCTACAATTCTGTTTTTACTTTAGTTCTCAGTATAATCCCTTGTCTTTTAATTTGGTGTTTCCTAGAAAATTAGGAATGTTGGCCAAGAGGAGAAGGTTGTGCCTGACCAAAATCTAACTCCGTATCTGTCAGTGTAATCAGAATTTTCTCCTTGTCCTAGTCAAAGAAAACCTACAGATATACCTTGTTTTATTCAACACACGTGTTCCCACATTTCAGCCCTGCAGATTTTCTTTTAAATGCATTAGAGAATTTTACCATTTAAAGGCGTGCTCCAGAGCAGATCCATCTGTATGGTAAAGACTCACCCCGAACTTGTTTTTGTAACTACACTTGAACTTTAAGCGTTCGCTTTCCCTTTAACTCTGATTTTCCTTCCCTTTCTCTTGTTCTCTGTGTTGCTCAGGGACAGTAAGTTAGGCTGGGTGTATTATCTTTATGTGGTCGGTGATGGAACCAGAAACCACTGGCATCCTGGAATTGACCATCCTTATCTCTACAGTAGTCTCACAAAAGAAAAAAAAAAAAGTCACTGATTTCCTTAGTCACAGGTGCCCTAAGTTATGTTTTGCTTCACTTCCCGTCCATGGTGCCAAGGGTTCTGAGGACCACGAAAGCATTGCTCTCACTGTCTCTGGCCTCAGCCTCCGAGTTGGTCAGCCTGGTTTGCTGCTGGCAGGTTAGGGCAAGCGGTTCAGTTGGGTGAGATAAACTCAACACCAAGCGGTCTTCTAGGGTTGCGTATCAATTTATGACTGTTGTTGTTAGGTGTCGTTGAGTCATTTTTCTACGCATGCAGACCCCGTGTGTCAGACTAGAACTGCCTCAGAGTTTTCTTGGCTCTGATCCTTATGAAAGCAGGTGTCCAGGTCTTGTCTCCCTCGGAGCCTCAGCGTGGGTTCGAACCACTCACCTCTCGGTTAGCAGCCAAGCGTTTAACCATCGTGCCTTTAGAGCTGCATGTAAATGTAATCCTAGAGATGGAAAAAGGACTGTCATGGTGAGAATCGCTGCCTGATTTCAGTCTCCACACTGCCACTGTTTGTATGAGACAGTGATGGGGCCAGGCCTCTCAGTTCCTGTAAAATGACCAGTCTCAGAGGTCACTCCCAATCCTAAATTACACTCCATCTTTTATGCTTAAATGCACTGTGTTTTCTCATTTCTAAGATTACAGCCTAGGAAACCACGTGGGGCTGTTCTTCTCTGTCATACAGGGTCACACTGAATTGGCATGAGGTCTACAACAATAATCAGCTGTTTGAATCATTTGACATCTGTAATTGGTTTACTAGTTCATTTGTGTATTTGAGGTAGTTTTTTCTCTTTTTCAAAGTGTTATTAAATTGATGGTATGGCTTGCAATCATTTAAGCTTTAGAATTGAGAAACTAGGGTATATTGTTGATCCCAAAGCTTGTTCTTAAGATATATGTGGTTCCTGTATTCCACTTGGAAACCTGGTGGCGTAGTGGTTAAGGGCTACGGCTGCTAACCAAAAAAGATCGGCAGTTCGAATCCACCAGGCACTCCTTGGAAGCTCTGTGGGGTGGTTCTACTCTGTTCTGTAGGGTGGCTATTTGAGTCGGAATCAACTCAACGGCTGTGGGTTTTTTTTTTTTTTTAATAGTGTAGTTGCATCTTTGCAAGATGTGTTATTTTCTGTATTAAAGTGTCCTAGAAAGCAAAAGCAAATAGACTTCCGGAGCATTTACTAGTGACAAGCCTGTTTACTTACGGGTGATGTACACGTGGCTCGGGTAGCAGAGTAAACCGAGGCTGCGTTGAGGACACTGGGATTTTAGACCCAGCTTTACCGTTTAATGGCAATGCGACTTCAGGAAAGCAGCCTCATTTCTGATTTTCAGTCTTAGCATTTGTATTGATAATACCTGTCCCAGCTACCTCATAGGTTGCTGTGCTGGTGAACCCTCAGTCATGTCTATTTGGATAGGACAGACACACCTGTGTTCTAACTTGTGCCACGTTTACGGGCTCACTTAGGGAGCAGGTATCTCCTGGCACTGGGGTACCTCACACCTTAGGCAAAAGGCCTCTCGGTGAAGGTCGTTCTGCTCCCTCTTCTGCACCCCGCTGCCATTTTACCCACGCTTCCCTTTGGTCCTTCCAGGTCCCCCAGTCGCCTGGTAAGTACCTTTGCCCACGTTTCCAGAAGGCAGGAACTCTCCTGCGCCCCCTGGTGTTTTCTGTATGCAGCCGGTATTCCTGCACCAGGTCCAGGGCCTGGTGGCACCCAGGAGGTTCTTGATAAATGTTTGTGGAATTGAATGGACTCTGGTTGGGCAGAGTAGTTCACCTTGTCTGCCTGATTTACGTAGCAAGGCTGAAGCATCTGATATCAGGCAGTTATCTCTAAGGAGGGTTTTTATCTTCAAAGACGTGCTGGGGTCCCATCATGTGGAGGAGTGTACACTTGTAGCAAGAAAACCAACTTACTGTTAAGAAGATGGAGCTGCCCCACCCATGCTGAGGAGTAAAAGGTAGCCTGACCCTTCAGCCATCGAGTCTGGGGCTAGAGAAAGCCATAAGGAGCCCCTGTTCCTCCCTCCCCTTTAAAACACACAGAAATAGGCCCCACTCAAGGTCACGGAGGGTTCTGACAAAGCCAGTTGCCCCAGAAAGTATTTGGCGGATGTTAATAGATACCAGGAATGTTTCTGACAAAAAGTAAAAAAGAGGAGGTCGTATTTGGATTTATGCTTTTGACTTATTTTCCCAGAATCATCCAATCACCTCTACCCCCAACTCACCGTCTACCCCAACTCACCGTCTACCCCCAACTCACCGTCTACCCCAACTCACCGTCTACCCCAACTCACCGTCTACCCCAACTCACCGTCTACCCCCAACTCACCGTCTACTCCTTGTCCTCTCTGCTGATGTCCTATTTGTTGCCTTTAGAGCTCTTAGTAGAAGGTATACTTAGTTGCCTCTCCTCCTTCACCATACTGTGAGCTCCCTGAAAGCAGGAGTTGTGTCCGTTTTGGTCTGGGGGCTGACTTTTCAAATAACAGGCAAAATGGGTTTAAAATTTACTTAGGTCAGGATGTATTGCTTGTATTTATATGGTGTTAAAAGTGTACAGTTTCTCAGTTGGGCCTTGGCTTAGTTTTAGTCTATGGCTCTCAGGCTTCGTTTCCTGGTTTGTGAAATGGGGGTGATAATGATAGCGTTGTGTGTGTGCTGCAGGGCCGTGGTGTGGGTAAATGATAGGGTGCAGAGAAGTGATGAGCACAGTTCTTGGATCGTGGTAACAGCAGTCGTGTAGAGTGGTGCCCAGGAGACTAAAGCTAAGAGTTGGTCTCTGTGCCCAGCGTTGCCAGTCGTCACTGTGGCACCCTGTCCCTCACGTCGTGAGCAGATGTTGAACTGGCTCTGGGTGGACACTGTGCCGGGCACTTAGCCATGCAAGGCCCTAGAAGTGCTGCTGCTCTGGAAGCCCTGCCTGTCTCCTCAGTGTCTCCGTTTCCTGCCCATCTTTATTTTATTTTATTTTAAAATATTTATTGTGCTTTAAGTAAAAGTTTACAAATCAAGTCAGTCTCTCAAACAAAAAGTTATACACACCTTGCTATGTACTCCTAGCTGCTCTCCCCCTAATGAGACAGCACATTCCTCCTCTCCACCCTGTATTCCCTGTGTCCATTCAACCAGCTCCTGTCCCCGTCTTCCTCCTCATCTTGTCACCAGGCAAGAGCTGCCCACATAGTCTCATGTGTCTCCTTGAGCCAAGAAGCTCGCTCCTCACTGGTGTCATTTTCTATCTTATAGTCCCGTCCAGTCCCTGTCTGAAGAGTTGGCTTTGGGAATGTTGCAGTCTTGGGCTAACAGAAGGTCCGGGGACCATGACCTCCAGGGTCCTTCTAGTCTCAGTCAGACCATTAAATTGGGTCTTTTTATGAGAATTTGAGGTCTGCATCCCACTGCTCTCCTGCTCCCTCAGGGATTCTCTGTTGTGCTCCCTGTCAGGACAGTGATCAGTGGTAGCCAGGCACCATCTAGTTCTTCTGGTCTCAGGCTGATGTAGTCTCTGATTTATGTGGCCCTTTCTGCCCCTTGTCCCGCCCATCTTTCTTTCCTTCTTTCTTCCCCCTCTCCCTTCCACTTAACTGCCCACAATAAAGATCAAAATACTTCTTGGTTTCATTTATTGGTAGCACAGTGTTTTGTCAGAAGAAGCGGATTACTTTGGGCAACTAAATTCATGTTTTGAGCCCAGTTCTTTTAATCTGAGAACGTTTTACTCTGAAAGTCTGTGATCCTGTGAACTGAGATAATGTGGAAATGTTCGGTAAACTGTAAAGCACTTTGGTGGTTCAGCTGTTCACCACCTCCGCTTTGCTCCTGAGCTCTCACACCTTAGGGCAGCTTCACCTGGGTAGTACCCTCGCCCCCCCGCCCCGTCTCAAATTTAACAAACTTTCTGCTTTCTCCTCTTCCATACAAACCTGTTCCTGTTGTATTCCCTGACTGAGTTAGTGGCAATCTTGCAGCTTCCCAAACTAAAGCTTTTGCCCCAACAGGAGTCTTGACTCACCTTGAAGGCGCTCTCCTTCCCCACCTGTACCTGATTCTTACCACGTCTTGCCAAGCCTTTCTCATACACCAAAACTTTTTTCTTTCTTTACACCCGCAGCTGCCACTGCGGCAGTTAGCTTCCTCACTGCTCTCTCCGCCTCTCATCACATTCTCTCCCGCCACAGGGATCCTTCCTAGAGTGCCATTGAGAAAATTCTCCTCCCACCCTCCAGAGTCTGCTGCCTCCTTTACAGGGTTGTGAGAATTAAATGGTAGAATGCATATAGGAAGCGCCGAATCAATGGCAGCAGTTACTATTTATTGCTGTAGAAGTAAATTGAGTTATAGTAACAAAAAGCAATCCTTGTTTTGCCAGAGACAACGTGCTGTAAATTCCACTGCAGCGAGATGGCCAGGCCCTCTGCGCGGTGGTAGGTGAGGCTTAGGTGCATGAGGTTTGCAGTCTGCATTGCTTCCAGAAATCATATTCCTTCCCTTCAGGAGCAGTATGAAAAAACACCCTCAGCTCTGTTTCATAAGTAGCACCCTAGTCCTTTTTATTCTCTTGAAAATTTGTGAATCTTTTTTTAAAGGGGTAAGGTGGTAGGATTTTTTTCCTTGTGGGGTTAAGGTAGGATGAGGAAGGGAGGAAATTTTTTCTTGATTATTAACAAGTTTGTGAATAATGCATCAGCATAGGTGGCCCTCTTTGTTCCTGCCTCAGTTACCTGGAAAGCGGAGTCAGATGGAGACCTTTATTTTATTAGTGATTTCTGCCTCTCATTAGCTCGTCCTTCTCCTGTTGCTCAGGCCACCCTATCTGGAAACCTAAGCGTGTGCATTAGAACTTCCTTTCCCTCGTGTCAACTCCTGCTCTCACCTCTTATATCCCCTCAGTACTCCTTGACTTTGTCTTGGTCCTTACGTCCTTATACCACTGCGTCGCGTCACTCTCTAGATGCAAGGTGCAGCTTCCTGATCTGCCAGGACATCTCCTAGATGCATACCTGATCCTGGCATTCCCCGCTCTCAGCGCTGCTGGCTTCCCGTTGGCTGCTGGCTTCCCGTTGGCTGCTGGCGTCCCATTACTGGGCATCAGTGCCTCATGCACCAGCTGGCCTGGTCTTTCTCGCCAGCCTCGGCTCTTGCCATCCCTCAGAGCACCCACAGTCTAGCCAGCCACACCAGACGCTTTTCTTCTCAAAAACCAATACTTTTTTTATATGCTGTTCCCTCTGCTTAGAGTGTATCAGTCATTCATTCACCAAATAATTTTTGAGCAGTTATTCTGTGCCAGGCCCTGTCCTAGGTGCTGGAGATAAGGCAGTTAGTGAAAAGGAGACCGTCCCTGCTCTGAGGAGCTTTGTTCTAGTGTGAGTGGACAGGCAGTAAACAGGTTTTCTATTCGGGTAGCAGGTGTCTGTGTGGGCAGAAGGATATTCTGGGGAGGGGTGGTCGCTGTTTTGGAAGGGATGGTCCTGGAAGGGCTCTCTGATAATACGACATTTGAACATAGGCGGATATCTGGGGCAAGAGTTCTAGAGAGAAGGAACGTGAACTGCACCACCCTTTGGTGCTCTGTGTTTTCAGGAAAGAGTGAGGAAGCCCATCTGGCTGGAGCAGGGTGGGTGAGGGGGAGCGTGGTGGGCAGTGAGTCAGCTGGGCAGCCCCATTCACTGAGAGCGTCCATGGGTGGCAGGCCCTGTGGTGAGAACTTTTAAAGCTGTAATCTTTGTATCATCCCTGGGAGATGAGTGCTCTTGTTAGTCCACTAGTAGGGGCTTAGCTCCTTTAATCCTGGCGCCACACCTGGGCCATAGGCCCTGTTGTTTTCATGTTACTGATGAGGCCCAGAGAGTTGGACTGACTGGTCCACGGCCACATGGTTAGCAAGTGATGATTGGAGCCATGCTGCGCCCCAGGCGCTTTCACTCAGAGACACAGCCTTCACCAGCGGGTGTGCTGCCACCAGCAGAGTCCACCACTTGGCAAACTCAGACGTGGCCTTTAGGACCCAGCCCAAGAATCGCCTTCTGCCGGTTTTTCCTGTCCCTGTCTTTACCCAGGAAGAACCGATTAACTGAGTTAGGGAATACAACAGGAGCAGGTTTGTAGGAAGGAGAAGGTAGACAGTTTGGTTTGCTAAATTGGAGATGGGGCGGGGTGCTTGCCAGATGAAGCCGCCCAAAGATGTGAAAGCTCAAGAGAGGAGTAGCTGCTTCCTATCTCTCAGCTGAGGAACTGTAGGCTGTAGAGGCTGTACTTACAGTCTTTTGGCACAAGGTGGCATCTGTTTGTGGAGGTGTGAACTACTGAGTGGGTCTCAGAACACCTGTAACAAGGGACATCTTTGGCTTTACTTACAGACACATCTAGGTAAGCAGATGGGTCAGATGCTGAGAGCTTGGGAAGCAGTTTGGGTTTTGTTTTTGTTTTTTACAGAGTTTCTCTCCGTAACTAGATCAGCTAAAACCTTTATTTTGGGAATCTCTACTGAGATAATTGGAGATATGAGATACCTTTCTTCCATAAAACTTTTTATTATAATACATATTGGATGTTGACAAATTTATTTAACCAAACCAGAAAACCCGTTGCCGTCGAGTTGGTTCCAACTCTTAGCAACCCTGTAGGACAGAGTAGAACTGCCCGTTAGGGTTTCCAAGGCTGTAATCTAATGGAAGCAGACTGCCACATCTTTCTCCCACGCAGTGGATTTGAACCGCCGACCTTTCAGTTAGCTGAGCGCTTAACCACTGCACCACCAGGGCCCCTTACATTTGTTTAGGGACCTATGAAGTGATACCTCCTGTGACAGGTTAGTTAGAGGGGGGTCGGTTACCTGCCCAGCGGCTGAATAGGTAAGTACTGCAGATGTCTGGTCATAGACGTCCCTGTAGAGGGTATTTTGCTTTTTAAAAATTTTTTGTGAAATTGTGTAGTTTGTGTCTTCATTTTTATTGTAAGTTTGTTTTTAATATAAATAGAAAAACGTTCAGTCATTTACTCCTAAGGCAGAGCATGGTGGGCTTAGCACCGTGCCCGGGTGATTAATGTGTGACGGAGAGGCCAGCTTTGTCTTTCAAATCCACATAGCTCTTTCTGTAGCTTTGTTTCATGCTTGCAGTTGAAGGGGCAAATGATGGCTTTTAAAAAATGTATTTAAAATAATATTTTTGCATCTTTTTTCTGGCTATAATCTGTGACACATTGGAAGTTTATGTGTTTCTGGAGTCCACTGAAGCATTCGTACCTTGGTTTACTTCTTCATGGTTCCTGTGTTAGTTTCTTGTGGCTGCCATAACAAATTACCACAAACTTAATCCCATAAAACAACAAAATTGTATTCTCGCAGTTCTGGAGCCCAGAAGTTCAGCATCAGTTTCACTGGGCTGAACCAAGGTGTCACAGGGCTGCACTCCCTCCGCAGGGAGGCTCTAGGGAGAGGCAGTTCTTTGCCTCTTCCCGCTTCTGGTGGCTGCTGGTAATCCTTTGGTTGTGGCCACGTCACTTCAATCTCTGCCCTGTTTTCACGTCGCGTCTCTCTTTGCCTCTCTCTCAGAAAGTCACTTGTGATGGTAGTTACAGCACGCTCACATACTCCATGATAATCTCCTTTTAAGATCGCTAACTTCTTCACATCTCCAAACATCTTTTTACTTTATAAGGTCACATTGACAGATTCCAGGGATTTGGACCTGGTATTTTCTGGGGGTCATTTTTCAGTCTATCACAGTCTCCCTTAGAGCAGGTAGGATCACTAGTAGCATAGTGGTTAAGTGCTCAGCTGCCTACCAGAAGGTCACTGGTTTGAACCCACCAGCTGCTCCGTGGGAGAAAGATGTGGCAGTCTCCTTCTGTAAGAATTACCGCCTCGGAAAGCCTATGGGGCCGTTTTGCTCTGTCCTGTAGGGTCGCTGTGAGTCGGAATCTACTCGATGGCAGCGGGCTGTGGGTTAGAGCAGTTACCTCACTGATCTAGCATAATCAGTGGCTTTCAAAATTCAGTGGTGATGTCTGTGGCCATCAGTTGACCCTGAAGGGGAGGTGGAGGAGCATTCTTTTGCCTCCATGGGAAAAGCCTGGGCGTCTCCGGGAGGTCCTGGGGCATTCCTACTGGAGGCTGCTCAGGGGCTGTTGCATAAACAGAAGCAAAGTGTGTGTGAACTGGACCCCCCAAAAGCTGGAGAAGGAATGATACCTTCAATAGTGACAGACGTTTGTAAGTTGTTACAAGTGTAAAAACCCCCATTTTTGCTGTGAGTGGGTGTTAGGCGTCTGATAAACAGCTGTGTTATTGCGGAAACTCCAGCTGGACAGCAGCAGCTCTGCTTTAGGTGAAGGAGAATTTTGAACTCAGAGAAACAAAAACCTTCAAGGTTCTTCTGCTTTCACAGCATGGCCCTCTAGCTTCAAGTGAGGTTTCTTTCTGACAACAATATTTGTAGGTTTAAGGTTACAGATACAATCACGAAGTCATGGTGGTTTTCTAGCCAGTGGGCAGCTCGGCAGATGGCCCATCAAGCTGTATTCTAGTCTTCTGACGGTGTATAGATCATAAATGTTTCCTACAGCTTTGCAGGCCACCTTATACTGGCCTGATGGATGGCAGGTGAATTTGGAATAACCCACTGCCCTGAGGTCAGTTCTGACTCATAGCGACCCCATAGGGCTTTACACAAGGCTGTAGATCTTTGCAGAGGTAGACCCCCGCATCTCTCTCCCTTAGAGCAGCTGGTAGGTTCGAACCATCGACCTTTTACTTAGCAGCCTAGCGCTTTAACCACTACACCACCAGGGCTCCTTGAATTTGTAATAGCCATTCATAACAGCTGATTGGAGATTCTTGGATACATTGTAGACTCCTTTTGAAATCTTAGATTTGAGGAAAAGAACTAGTAACTAACTGGGTTATATATATAGCAGTTACGGGGTATATATGAGTGGACCTGGGTTATGTTATGTTGGGCCTTGTGCCGGGTTCTGATGATACAGAAGTGTGCCTTAGCTGGTCTACACTGCGGCGAAGAAGGCTGTGTTACACAGAATACTGGGCACAGTAGTAATAAGCACCATGAAGGAGAAATGTACGGAGTTTAAGTGTATACCAAGAAACCTGTGGGGCTGGGCGACAGAGGCCAGGTGGGCAGGTGCAAAGCCCTGTGGTGGGAAGAAGCCCTGCACGCTGGAAGAATGTAAGCCGGACTGTTCTGGAGTGTTAGACAGCGAGGGGTGGGTTGGCCCGTGCCGGACCTTGTGGACATTGGGGAGGTGAACTCTACACGCCGAGGTTCTTAACAGCTTCGCCAGCCTTCTGTTTTTGCTGTTGCATGTGATTTTCACGTGTGAAATACGCAGAACACGTGAAGGCCTGAGGAGGAAATTGATTTTTCCCTTAACTAGCGGACATGGCTGGAACCGACGCCAGTACTGAGTCTTCTTTGTTTGCTTTGGTTTTTTTCCTGTTTGGACAATGATTCCTCTCATTTCTGTGCTTTCATATTTTTGTGTACCTTCCCTGTGTTTGTTTTAAATGTAAAGCTCCTGGGAGGCAGGTTGTGACACGTTAGCATCACGGAGTATACAAGTGAAGGTGCTTAAAACTTGTGGCAGTATTTCAGTAACTTAGACTTCCCATGACCCTGGAAAGCTGGGTTTTTAATTGCTGAAAACTTTAAGGTTTTAGAAGTTGGTGAGTTTAACTTATACGTGTTTGAATACTGCAGAAAGATTTTCGTAAAGTCTTTTCAATTACTTGTTTTCCTTTTTATGTGTTTAATTATAAAAAAAATGCGTGCTTGTTTTGAAAAGTTGAACCTTTCGCAGATAAATCCTGTACAGCTAAAAATTGCTTATAATCTCGCTCCCCAGAGATAACAGTGTTAACCGCTCGATGTACTGAATGGTTTTCTCACCAAATTGTAGCTTAAGCACTTGAAAAAATGTTTGCTTTGCTTTTCTGAATAAAGATTTCTAAAAGGCCTCTGGCAGAATAGTGTCTTTTTTTTTTTAATGTGTGTTAATGTTTCCTTTTCGCCCCCGTGGGGATAGTTCCCCTGCCGCTGGATAATCTCTGTTAAGATAGCTGCAGACACATTCTACATGCGAACTGGCTAGAAGATTCTTGGTAATGTCACAGGAGGTATGGTGAAAGCCTTGATAGTCACTCAGAATCAGTGTTTTTCTGACAGATTCTGACTGGTTTGTGTTTGGGACATTAAAAAAAAAGAATAAAACTGTCTAAAAACTTTAAGTAGAAAAGGATCGGAAACAGAGTTCTCGAATTGGACACGAACAGTTGACTCAGAAGGCACTAAACCATCTGTATATCCCGCGTGTGCGCCTGTAACGGGACGTGGTGGGTGGGAAGGTGCAGGCGGTGACTGATGGGATACCCTGCCGCGTGTCGCCTGGGGCACGCTACGCCTTTTGTGAATCAGCCCTGTGCTTTCTCTGGAAACTTTTTAAAAGTAACACAGTTTTGTTTCTTCTGATTATAAAATAGATTGACCGTAGACATTTGGTAAACAATACAAAGGAAAAAATGTTTATCCGAGTTTCCCAAAGATAACCATTGTTGTTAGCAATTTGGAACGTATCCCTTCGGAGGTGGTGGTAGGTACACGGAAACCCTGGTGGCTTAGTGGCTAAGAGCTGCAGCTGCTAACCAAAAGGTCGGTAGTTCACATCTACCGGGTGCTCCTCAGAAACCCTATGGGGCAGTTCTGCTCTGCCCTATAAGGTCGCTATGAGTTGGAATTGACTTAACGGCAAAGGATTTGGTTGGTGTGGTTTGGTGTACGCGTGTGTAGTGCTGCTTTCTACTTTAGGAGTGGTTTTACAGTAGAATTAGGAGTTTTCTCTGTAAATACTTTGCCGACAATGTTAATTTTTAAGTTTTCCATGGTGTTTCATATTGAAACCCACATCAGATGAATATTCCGTCCTTTGCTGACTTTAGGGTCTGGCCAAGTTGGATGGGATAAATCCCCTGGGGGAGTGGTGTTCCCCATCTCGGAGCATGGTCACAGCTGGATTTCCAGAGAATTGCCTAATATATTCTTTTAAAAAATTTAACAAAGATCAAGGCATACTGTTCTTAAATTAACTGACCTGTTACCATCACCTTCCACCCCTGAATTTAATTTGCACGTGTCTTTTATGGCATATTTTACTCTTTTTCTGTTTGAAGCAAATGATGGAGGGGCTTTGGACTTCCTCATTCATGATTGTTGTATTCTGCCATCTATTTCTTTTTTTAAAATACAGAACGCTTTACGAATTTGCGTATCCTGGCGCAGGGGCCACACTAATCTTCTCTGATCATCCCAATTTTAGTATGTGTGCTGCCAAAGCGAGCACTGCTATTTATTTCATAAGCAAAGCATCCTTGGTCTTTCCCCAAGAGCCATGTTTCGAGACATTCTGTCCGTTTTAAAAGTTCTGTTTTTCCTGAGAGAGGCTCTCAGAAGGTCGGTGGCCCGTCCTCTCCACGAGTTGCTGGTTTGTGTTAGTTGCCGTTGAGTCTCTATTCCAGCTCATGTGCAGAGTAGAGCTCCGTAGGGTTTTCAAGGCTGTGTGACCTTTTGGAAGTGGATCGCCAAGCCTTACTTCCCAGGTACCTGTGGGTGTGTTTCAACTGCCAGTCTTTTAGTTAGTGGTCCAGCGCTTGACAGTTTGCACCACCCAGAGATTCCTACCCATGAGCTTAGACTCAGCAAAAGAGGTCTTTCCATGAGGTACATCTGCAGCCTTTGCCCAGGCCGGTCACTGCCTTCTGGAAGGGCTCTTAGCTGGTTTCAAGGACAGCGTTTTCACTCGGTCATCTTCTTCCTTCTCCAGAACCAAAAGACCCAAACCCTTGGCTGTCCAGTAGATTCCAACCCATAGCAATCCTCTAGGACAGGGTAGAACTGCCTCACAGGGTCTCCAGGGCTGTACTCTTTACAGAAGCAGACTGGCACATCTTTCTCTTGGGGAGAGGCTGGCGGGTTCAGGCTTCAGTTTGCTTCAGTTAGCAGCTGAGCACTTAACCCCTGCACCACCAGGGCTCCTCTCTGTACTGTAACTCCAAATATATCCCAGACCAGACCCTTTCATCCAGCTGCCTACAGGACGGCTCTACTTGGTCTCTAAGGGCGTCTCGAAAATTACCGAAACCAAACTCCTCATCCCACCGTGCCCCCACCCCTGCCAAAACCTGGTCTTCCTGTGGTCTTCGTTATCTCACATAGTGAGTGTTAACTCCTTTCTTCCAGGTGGTGGCGTATTGGAGCCCTCTTTCTCACACTCACCACCTTCAGTCTTCTAAGCAAATCCTGTCTGTCAGCAAAACGTTCAGGAAGGTTCGGGAACCAGTTGCTTCTCACCATCTCTGCTGAGAACCACCGGCTTCCCTCCCTGTTTTGTCGCAGTAGCCCCCCACTGGTCTCCCCCTGCTGGTCTCGCTCTGCTGGTCTCCCCACTTCCTCGCTCGTCTCCCAAACTGTCAGTCGCTCCATTGGATCTGTTATAAAAATGTCCGCTTGTGAGCTCTGCTCCACCTACAGCCAGAGCGCGCCTTTACAACTCTTGACGGTGGACCCGTCGTTCCTTTGCTGTCCATCCTGGTGGGGTTAAGTGCTTCCGCTCCCCTTGTTAGGTGTTCTTCCTTCTAGAGGCCTCTCTGACCCCCGCCCCGCTGCTCTAGCCATGCTGGCCCCATACTGTTCCTCAGATAGACCAAGTGCATGTCCCCCAGGGCTTTGTACTTCTCTTCCTTCTGCCCAGTACACACTTCCTCCCTTCTGTCTGCCTTTCTTCTCGCTTCCTGAGCTTTCTTAAAAAAGAGCCACCATCACCACCCCCAGACACATTCACTCTGTCTCCCCCTTTCCTTTGCTCTCTCCCTCCGTGTACCCCTAAACTGCCTTTTTTTTCTTCAGGGTGCTGACATTTACATGTTAATTTGTTATTTCCTGGTGCTTTCCTCCATTAAGGAGCCTTGGTGGTGCAGCAATGAAGTGCTCAGCTGCTGGCCGAAAGGTTGGAGGTTCGAGTCCACCTAGAGGTACCTTGGAAGAAAGGCCTGGCAGTCTGCTTCCCAAAAAATTAGCCATTGAAAGTCCTGTCACACACACAGTTCTACTCTTGACACATACGGGGGTGCCACGAGTTGTAGTCTACCTGAAGCAACTGGTGACGGTGGGGAACCTTCAGTTCATGCTGATACCAGCTGGCCAAGATGTAAATGAGACCTGAGGCCGTGAGTGTGTTCCAGTGTGGCCCGTTAAGCCACGTGTAGTTGACACTGGGTGTAAGACGGAGCAGGCTGCAGCCTGTATTCCATGAACTGGGCTGAAGTGTGCTACTACTGCTGAAATGATTCACTCATGGGCTTTTCTCAATTCTCAGAAAAAAATTAGGTCATTAGATATAATTTCTTGCAATTAAATTTTTTATTCTATGATTTTTCTTGAAATGTTGGCTTTTTTTTTTTTTTTTTTTGCCTTAGCAGATGGTAAATGAATGAATTAGGTGCCTGAGAATAGTCATTCTGGCTCTGGAGCCTGCATTAGGGTCACTGAAACACACTGACTGGAGTGTCTGCGTTTTCTCTCCAGTTGGAGCACGTCTTTCCTTATCTCCTTGTAGTGTGTTTTCTGAATGAATTTCTCTGAGTGAGAATCTTGGTTGGGACTTAAGGGTTCTCCATGGAGAGATGACTTGCTATTTCTTGCATCTCTTAATTGTCTCTAAAGCCAAGTTTCTCTTTTCTAGCCCATGTAGTTGCACTCTGTATCTTATCATTGAGGAGTTACTATGACTCCTAAGAGTTGTAAGAACAAGTTATTCAGTCTTTACCCATAAGTTGTGTGGTGTCTGTAGGCATTCTTGGGATGGATTTCTCCCAGAGCACTTCACTGTCTCCCCCTTGTTCTTTTTCTCTGGAGGTGCCGAATGAGGGGGTGAGCCAGAAAGTGTAATGGCAGGTGCCAGGGAGGTTACTGGGAGCCCTGGTGGTACAGTGGTTAAGAGCTCGGCTGCTAACCAGATGGTGGCTAGTTTGAATCTACCAGGTGCTTCTTGGAAACCCTATGGGGCAGTTGCCCTCTGTCTGATAGGGTTGCTATGAGTTGAAATCAGCTCGAAGGAAACAGGTTTGGCTTTTTGGTTATGGAGGTTACTGGTGGTGGCAGCTGTGATTCCTGCTGTGTCTCCACCTGTGCAGCTGGCCTCAGGCGCCTGTCGGTCCGTGCGATCTGCGAGGTGAGGACTGTCTTGCTGCCTTTGACAACATGGGCATCTTGAGAAAGAAGAGGATTTGAATAGGTCAGAAGTAATAATTTTAATTTACAATTAAAAATTATGTGTAGATATGCAGTCTCTGCTATGTGGTTGAGACCACAGCCTCATTCGTTTATTCTTTCATCAGTTGAGTGTGTCTGATACACTACGGGCTCTGCTGGATACTGGGCTTAGAAATAAGAAAAGCAGATTCTTGACCTCAGGAGCTTTCGGTCAATTATGGATGCGACAGTTACAGCCTCCTGCTGTAAGGGCTTCCACAGAGGCTTCCTAGCAGGGGTGTCTAACTGGGCTTGGCAGTGAGGCTCAAGGAAGACTTCTGGAGGATACTGTGCTGGAGCTAAAGGATAAAAATTAGCCAGACAGAAAGGGCAGGAGTGTTCCGGGCTTGCCCTCTAGCTGCACACCTCCGAAGTCGGGAGCGTTGCCTTATTTTCGTGCTTTCTTCCTCCTTTAGGCTTCAAAAATACACTGCTCTTGAGTTCTGTGACTTTTCTTTTAAGTGTGGTTAATAGGGCATTGGTAATCAGTAGGCCAAGTGTGAGCATTGGGAGTTCTTGAGCTTATTGCTGTGCTGCATTAGCGGCTTACCCGCCCTTTCCTCTCTGAGCAGCAGCAGCAGTCTTCGGGTTTAGTGGAGCCTGCAGGAACAGTCAGGAGATGGCGCACTAAAAGTTGAATGCTAATTGAATTTAAACGGTGAGGGAACCAAGGAGAGAAAGCAGTGTTAGCGAGTAATTATAAAAGTGTCCTTCTGTCCATCAGCTGTTTTTTACCTTTTTACCTAAGCATGTCGTTCCCACTCACCTTTTAGCCAGCTGTGAATTCACACAGATGTTCCTGTGACCTGAAAGAGACCCGAGGTCAAGTAAAGATGAGCGTTTGTACTTGCATTGGGCGTCATTAAGGCACGTCTGAGTCTGCCTCCCTGGAAGTGATCCAGCGCAGTGTACTGATTGCACCTTGCCGTGACCCTGTCAGAGGTCAGGGAAACGGAGCCTTGCTGGTGGGAGCAGTTCACCTCTGGCCGCCTGTGTGAACTGGGCAGGTGGGCACAGTCTCTCCAGCCTTAGTTCGTCTGCAGACTGGAGTGTCCTAGTGATCTGACAGTCCCTTTAGTGCTGAAGCTCCAGGGTTTTTCTGCATTTTTTTCTCTTTGGACCTTTTTGGTCTGACTTACACTAAAGCATAAGTCCATAATGTGATGGGTAATGTCATGGATGTCCTTTTTCTCCTTCCATCACTAACAAACATGACCCCTCTACATACCCTCACTTCCAGAGGTCCTTGTCAATAAGCGTCCCTCACGTAAAATCATCCCATTGCCAGATGTAGCTAATTAAAGCCAGATAGTGAGGGATGCATCTGTATTACCAAATGTAACAATCTTTCAGTTCTCGGTGCTGCCAGAAAGGAACCATGAGGCAGACATTTCCACGTGGGCGGGCACTATTTTGATATTTGAATATTGGTCCCTGAAATGCCTTGAACACTGACTTCAAACCACAACCACAAAAGATATGGCACCCTTTGCTCTCCTCATTCTTGTCCCTCTGCTGAGCTTTTAATTGTGGTCTTTTCATGCTGTGAGTAATGAGTAGACAGCATGACAGCTAGGTGTCACTTACTTCTCTGGACGAAACTTAACACAGATGCCTTCTCCTAAGTTTTCCTTGGAACAAAAGAGATTAAATAATATCTTTATAGTCTGCCCACAGAGGTAATAGAGTGTTCCAAAACGTGTAATTGGAGCAGCTTCTAGAGCGGGTACCTAGATATCAGCATAATGAATTGGCAATGGTGATTTTCACTGGTAACCAGTAGATAAATGTTTATTGAACTGTTTGCCAGTCACCATTCTAAGGACAAGCAACGAACAGGAGAAAATGAGTCCCTGCCTGACGTAGTTTACATTCTAATCAGAGTCTGGGGGCACTGGAGTCCTGAGCATGGCGTGGTATGGTTTGGGGTAGCCAAGATGACATTTGAAGAGTAGAAGCATTAATTACTAAATTACTTTTAATACTTTGTATCTTTCTCAAGTGTCTGTACATGGTATTTCATGTATTTACCTACCCATTTTGGTTTTGTTTTCATATTTTGTTTCTGTTAGGAGAGAACATTGAAATTATTCTCTAAGCTGTTTGAAGAGAGTGACTAAATGCACCTGGGTCAGGCTGTCTGTGGGTATGAAGTGGTTGGGAGACTCCAAGAACATGGTGGTGAATGGCAGGAGAAATGGAGGCAAGTTGTCTGATGACCATCCGCAGACTCCATCCAGATTCCCGCATGCGGGAAAGGACACCCTGAAGGCTGGCAGAAGTGCAGTTGACAGGAGGTCAAGCAGATGTATGTACACACTTAACCTGTCAGTGTTTCAATGGTGATGTGGGGTAATGATCCTTTTCAGTTTGTAATGTGTATTCTCTTTTCTCTGTCTTCAAAGCACATTTTTTTATATTCTCATAACAGTAGAGTTTTTTTTTAATTCTCAGGTTACTTGAGTTTTTATTCTCATCTAACATGTAGAAGTTAAGTTTAAATGCTTAACATGATAACCTTAATCATGCATTTCTATTCATAACTAAATTATTAATAGAAAATTTTGTAGATTTTTTTTATATACTGTTATTGAATTTCTTATAAGTTTAAACTTTTTTTATATTTGATGTAAAAATAAGCATGTATTTCTTTGGTTAGTGTCCATGAATGTTTAATGGAGTAATATGAATAATAAAGTCAATTCTAATTTACATGATAAGTGGAATGGGGGTAGCTAAAACTACTTAAGGATAACTTGACGATCTCCTTGCCGTCAAGTCAGTTCTGACTCATGGTGACCCTATAAGACAGGGTAGACCTGCACCGTAGGGTTTCCAAGGCTGTGGCCTTCACTGAAGCAGACTGCGACATCGTTCTGCAGACTGGCTGGGGTCAAACCACTGAGCTTTCAGTTAGCAGCTGAACTTTTAACCATTAACACCACCAGGGCTCCTTAACTTGACAATAGTAGCAATTCTATTTATATAGAGCCCTGGTGGCGCAGTGGTTAAGAGCTCAGGCTGCTCACCAAAAGATCGGCAGTTCGAATCAAGCAGCCACTCCTTGGAAACCCTATGGGGCAGTTCTGTTCTGTCCTACAGGGTCACTATGAGTCAGAATCGACAGCACATGACAGCAGCAATACAGAGTGAACAATTGTTTATCTTGACTGTGAAGCAGTGCCAACGATGAGTTACTTGATTCCTTTTATACCTCTTGGTGAGAGTGGAGCTACTTTTAGAGAATTTGAGAAGTTGTAGATTTGTTACATCTTTCATAGTTCTAAGAGAAGTAAAATGCCTGAGGATAAGTGTAAATCTAAGTAGACAGCTATATGAAGATTGTCCAAAAGTGTGTGGCCATGTGAAGGAGAACAGCTTTTTTAATTTCTTGCATTTCCTAAAGTTAATCTAGCCACGATTTGAATGTACTTTGCTTGTCTTGGAATCAGCCTGTTTCCATTGGATTGGTATTAGTCTGGGGTTTTTTACGGTGTCAGATAGATTATGCTAGTTCTGATTGATTTCCTTCCCCTTACATTTAAGGGTTTGTGCTATTCATTGGGTCCAAGCTACCCCTAGCCAGTCCCTATCACATCAGGTCCCTGCTTCCATAAGAGACCAGGCAGGAATCCCTGCTGGGATAGAAGTAAGGAGAAAGCCAGGGGTGAATGGATTCTCCCCTTCATGAACTCCTTACCCGTGAGGCTGCTGTTAGTGTACACCCTGATCCTGCCTCACCCTTCAGCATTTGATGGGTTCCTTCAGTTTGAAGGAATTGAGAAATGTAGTGACCGTATTAGTGGTATTGGCTCTGGCCAGTGAATTAGGCATCTCTTAAACTTTTTAACAAATCACGTCACAGTGCAGAAAAGTTTCCATTGGAAGCTACAATCTGCAGTAGTCACAAAACAATTAGTTTAATTGTCGGAAATACATCAGAATTTAGGAAATGGCTGTGGATCTGCATTTCGCCAAGTGTAGGTAGATTTAGAGGGACTGGGAAAACGTAGTGAGTGTGAAGAGAGACGTTATCACATTGAATGTTATTGGACAAAAATGGTGCAGAAACAGGGTGAATGATGAAGACAATTTGGGGAGCACAAGGCAGTGCTCCAAATTAGAGAAAATGTAACAACTTCACCTAACATCAGGGCCCCAAAATATGTGAAACTAAAACTGACAGAATTGAAGGGAGACATAGAGTATTCAACAATAATAGCCAGAGACTTTTAAGACCCATTTTCAGTAATGGAACTAAGCAGATACGAGCAAGGAAGCTGAAGACGAGCAACACTGCAAACCAGCCAGGCCTAGGAGACAGCTGTAGAAGCAGCCCTCCAGAAACAGCGGCGTACACGTTCTGCTCAGGAGCACACGGAGCTCTGTCCGGGAGAGGCCTGTGCTAAGCCATGGAATAAGCCTTGATAAATTTAAAAGGATTGAAATCATACAGTGTGTGTTCTCTGACCACAACAGGATGAAGTTAGAAATCAAATAAAGGAATGTGGGAAGTTTACTAATATGTGAAAATTAAATAAAACACTCATAAGTAACCAAAAGTTCAGTGAAAAAATCACAGTGGAAATTAAAAAGTTTTGAGACAAGTGAAAATGAAGATAGAACGTACCAGAACCTCTGAGATGCAACTAGAATAGTGCAGAGAGGGCAGCGTAGGGTTACAAACGCCTGCGTTAAAAAAGAAGATAGATCTCTAATCTAGCCTTACACCTTAAGATACCAGAAAAAGAGAACAAATTAAAGCCAAAGCAAGCAGAATGAAGAAATAATAAGTATTAGAGTAGAAATTAATGAAATAGAAAAACAGAGAAAATCAACATTAACCAAGAAAAATGAGAGATCACTCAAATTACTAAAATCAGGAATGAAAGAGGACATTGCTGCTGACCTTACAGGAAAAAAAAAAGATTATAAGAGAATACTGTGAACAACTCTTTAACAACAAATTAGGTAACTGACGTTGAATGGGCAAATTTCTAGAAAGAAACCACCAAACTTGAGAAGAAACAAAAAATCTGAAGAGAGTATTAACATATAAAGCAATTGAATTAGTAGTAATAATAATAATAATTACCCACAGAGAAGATTGCAGGCCAACAGGACTTCACTAGTGAATTCTACCAAATGTTTCAAAAATAATTAATGCTATTTCTTCACCAGCTCTTCCAAAAAAATAGTAAAGAAGTGAGTTCCTATCAGCTCATCTTACAAAGGCAGTTACCCTGATGCCAAACCACACAAAGACATCGCAAGAATACTACAGACCATACCTCAGAGTGAAGATGCAGAAATCCTCAACACAGTACTAGCAAACCAAATCCAGCAATATATAAAATGTTTACACCATGACCAAGTGGGATTTATCCCAAGAATGCAAGGTTGGTTTAACATCTGAAAATCAACATAATACACCATATTAGTAGTGTGAGGGACAAAAAGCACATGGTCATCTAAATAGACATAGAAAAGGCGTTTAAAAAAATCCAGCACTTTTCATGATACAAACATTCAACAAATTAGGGATAGAAGGGAGTTTCTTCAACTTGGTAAAGGACATGTATGAAAAACAGCTAATAAAATTTAATGGTGAAAGACTAAACACTTAACCCTAAGGTCAGGAGCAAGACCAAGATATCTTACTCTTGCCACTTCTATTCAACATAATACTGGAGGTTCTAGCCAAGGCCGCTAGGCACGAAAAAAAAAAAATAAAAGGCATCCAGAGTGGAAAGGAAGAAATAAAACGATCTCTAGTCACACATGACATGATCTTATATATAGAAAATCTTAAGGAATCCACTAAAAAACTATTAGAACTGAAAACAAGGTCAGCAAGGTTGCAGGATCGATATACAAAAATCAGTTGTATTTTTATACAACTTGAAATGAACAATCAGAAAATGAAATTAAGAAAGCAACTTTATTTACAATCCCGTTAAAAAACCCATTGCCATCGAGTTGATTCCAACTCATAATGACCCTATAGGACAGAGTAGAACTGCCCCATAGAGTTTCCAAGGAGCGCCTGGTGGATTTGAACAGCTGACCTTTTGGTTAGTAGCCATAGCTCTTAACCACTACAGCACGGTATCATCAAAAATAATAAAGTATTTTGGAGTAAATTTAACAAATAAATGTAAAACTTATACTTTGAAAACTAAAAACATGGATCAAAGAAGTTAAAGAAGACCCATGGAAAGACGCCCCATGTTCATTGATTGGAAGAGTTAACATTGTTAAGATACTCTTCCAGATTGATCCACAGATTCAACATAATTTCTGTCAAAACCCCAGCTTGGGGGCTGGAGGTCCCAGTTGGCTTCTTTGCAGAAATTGAAAGCTGATCCTAAATTTCTTATGGAAATTCAAGGGAACCAGAATAGCCGGAACAACCTTGAAAAAGAACAACAAAGTTGGAGTGCTCACACTTCCGGTTTTCAGAACTTAACTCCAGAGCTACAGTAATGAAGACAGTGTTGTACTAACGTAAGGACAGACACAATGGAATAGAATTGAGAGTCCAGAAATAAACCCTCACATTTGCAGTCGATTGATTTTTCTGTTTGACAAGGGTATCAAGGTCATCCCAAGGGGAAAACAAGTCTCTTCAGCAGGTGGTGTTGGGACAACTGGATATCCACACGCGAAAGAATGACGTTGGACCCCCACCTCACACTGTATGTAAAAATGATCTCAAAATGGGTCAGCATGTTAAATGTAAAAGCTAAAATTGTAAGAGTTTTATAATCATGACTTTGGATTAGGTGATGGTTTCTTAAATTTAACACTAAAAGTGCATACAACAAAAGAAAAAAATAAGTTGGGGTTCATCAAAATAACAAAGCTTTTGTGCTTCAAGAGACACCATCAAGTGCCCGGCTACAACCAGTGACCGTCCTGACGGGGAACAGAACAGAGAGTCCCTGGCAGAGCAGGAGAGAAGTGGGACGCAGAACTCAATTTCACGTAAAAAGTTCAGACTTAATGAATGGTCTGACTGAGACTAGAGGAGCCCTTGAAGACATGGCCCCCGGACTCTGTTAACCCAGAACTAAAACCATTCCCGAAGCGAACTCCTCAGACAGATTAGACTGGACTATAAGACATAAAATGATACTCGTAAAGAGTGTGCTTCTTAGTCCAAGTAGATAAAAAAAAGTAGTCCAAGTAGATACATGAGACTAAATGGCAGCTCCTGTCTGGAGGCAGGATGAGAAGGCAGAAAGGGCCAGGAGCTGGTTGAATGGACACGGGAAATCCAGGGTGGAAAGGAGGAGTGTGCCGTCACATTATAGGGGGAGCAACTAGGATCACGTAACAATGTGTGTATAAATCTTTGTATAAGAAACTAACTTGAGCTGTAAACTTTGACTTAAAGCACAATAAAAATTAAAAAAGAGACACCATCAAGGAAGTGAAAAGACAACCCACAGAATGAGAGAAAACATGTTCAGGTCATATATTTGGCAAAGGCCTAGTGTTCAGAATACATAAAGACCTCTTGAACTCGACAATAAAGACAACCTAATTAAAAAATGGGCGAATGTTCTCAGTAGACATTTCTCCAAAGATACACAGGTGGCCGGGAAGCACGTGAGAAGATGCCCACCATCATTAGTCATCAGAGCTGCAGTGAGATACCACTTCTCTCCCACTAGGGTGTCTACAATCAAAAAGACAAAAACAAGTATTGGTGAGGATGGAGATAATTGGAGCCCTCATACGCTGCTGGTGGTAAAATGGTGCAGCTGCTTTGGAAAGCAGTCTGGTAGTTCCTGGAAGGGTTAAACATAAAAGGTTACCATGTCGTTGTTTTCGTTGCTGTCAAGTCGATTCTGACTCTGGGTGACCCTATATAACCCAGCAGTTCCACTCCTAGGTATATACGCGAGAGAAGTGAAAACAGGTCTACAAAAAAACTTGTACCTGTACAACCCAGTGCCGTCGAGTCAGAGGGGCAGAAAAAGAAATCTGAGAAGTATTTCCACTAGTCCTTTGTCTATCTTCATGACAAAACAAAACAAAACGTGTACACATAATAGCCAAAAAATGGAAATAACCCACATACCCTGTAACTGATAAATGGATAAACAAGATGTGGTATATCTATACAACGGAAAATTATTCAGCCATAAAAAGGAATTAAGTTTATACATGGTACAGTGTGGCTGAATCTTGAAAACATTATGCTAAGTGAAAGAAGTCAGTCCTAAAAGGTCACATACTATATGAGTCCATCTGTGTGGAATTTCCAGAACAGGCAAACCCACAGAGACAGATTAGGGGATCCAGGGCCTGGCAGGGAGGGGGAGGGGTGAATGGACAATGACTGCCGATGGGTGCGGGGGTGCTTTGGGGGTGTGGTAAAAATGTTCTAAACATTGATTGTGGTGGTGATTACACAATTCCGTGACCATATTACAAACTTTTGAATTGTACACTTTAAGTGGGTAAATTGTATGGTATGTGAATTATATCTTAATAAAGATGTCATTTTAAAAAATGTAACAACTTTGATAGCTTTTCACGTACCTACATGCAGATAACCTGATTGCAAAATCAGATACTTACCTTTGGCAAAGACTTCCATGTGAGTTTTTCTTTTCTTTTTTGAGGAGCGAATGGATAGGTTGATCTCTCGGTGTCCCTGTCATTCTGCCACATCTTAGTTTTGAGAGCCTTAAGGTGCTGGTGCCCTCTTGCTCTCTGAATTACATATGCGAATTCCTCAGAGAGACTGCAGCCTTGATGAGCAGTCCTGAAACTTCGTCTCTGCGGTTTGGGCCTGCCTTCTCGTTCTTCATACTGTTTTTTCTTCCACCATTTACTTCAATCATGTATTTCAGTCACTTCCCTATTTTTATTTATTCATTCAAAATCTATTTCAAATAGGTCATTTAGAATTTGGCCTATCATTCTCCTTCCACTTCTTTCCCCGAGTCCTACTACCTAGGCCTGTAATCATAGACAGGTTTCCTTACCAGAGCTCCCAGCACAGTACAGGGATAAGCAGTCGTTCTACCCCAAAGCAGGAAGCTGAGCTTCCTCTTTTACATTTCTTTCCATACTTGAGATCTATGATTCTGATACTTAGTCACAGAAAGCATTCTGTGTTCCTCGTTTCTGCCTCACTCCACCCTATCTCTAGAGGCCCTTTTTGCTGTCTCACTAGAAGAATGAGCTTCCTCCCATCCTTTGTTTCTCAGCTGTTCCTTGGAGGGCAGAGTAAAGCAGTGAAGCAAAGATTCTCACAGCTGCCCACACCGCTTTCTTGGAAACCTGATAATGTTACCTGCGGACCAGAAGACTCTGAATGACTGGGTTCATGTATTGCATTTGGGTTTCTGTTTATGCAGAAGGTATTAAATCTTATTCCTTAAACTGACTGAAATAAGTAGTTTCTATTCTTAATTACTGGCTTAAATGGGCAGTGAAGCTAAACATTTTAAGGTCGATTTCAGTCGTTTCCAATTTGAGTTACTTTTATTTCTCTTGCTTTTCACAGGTAATGGTAATTCTGGATTCGAAGGACAGAGTCGCTATGTACCATCTTCTGGAATGTCTGCCAAGGAACTTTGTGAAAATGATGACCTAGCAACTAGTTTGGTTCTTGATCCCTATTTAGGTTTTCAGACACACAAAATGAATACTAGGTAATTTTAAATCCTTACCCTAAATGGAACAGATGATTTTGTTGAACTTAATAGGTGGTTAATTTTACTTTTACTCAACATTTGAAATGACGTTAGAGGAAAAGTCTTTGCTACAGAAGGGCTTTGTATATGAACAACAAAAGTTTTGAAGAGTCTTGTCAGTTTTAAGTCTGTTCTTATTTTATCTCAGAACATTTCTGTTGAAATAGAAGCTGGTGGGACGTCTTCATTTTCCATTTGAAATGTTGATGAGGACTATCTCAGCTGAAATCTTAACCAGGCATCCTGTGAAGTCTCAAAAAAACATACCATTGTTTTTTCTTACTTAAAGAAGGTTACATGAATTTTTTTTTCATGATCCTCTTACAGACCTTTTCCCCTTTTAAATAATTGCTATTATATATGAGGAGGAGCCCTGGTGGCACAGTGGTAAGGAGCATGGCTGCTAACCAAAAGGTCTGCAGTTCAAATCCACCAGCCACTCCTTGGAAACCCTGTAGGCAGTTCTACTCTGTCTTATAGGGTCACTATAAGTTGAATCAACTCGACAGTAACAGGTTAGGTTTTTTTTGGTATATATAGGGAAATTTACCACTGGGCTTGATCTTTGAAATTCAGCTAATCATTATAAGTAAGAGGGAATATTTTTAAAGACGTGCTATGTTCAGTGTACAGATAGGAAAATAGACGTGTAAGTGCTTTATTGCGTATTAAGTACCATATATATAAAATATTGATCTTGATAGCTGTCCTCCATTAACGTCTATTCTGATTTTCTTAGATATTTTCATAATTGTGTCTCTTGAAATTTCATAATTGACCTCCAACAGACAGGAGGTCGGAGCTGTGCAATTTTTCTGTATCTCTTACCACCATGGCAAAGGGCTTTCAAGGCTGCTGGAAAAGAATAACCATAGGAATTGAGAATATAGTGCAAGTTCTGGACCCCTGTTCACTCTGTCTCCTTCACTCTCTGTCTGGGGTTTTGTAGCTCTAGGTCACTGACCTCCCTAGGGGGACTTGACTGCCAAAGGGATAGTTACTGATACATAGTTGGGGGAAGGCAGGAGCTTGTGAGTGAAGGTGATTGGAGAGAGTCATATGTCCATTTTTTTTCCTTTCAGTTCTATCCCTTGCTAGAATTAAAGCCATACTATATGTCCACATTTCAATTATATTCTGAAATCAGAAAGAAGTAATTCAGGTAAAAATGTGTCTTTGGCATTTTCATGTAATTTTCTGTCGTCCTATTTATCCTTATTTTCTAAAATGAAGTTAAAACTTGAAATGGACTTGAAAGATTATTTAGTAGTTTTCTGCCATCAGAGAGGCAAATGTCTAGGTTTTCTAAATAGGCAAACGGCTGGTTGTTCTCTGGAAAATCATCAGGATCCGGTACCCTGATGTCCAAGAGGTAATCTAGTTTGCATTATTTTAAGTCCTTTTCTTCCCCCAGTGAACAGAGAGGCCAGTGTTCATATCCTCCTAGAAAACCCTGATAGTATTGAAGTCACTCTATAGCCTTTCTCTTTGCTGGCTTAGAAGTGTGCACATGTGAGTCACTGTTTTACCTAGCAGTCGAGTGGCAATCAGGGTGTCACTGTAAAAATTGTCTGCTGAGATACGGGAGCATGTAGAACATTTTAGAGAGAGGTCTGTTGACATTATAATGAAAAATTTTAATGGCTTATAGAAGTAGTTAATCGGAACCCGTGCTTCAACTACTTTAGATGGTGAAGGGCTACCTGTCACTGGCTTCTGCAGTCTGAAATAACTTCAGTTTTCCATAAAAGTCCTCCTGTGTCCATCAGAATCACTTGTTAAAATGCAGGTTTACACATTCAGTAGATTTGGGGTGGGGACTGGGTTCTGCATTTCTAACCAGCTCCCTGACTACACTTGGAATAGCAAGGTCCTTAACCACCTAGCCAACAACTTTTTCACCCGTTAAACCTTTTTTCAACAACGTGAATAGCGACTGTACACTTGGACCTCACCAGATGGAATACCCAGGAATCAAATCGACTACATATGCGGAAATAAAAGATGATGCAAAAGCTCAGTGTCATCAGTCGGAACAAGGCTAGGGGCCGACTGTGGAGCAGACCATCAGTTGCTCATATGCAAGTTCAACCAGAAGTTGAAGAAAATTAGAACAAGTCCATGAGAGCTAGAGTATGACCTTGAGTGTATCCCACCTGAATTTAGAGACCATCTCAAGAATAGATTTGACACTTTGAACACTAATGACCAAAGACCAGACGAGTTGTGGAATGCCATCATACATGAGGAAAGCAAAATGTCATTAAAAAGACAGGAAAGAAAGAAAAGACCAAAATGGATGTCAAAGAGACTCTGAAAGTTGCTTTTGAACATTGAGTAGCTAAAGTGAAAGGAAGAAGTGATGAAGTCGAAGAGCTAAACAAGATTTCAAAGAGCAGCTCAAGAAGACAAAGTAAAGTATTAAAATGACATGTGCGAAGACCTGGAGATAGAAAACTGAAAGGGGAGAACACGCTCAGCATTTCTCAAGCTTGAAAGAACTGAAGAAAAAATCCAAGCCTCGGTTTCAATATTGAAGGATTCTACGAGGAAAATACTGAATGACACAGGAAACCTCAAAAGAAGGTGGCAGGAATACACAGAGTCACTGTACCAAAAAGAATTGATTGTCCATTTCAGGAGGTAGCACATGATCAAGAGCCAATGGTACTTAAGGAAGAGATCCAAACTGTGCTGAAAACATTGGTGAAAAACAGTGCTCGAGGAATTGACAGAATACCAATTGAGATATTTCGGCAATGAATATTGCACTCCGAGTCCTCACTTGTCTGTGCCAAGAAATTTGGAAGACAGTTACCTGGCCAGTCAACCAGAAGCAATCCACGTTTGTACCCACTCCAAAGAAACGTGATCTAACAGAATGTGGAAATTATTGAACGATATCATTAATACCACACACAAATAAACTTTTGCTGAACATCATTCAAAAGCAGTTGCAGCAGTACCTTGACAGGGAACTGCCAGAAATTCAAGCTGGATTCAGAAGAGGATGTGGAACCAGGGATATCATTGCTGATGTCAGATGGATCCTGGCTGAAAGCAGAGAATACCAGAAGGATGTTTACCTGTGTTTTAGTGACTATGCAGAGGCATTCAACTGTGTGGATCATAACAAATTACGCATAACGTTGGGAAGAATGAGAATTCCAGAACACGAGGAACCTGTGCTTAGATGAAGAGGCAGTTCATTTGAACAGAACAAGGGAATACTGCATGGTTTAAAGTCAGGGAAGGTGTGTGTCTGGGTCGTATCTTTTCACCATACTTAGCCTGTATGCTGAGCAAATCATCCCAGACGCTGGACTATATGAAGAAGAACGGGGCATCAGGATTGGAGGAAGACTCATTAACAACCTGCGTTATGCAGATGACACAACCTTGCTTCCTGAAAGTGAAGAGGACTTGAAGCAGTTACTGATGAAGATCAAAGACCACAGCCTTCAGTGTGGATTACACCTCAGCATAAAGAAAACAAAAATTCTCGTAACTGGACCAGTAAGGAATATCGTGATAAATGGAGAAAAGATTGAAGTTGTCAAGAATTTCATTTTACTTGGATCCACGATCGATGTCCATGGAAACAGCAGTCAAGAAATCAAGACGCATTGCATTGGGCACATCTGCTGCAAAAGACCTCTTTAAAATGTTGAAAAGCAGAGTTGTCACTTTAAGGACTAAGGTGCGCCTAACTTAAGCCACGGTGTTTTCAGTTGCCTCATGTATGTGAAAGCTGGACAATGAACATGGAAGACTGGAGAAGAATAGGTGCCTTTGAATGGTGGTGTTGGTGAAGAATACGGAATATACTGTGGACTGACGGTAGAGTGAGCAAATCTGTCTTGGAAGAAGTACAACCAGAATACTCGTTAGAGACAAGGATGGTGAGACATCATCTCACATATTTTGGACACGTTATCAGGAGGGATCAGTCCCTGGAGAAGGACATCATGCTTGGTAAAGTAGAGGGTCAGCGGAAAAGAGAAGGACCCTCAACAAGGTGGACTGATACAGTGGCTGCAACGATGGGCTCAGACATAACGATGATGGTGAGGACGGCGCAGGACTGGGCAGTGTTGTTTTCTGTGAGTCAGAACTGACCCGATGGCACCTGACAACAACAACAACAAACCATGTAGCCTGCTGAGTTTTGTTGTAATATGATAAATGGATACAAAGTTCTTATCGGTAGTTCCCTAGGCCTCACTTAAAACTGATGAGTCATAAAACGTCAATTTCAGGATTACCACTCAAATGTTACTAAAATGCAAGAGATTACTATATCTTGAGGACCCCTAAGTTGAAAATACATCAGCTACAAATTATTTTTCCCTAGGAATTGAAGCATCTGAAGTTAAAAGTGGCTAAACAAGCTAAACTGCGGAAAAAAGCGTTTGTTGATGTTCCCAGAGCGCAGTCTCATTCTGCTCTCGGCGCCCCCAGGTGGCCTCGGGCGCGGTAGCTAAGCCCCCCGTCCCCGGTTAGACCAGCCGGGCTGCGTAGCAGCGTCTGCGCCCTCGGCCACCGTGGTTGTGTGGTGGTTGTCATTCTACCAGAGTCCTCTCTGTCCTTCTCCAGAGGCTTTAATTTTAAAGATATTTTTGAAAAACTCTTCTAAGCTGACATTTGGGGAGTACCCAGAAATTTTATGAATGAAGTGTGTTAATCCTAGTGAAGGGCACACATTTTCAATAGTGGATTTATCTGAAAATAAAAGTATCCTTTGTAGTTCGTCATCTTTTGAGCAAGAATTTACTTATATCATTTTCAAAGATGATACGTAGAAAGTAAGGACAGTGTACAGTGTTTGTTAGAGTAGTAAAAAGTAGGTAACCAATAAATACTTCTTAAATTATTAGTTATAGACTTTAGGGTGCAGAAGAAGCGACTGCAGGATGTCACTGGACGCTGGATTTTAATTTTGCAAGCTGTCTACGTGCTGTTTTGTTTCACTAGCCTCTCTTCACGTCTGTGCATCTGTAGTTTGATGGTCATTTTTAGTTTCTCTTCTACTGCCTCCCCTCCCGTCTGCTGCCTTTAGTGTGCCATCAAGGACAGTGCCAAGAAACAGTCGATTTATAATGATTTGAGAATTTCCGCACTGGCTGTATTTTGAATGCTTACCTTTTAAACCGCATATATCCCTTACTTACTAGTAAGTCATACCATACGTGTACCGTGAATACCTAGAAACAGTGTAAACAAATAGTAATTCCCATCGATTGGGAAGAATTTGGATTTAATTGACTTTTGTCAATAATGAAACTTACATTCTACTTTTAATCAGATTGGAGTTGGTAATACTTCTGTTTTAAAAAAAGGTAGAGACGTGGGGGAGAAGATACTGTAAAGCCAGGACAGGTGCTTTCCAGGAGGCCCCGGGTGGGGGCTGCAAAACCCTGAGCTTTCTGAATCTCTTGAGTAGTAGGGGGGACCTTGGGCAGGCAGCGAGCAGAAAATAGCGTTATCAGGAAATGAGAGGGGTCACTGCCGGGCACCCTTTTTTCAGAACTTTTCTTGGTTTTTCTGCTGGAGAGTTGAGCCAGTACACTCTTGACTCGTCCTGCCACTGCCGTAGCATCTGATTTTTATTGTACCGATTGACATATTTGATTACTTGTGTCTACTGTTGGATATGAATTTATAAATCACTTTAACTATCACTTTTAAATCAAGTGCTTGACTGTGCTTAAAGAAGGTTTTTTAGACCTTCTAACTGAATATAATCAAGGCTAAAATTATGTAGAAAGGAAAGAATTTTAGCGAATTGGATTTTGTTGTCCTGCTGAGCCTACACATGGCTTTATAAAGCTCTTGAATACCACAGCGTTTTCAGTATTTTTGCTGCAACTAATATTGTCAAGCTTTTTTAGAAATTACAAATATAAATGATACAAAGAGTTATTGTTGTTTGTTTTTGTGTTTTTACAGCGCCTTTCCTTCGAGGAGCTCAAGGCATTTTTCAAAATCGGACAGTTTTCCTCATAGCAACCCCGTGAGGTAGGTAGAGCGCCTTACAAACAAGAAGATGGTAACAGCTGACCTGCTTCAGCCACTACAGTGCTCTTTGCTGTTAACTAACTTGAGATGGCAGCATAAACAAAGTTGTAGAACATTTTGCAAACCTTTTAAAAGAGTTTGGTTTTAGTAATAGCTCTATTTAAAGAAAAACATTTGTAGTTCATAACAGACTAATTTTAAAAGAAACAAATCATTCATCCAAAGAGCAGGAGTCACTCCCTGGGATTAGCTGAGCGCTGGGTGCAGGACTCAGCCAGGTATGTTCTGGTTCTTGTTTACTTTCAGGTCGAGAAGGAATGAAGCGCTGTGGTTCTAGCATGACTGGCCTCCCCGTCTGCCAGCTGTCCGTGTGCAGTTAGACTTTCTTCAGAGGGGACATGTGTTCACTGTGTTGCCTCATGGTTTCTTGTTTTATATCTTAAATCTGTGAGCATTTTTCTCTCTCTGCCTCTCCCCTTCCCTTTCCCTGGCTTTTGTTCCCTTTTGCCCCCTTCCAGTCACCCCTTGGTTGTACACGAATGGAGGGTACAGTAGCACAGCTAATACACATCTTCAGCGGCTTTCTTCATCGCCGCAGTGGTTTCGGGTCTGGAGACAGAAAGACCAGATAGCAAGGAAGCCTGGGAAGCCAGTTTCTGGAAAGAGTGGGGCACAGGTGTGTGGGAGTGTGAGTTCATCTTTCTCTGCCCCTTTTAGTAATAGCCAGTGTAAAGGACGGCTTTTTAGGACACAGCCGTTGATCAGAGAGAGGTGTGGGAAGAAAAAATAAATATGCTTGGTTATTTAAAGTAGCAAATTTTATATTAAGAAGAGGGAAGAGGGGCATATTGATTTGAAAATGGCAAATACCTCTTTTTCTTGCTGCCCCTGCGGCCCTCGCCTCTTTACAATACGTAAAGATATGTTTGCGACCATTTCTGTCACTGTGGTGTCAGGGGCCAGGCCAGAGCTGCCCCAGGGCCCAGGGGCACACCCATGTCACATCCTGCTCTGGGGCACAGGAGCGCAGCCTGGCCACTGACCCATGGCCTTGGGGTGGTATTGTTCTGTCCACAGTTGAGTTGCCAGCTACAAAATAAACTTTGTATAATGAATAGATTTTTCTTTTCCTATCCTGTTTCTTTCCATAAGATAATAGGCATTTAACATAATGCAGGAGGCGGGGAGACCCCCATGTGATATGATGCTAGGAGGGGGACAGAATAGAAACCATGGTCTTTAGCCAAGTCTGACAAGAAATAAGAAATACCGGCCTCTTGGCTGACTTCCTTCAAAAGCTGCTAGTTGCTGAAACTGGGAGTTTAAATATGTAGCATTATTGTCAGATAAGTGGTTTCTTGCTGATGAATTACGGTTCAATCCAGGCTCTCATTCTCCAGAAAAAGTGGGAACAAAAAAGACCTGGCTAATAGTCCCAGGTCTTCATTGATGAGCCCTGAGTCCTTGTGCCTCGTTGAGTCTCTTTTTCTTCATTTGTGAAAGAAGCGGGCTAGATTGGATAATCTGTGTGTGTTCCTCAGCTTTAAGTGCCATGGTGTGAGACTGGCTTTATGCCCTTTGTGTGGGAGATTTGGAGGGATTATGATTAAGAAGAGGGGAGGGTATTTTCTGTTCAACAATAGAAGTTTTTTTTCCCTCCTGACATCCTCAGTGGCTATTGCACTGGCCTTACTAGTTACAACAGCTTTATAAATTATATTTATTTCCCGTAGTATTTGCTATCATGGAATTTGTCTTGAACCACGAACCAAGTGATTTTGATGTACTTCTCTGGAATTTTTGAAAACAACTGTCTTTTCTCTTTCCCGTCTGCACCCATAACCACTTCCCTCACTATCCTTTCATGCCCGTGGCAGGCAGCGAACTGGGATGGGATAGTAAGTGTTAGCAGTTCAGGGACAGTGAGTGGCATTCAGTGAGATGGAAGTTGGTGCTCAGTAGTAGCAAGGGGCAGCAATGGGACAGCTGGGGGGTTTATTTGTGTTTGAGGCAGTGGAAGTCAGGAAAGCAGAAACAGAAGTCAATACAGGAAAGATGGAAGGCAAAAGAATATTCCTAAATAAGAGTTGTTTTGTGCTGGTTTATGGCATAAAGCTATTTGGTGTCACAAACAATGGGTAAACAAAACCTAAAAGGCATTTTTACCTGGGAAGGAGGAACATGCTTTAGAAAGGGCAGAGTACATACAAAGCCTTTCAAAAACAGCTGGTGTCCCCTCCAGGCCCGTAACTTACTTTTCTGTAATGTTCTTAGGTCTTTAGGGGAACTTAGCCCTGACTGACTTGCTTGATAATGTGTTGAGCTGTGCAGTTATTTCAAGATAGAGTGTCACCACTGGCCAAGTCCACGTGGAACATGTAAAGATCACTTGGCTCTGTGTCATTTGTAGCTGTACCATTTAATGCCATATATATTATTCATTGCTTTTGCTCAAAATGAACTGTTGCTTTTCTGATTACTGTACAAAACATGGCTTGTTGTTCCCAGCCGTTTCATATTTCTCAATGCGTGAAGTGTTAAGCTTTGGCTCACAGCAGCTTTGTTCTCTTATCTGACCTTCATATGCAAATAACTCACAAGTACAAGGTTGTGGCAAGAATGACTCCCGTTGATTTTCTTAAAGATTCTGTCTTGATAAAATTTTGATGGCTACAAGTAAAGTATTATAATGAAATGTGCAAAGACCTGGAGTTAGAAAACCAAATGGGAAGAACATGCATTTCTCAAGCTGAAAGAACTGACGAAAAATTCAGGCCTCAAGTTGCAGTATTGAAAGATTCTGTAGGCAAAATACTGAGCGACACAGAAGCATCAAGAGAAGATGGAAGGAATACAGAGTCACTGTACCAAAAAAGAATTGGTCAGCGTTAACCATTTCAAGAGGTAACATATGATCAGGAACCAGTGATACTGAAGGAAGACTCCCAGCTGCACTGAAGGCATTGGCAAAAACCAAGATTCCAGGAATTGACAGAATACCAACTGAAATATCTCAGCAAATAGATGCAGTGCTGGAAGTGCTCACTCGTCTGTGCCAAAAAATTTGGAAAACAGTTGCCTGATGTCACAGTACCCCAAAAATGCCTGTCAACTTGACTAGGCCATGATTCCCAGTATTGTGTGATTGTCCACCTTTTTGTCATCTGATGTGATTTTCCTGTGTTTTGTAAATCCTTTCTCTGTGATGTTAATGAGATGGGATTATTGGCAGTTATGTTAAGAGGCAGGACTCAATCTACAAGATAAGGTTGTGTTTTAAGCCAATCTCTTTTGAGATATAAAAGAAGTGAGCAGAGAGGCAGGGGACCTTGTACCACCAAGAAGGCAGCGCCAGGAGCAGAGCGCGTCCTTTAGGACTCGGGATCCCTACACCTGTTCCGGGGGAAGATTGATGACAGAGAACTTTCTCCAGAGCCGTTAGAGCAAGAAAGCCTTCCCCTGGAGCTGATGCTTGAATTTGGACTTCTAGCTTACTAGACTGTGAGAGAAAATAAATTTCTCTTTGCTAAAACTATCCACATGTGGTATTTTTGTTATAGTAGCACTAGATAACTAAGGCACCTGGCCAACCAACTGGAAAAAAAGCGATCCAACAGAATGTGGAAATTATCGAACATTATCCTTAATATCACATGCAAGTAAAATTTTGCTGAAGATCATTCAAAAGCCCTTGGCAGGGAACATTGACAGGGAAGTGCCAGAAGTTCAAGCCAGATTCACAGGATGACGTGGAACCAGGGGTATCATTGCTGAAGTCAGATGAATCTGTCAGAAAGATGTTTACCTGTGTTTTATTGACTGTGCAGAGGCACTGGACTCTGTGGATGATAAGAAATAATGGATAACATTGCAAAGGCTGGGAACTCCACAACACCTAGTGGTCGTTATGCAGAATGTGTACATAGACCAAGAGGCAGTCGTTTGAACAGAACGTGGGAATACTGTGTGGTTTAAAGTCAGGAAACGTGTGCATCAGGGTTGTGTTCTTTCGCCATACCTATTCAATCTGTATGCTGAGCAAATAACCCGAGAAGCTGGACTATATGAAGAACAGCTCGGTGTAACAATTGGAGGAAGACTCACTAACAACCTGTGATGCGCAGATGACACCACCTTGCTTGCTGAAAGTGAAGAGGATTTGAAGTACTTACTGATGAAGATCGAAGACCACAGCCTTCGGTATGGATTACACCTCAACACAAAGAAAACAAAAATCCTCACAACTGGACCAGTGAGCACTATCATGATAAACAGAAAAGATTGAGGTTATCGAGGCTTGCGTCTACAATGAATACCCTGGAACCAGCAGCCAGGCAATCAAACGACACACTGCATTTGACACGTTTACTGCGAAAGACCTCTTTTAAAGTATTGAAAAGTAAAGATGTCTCATTGAGGGGACTAAGGTGGTATTTTTAGTCACCTCATATGCATGCAAAAGCTGGACAATGAATAGGGAAGATCAAAGAAGAATTGATGACTTTGAATTATGGTGTTGGTGAGGAATATTGATATACCACGGGCTGCCGGAAGAACAAACAAACCTTTCTTGGAAGAAGTACAGCCAGAATGCTCCCTAGAAGCGAGGATGGTGAGACTTTGTCTCACTTTGGACATGTTATCAGTAGGGACCACTCCCTGGTTTAGGACATCATTCTTGGTAAGATAGGTCAGCAAAAAAGAGGAAGACCCTTAGCAAGGTAGATTGACACAATGACTGGAGAGATGGGCTCAAGCATAGCAGTGATTGTGAGGGTGGCACAGGACAAGGCAATGTTTTGTTCTCTTGTGCACAGGGTCACTATGAGTTGAAACCAACTCAGTGGCACCAACAAGTAGTAGTTCAGTATTACAATTACATGGAAGTTAGATTATTTTAGTGGTTGTTCTCTGACACCATATTCTGACAGCCTAAAGACATCCTGAAGTAAAGAACTTCCATTCATCTGTGAAGGCTTGTATGCCAATTGACTGAAAATGGACAATAAAAATAGAGTATCATCCATTTCTTCATATCTTATCTCCAGGGTGTGTTTGAACTCTCAGATAGTTCTACTTAATGGTGAGAGTTCAGGCTTACTGGGTCTTTAGCTAGTAAGCTCATAGTGGTGTCAAATGCATTAACAGATGGAAGTCTTGTAGCTCCCACCTGGTAAACAGAACCGTACCTGCTCCGTACCTCACGTCTTCCCTCTGTCTTGTTCTAGTTCTTTACTCTGCTAGCCCGCCAGCTTGCTCTGCCTCTGCTCCACTGTTTGACCCCAGCCTCTGCTTGACCTTTCTGTTGCTCTGTCTTCATTCTCTATTCTTTCCTGGCTGTACTAATATTCTGCTGCTGCTTTTCAAACTGAATTCATCACTTTGTTCATTGCCTCTATGGATGTCAGTTATAAGTATGGTTATAATCCCCATACTTCCTGAATGCCGTAGAGTGTGGCTCTCACTGTAATAACGTGCGTTTGCGTACTGATGCCTTGATTAACTGTTTGGTGCCTGTGTATGCCTTTTATTCCCAGTTGAATTTGCCAAGAACAGGGACCATGTTTTCTGTCTCTTGTATCTTTCACATAGCACCTCAGGTGCTGCTGCACACAACAGCACCCAGTAAATAGTCTTTGATGAAATATTGTGGCTAAAAATCTTCACGAAAATGTTACGGATACATTTGTGAGAGCTTATCTGGGAAAAAATTCTGTTTGGGTGCTCCCTCCACTGGAGTTCGTGCTAGAGCCTGTCTCAGTTGTAGCATTTTCGGGTTTAAATGCATGGTCTTACATGTTAAGAGTAAGATGCATAGTTCAAATATCTTTTTCTCCTTAGCCACTAATATTATTATTTTCTGAATGTATTTTATTTGAATGGTGGCCTAATTCCTTTTTTCTGTTGGGTGTTTGGATTTGAACGATAAAAACTGGGAAAATTAGCCAAATAAAATTGACATGAGAAGAAATTTTGAAATTAAGATCCAGGTACCTTTAATCGTCATAACCACGTTTTACTGAAAAACAGCTTTAGAATGAGGGGCTCACATATTTAAGTCTTCCTTGGACTGTGATTGTATCATGTGTTAATATATGCCTAAACCAGTAAACTAAACCCGTTGCCATCGAGTCAGTTCAGACACATGGCCATCTCATGTGTTTCAGGGCAGAACTGTTCCCTATGGTTTACTTGGCTGTAATCTTACAGAAGCAGATTGCCAGGCCTACTTGCATTGTACCACTGGGTGAATTCAAATCACCAGCCTTTCGGTTAATAGTCAAGCGCAAACTGTTTATAGCACGCAGACCACCCAGGAACCTGCTAATACCTGCCTAGCAGTGTAGTATGCTGAAGTTGTTATAACTGATTTACAACAGGAGCCTTTTAAAAGTTGACCCCAACGTTGTTTTCCTTACTTCTCCACGAAGCACTTTCACTGCCAGATATGTCGTTTCTGCACTCTGTTTGTTTTCTGGATGCACTTATCAAAGGTTAATTGGACATGGGTGATTGGAACATCAAGGGATGTTTCAAAACCCATTGGGATACTCAGCTTGGGGTTTTTCTGGCTGTGTACATAGAGAATGTTTCTCTTCATGGCATGATTTTGTTTGCTTCATGATTCTTCTGAAGCTCATTGCCTTGGACTCTCCCAGCTTGATTCTGCATGTTTTAAAAATTCTCGTCATTCTAGGACAGTGGGCTGGAGAGGGATGCTGGTGAGGAGTGAGCTTCTTGGATCAGGTGGACACTTGAGACTATGTTGGCATCTCCTGCCTGGAGGGGAGATGAGAGGGCGGAGGGGGTTAGAAGCTGGCGAAAAGGACCCGAAGAGAGAGAGCGGAGGGAGGGAGCGGGCTGTCTCATTCGGGGGAGAGTAATTGGGAGTGTGTAGCAAGGTGTATATGGGTTTTTGTGTGAGAGACTGACTTGATTTGTAAACTTTCACTTAAAGCACAATAAAAATTATTTTTAAAAAAATTCTTGTCATTCTAACTCTCAGTTAGACATGCTCTGTTCTGCTCTATTCTAGATCTTTCTTCTGTACCTTTCAAAGTAGACAACTAGTACAAGCCTGAAGCAGACAGCTTTTGTGCGAATCATCAGTGATCTTGCAGTTAATGAGATAACAAATAAAAAAATAAAATACAGCTTGAAGAAAGAAAGGCTCTCTTTTTCCTGATAATCACCATTACTTGAGTAGTAATTATCAAGATTTTCGGTGGTTCTCTTTTGTTAGATCTGTGCTCGGAAAACCATGGCTGGTTTTAGAGTGGTATCTTGGGCTCAGGATCTCTTAAGGCAGACCAGTGGCGCAAGGTGGTGGCAGGTAACTAACGCGCTGTTTGGGCTTCTTTCAGGTTTCGGCCTATTAAAGGAAGGCAAGAAGAACTGAAGGAAGTGATAGAGCGTTTTAAGAAAGATGAGCACTTGGAGAAAGCCTTCAAATGTTTGACTTCAGGCGAATGGGCGCGGCACTATTTTCTTAACAAGAACAAAATGCAGGAGAAATTATTCAAAGAACATGTAGGTTTATTAAGCAGATTAATGCTATTCATCTGTTTGAATAAGAGTAAGGAAATCAAAGCCTGAATTTTAGTGAACACTCAAATTTTAGATCAGTTTTCCGTAAAACTAACCAATATGGAGCTGGTGTAACACGGGAGGAGATCATTTGGATGATTATTCAAAGAGAAAACGTCATCTAGAAGTGAAATTCCTGGCGAACTTTTAGAGTAACATAGCCAAGGTATTATTGCTAGGTACTACAAAATGTCTGAAATTTTAAAGTAACAAAAAAGTTTGTTACTTAATGATCTTATATTTTTACATTGGTGGTGGTGGTTTTTATAATTCTGAGAAAGTCTAGCAGCAGAAACCAGTTTAGGATAAAGTTAACATCAAATTCTTTTTCCTGTTTTAGGTATTTATTTACTTGCGAATGTTTGCAACTGACAGTGGATTTGAGATACTGCCTTGTAATAGATACTCATCAGAGCAAAATGGAGCCAAAATAGTGGCAACGAAAGAGTGGTAACTATTATACTAGTAGAAACCCTTAAAGTGATTTTATTTAAAGTTCTCCCAGAGACTGCTGTTGAACTATCGTGACGTTCACGGTGGGGAACGAAGCCAGTGCTTACTCAGAAAGAGCCACGGCAGTGTCCTCACCTGGGCCTATCGGCTGAGTCAAGACAGTGGGGTTAGGAGTCTCAGCTTGACCAGACCCCATCTCTAAGCCAGCATGCTTTCATTTTCCTTGTATTGAGCTGGATGGATGCCCGCTCAGTGTCAAGACTGCTGGAAGGCTAAGGAACCAGGGCTGGATGACCTGGCTTCCAGAGTCAGTCTTTTACTGGCCTAGAAGAAAGGTTGGGGAGGAAATCCTAATGATCCTAGAAACCTACTAGTGGAGACTTCCTAAAGCGTTGCCTGTTTGTACGTATATATGCACATACATGCCAGCTTAAATAAAAAGTGGTCGATCTGAGACCCGCTGAAGGGATGGCAGCTAGAGATGAGGGACTGTGTGATGTGAGCCCTGACGTACACACTCCCCATGAGACCAGAGATTACGGAGTCAGGCACCTAAAGGTGGAGTGGGCAGAAGAGCATTACTCCCAGGCATCCTGGGTGGGTGGGTGTAAGTGAGCAGGCAGTTCTTTACCTTGGGGTGGTATCAAGCCTGCTTACTGGCTCTTGAAGCTCCTTGGGTGGTGGATGGGGTGGGAATTTGAGACCTCGGGCTCCAGGGTGCACTGTCCATGACAGCAGCCACCGGCCCTGGGGCTGTCGAGCCCTTGACACGGATAGTGTGACGTGAGAAGTGCTGTAAGTGTGCTCTACACACCAGACTGCGTATTCAGTTCTGTTTCACCTGCATGTCTCTCGTATTGATTACATGCTGAAATAGTGTTTTGGATATATTGGGTTAAATGTATTATTAAAAGTAGTTTTACCTGTTTCTACTGTTCTAACATGATTACTGGAAAATTTAAGGTTCCCACGTGGCCCGCGGTACATCTCCATTAAACGATGCTGCTCTAGCAGTGGCGGCCCAAGACGGGGGTCTCCTGACCCTTCCCTGCCTGTGGTCGCTGTCGCCATCTTCCCAGCGGGCTGCAGGCTAATTCAGAGCAGCAAGCATTCCAGGACTTCCATGAGTGCTGCAGGGGACTCAGAGACAGAGTAGCCAGTTCCTGCCTGGGAAGAGTGGCCTGTCTCTTGAAGGGACAATGCAGATAACGGAGTAACTAGTACAAGGCTGTGGGGCTTCCAGCAGGAAGATACCTAGGTGGGATCCAAGTGAGTAGGCAAAAATATGCAAAGCTAGGTCTTCTCAATTCCTGGTGTTCATTGGGCAAGCTTATTTTATTAAAAGAAGCCTTACTATTTATAATTGCTAGTAATTTTTAACACATAACATATTTTAAATAGGAAACGAAATGACAAAATAGAATTACTGGTGGGTTGTATTGCCGAACTTTCAGAAATTGAGGAGAACATGCTACTTAGACATGGAGAGAACGACTTCAGTGTCATGTACTCCACGAGGAAGAACTGTGCCCAGCTCTGGCTCGGGCCTGCTGCGTTCATAAACCACGGTAAGCTGTGTTTCTAAGCTGTTAACTGGCGTGGGGCAGTCCTGCTGGACGTTAGAATGACCTTCCCAAACTCAGTAAGATCCTTACGGAATAGAATTTTAAAGGAACTAGAAATGCTTATCCAAGGACGTTTTGAAATACAGATTCTTCTTTCACAAATATATTAAAAAGAAAGATTTCTTTAACTTGGCACCTAGCCTTCTATCAAAAGGTGTAAGATTATATGGAAAGCTTACTTCAGATTTCTGTAATTGTTCGTGTTTCAGATCTTAACAACAGTTAATTGACTTTATCTTTTGGACATTTTTCAGATTGCAGACCTAACTGCAAGGTAAGCATAAAAAAAATTATATGTTTAGCTCAAGTATTTTGTCTCTGCTTCAGGTGTCCATTTCTTAACGAGTGGCTCTTGTTTCAGTTTGTGTCAACTGGCCGAGACACAGCATGTGTGAAGGCTTTAAGAGATATTGAACCTGGAGAAGAAATTTCTTGTTATTATGGAGATGGGTTTTTTGGAGAAAATAATGAATTCTGCGAGTGTTACACTTGTGAAAGGTAAAGTATTCCATAGGATTTCTGGCTTTTACCTTCTTTTTAACCACCTGATGGTTGTGGGGACTAACTCACACCCTCACTTTATCATTTAAAGGCAGGGATGGTCCTCTGTGTTCTACGGCATAGCACCCAAAATCAAATGATACAGGACTGTTTAGGGACATGGGCACCTGACCCTTTAAGATCATAATATTACCAGCCACTATTAGTCCATCAAAATAAAAATGTACTTAAAGAGAGAATGGGAAACACCACACACACAGTGTCAGAGTGGGGTTGCCCAAAAAATGGCAAAGGACATTCACCACAGTTAGTCATCTGAAAACCTCGGTATTGTCTTGCCTATTCTCAAGCTGTGTCTTCTGGAATTTTAGTGTTTTGATGTTCACAGTTCCTGTCCCTTGCTGGCACTCAGAGAAAGAACCTCTTTTGTGGTTCATCTAGAAAAAAAAAAACAGACCCATGAAATCAGCCTTGACGGGCCTGTCACTCGCACCATCGTTGTGTTGACGTCTGTGTCTGCCACCTCCTTGAAGGGAGCTCCTCAGGCACGTCTGGGCGCATGCTGGCGGAGGGCTCCTGTCACAGCGCAGTGCAGCCGCTTGGTCAAGCCCGTTTGCGCTCTGCGGACATTACTAGCCCCGGCTCACTCGGTCCTCACAGCCACCCGGTCGAGAGGACCAGGGATGTGGCCGTGTTGCAGGGTCAGAAGCTGACCTTTCTGAACCCAGCTCAGCCTCGCGTCAGAGCCCTCGTTCTCTTCATGCTGCAGCTCTGAGCAAAGATGTCAGCTGGTAGCACCAGCCCCTGCTGCAGACACCAGTCTACACACCCAGCCAGCCTAGGGGAGGGACAGCCGGGGCCCCAGAGTCACCACGTCCTTGCCCCCTGGGCAGCCAGTGGCCTCCACGCGTGTCCCTCCGGCACCAGCCTCGGAGGGAGGGCAGAAAGCCTCTTCCTGATGCTGCTGAGATTTTGCTTTCCTTTTGCCATAAAATTTTATCTTTTTCTACATTTGAAAAAAAAAAGATTCAAGTGTTGGCTAAATCTTAGAGCGGTCCAGAAAACCTCCTTTAGTCTTTGCGGTAATTATATTGAGATGATAATGCTTTTAAACTGTGGTGTAGAGACAGCGGCCCAGCATTGAGGTTCAGAGCTGAGACCTGGCGTGGGCCTCCCTGGGTCGGAGTCCCGCGACACTGCAGTTCCCTGGCTGTGTGATCTCGGCCACGCTGCTGAACTGCTGCCTTGTGTCTTAACTGCCTCGTCCATAAAGTGGGGGAATACTAGAAGCTGTCTCCCGGGGCTTCCGTGAGGGTTAGGTTGTTGCCACAGAGTGTGTAGGGCAGCACGCGGCCTGTGTGCAGACACGAGATAGCACTGGGCTCTGTGGTCTCTGGTTAGTGTCCCCTTACAGTAAGCTCCCCGAGGACGGACTTTCATCTGGGTCATTTACACTCTATCCCCAGAACCAGAGCAGCAGCTGGCACGTAGTAGGTGCTCCATAAACATTTGGTCTGTTAATGAATGGAGCCCATGACACCATGATTGCTGAGTAAAACATATAATGTTGTCCTGTTTTCTTTTTGTTGCTTAAAAAGAAACAACCACGTAAATAGGTATGTAGACCGTGGTAAAAGGAGTAGAATAAGACCCTGTTGGCAGTGGTTAACGCTGGTACCTCAGGGCACTGGGGATGGAGGGTAGGCACAAAACACTGTTACCTTTGGCTTTAAGTACGTGTCCTAGGGCTGTTTGACTTGCATGAGCTGGTAGTACTTCCCAGTAGTTACAAAGAAGAAATAAGGGAAGTAGAGAAATAGGAGAAAGGAAGGGTTTTATTAAAAGGATTATAATTGCCAAGTAAAATATTTCTGCCATGTTCATTTGTTTTGTGTTCAAATATATTTCAAGAATGGCCTGTAGAAATGAACCCAAAATGTTATAAGTTACAGTAAAAACACATGGAATCTCTGAGAATAATTTATTGCTTTATGAGATGAAGTAGGCTTCTGGAATTTCTGCATTTACTGTTTAAATATCTTTTAACGTGGAGTGTAACTGATGACCTGCCTTGGTGAAGGTTACCTAGAGGTTCTTATGGTGATTTCTACTCCACATTTCAAATTGAGGCAGTCCCACAATTTTTTTTTCTTACAATAATAATAATGATGTAATTCCAAATCCAATTTGGGAATGTGAAGAAAGCAAGAATGCCAGCCCGAAGTACCCGAAATTGTTCCTGTGATCAGGCTTGCGGTTTAGCTCTACGCTCGCTAGCATCGAGGGGTGAGAGGACATAAAGCATGTGTTGTCCCTTAGGAAAAAGTGAGACACACTGCTTCTCTGGGGGAGAAAAGTGTTTTCCGTCATCTAAATCCTGAAAGAAAGAAATCCGGTGGGATGTGTCGGAGGCAGTGCTGCTTTTTTATGGGAGGTGTGCACGATTTTGCCACCATTCAGGAGCTGTGGTTATGTGGCTTTTCTCTAGCAAGAAAAGGCAAGTCAATGAAGTGGATTTTTTAGCTCATTAATTCACTCATTAATTCAGAACTTGGAAGCCCTGGTGGCATAGTGGTTAAGTGGTACAGCTGCTAACCAAAGGGTTGGCGGTTTGAATCCGCCAGACACTCCTTGGAAACTCTATGGGGCAGTTCTGTCCTATAGGGTCACTATGAGTCGGAATCGACTCGGCGGCACTTGGTTTGGTTTTGGTTTAATTCAAAATTTACTTATTTTGAGTAGAGCTGATTAGAAATTTATCTTTATGCCCTGAATAAAGCAAAGATTTGCAAAGTTAGATTTGTTGGAGAAGTTTAGGTTCACCTCTTAAGTGCCCTCATGTACTTGAGAAGAGTTTAAAACCAAAAAAACCAAACCCAGTGCCATCGAGTCGATTCCGACTCAGAGCGACCCTGTAGGACAGAGTAGGACTGCCCCATAGAGTTTCCAAGGAGCGCCTGGCGGATTTGAACTGCCGACCCATTGGTTAGTTAGCTGTAGCACTTAACCACTACGCCACCAGGGTTTCTGTCAGAAGAGTTTATGTAAATATAAACAGCTACTAAAGCAAGTTATGAATTGTTCTCATCCAGGGGTGAAAGCCAGTCTTTCAGTGCCTTTCACTTGGTAACACTTCGTTAACTATTGTTATTCATGCTTACTTCAGAAACTTAAAAGGAATTAGTTAACAGTTTCTGATAGTCCAGAAGTCAGAGTTTCACCAATAGAGCCTGGTCTCCTTTTTACATAGAGTTTCAGTTAGAGTTTGTTTTTTTATCTAGCATTTAAGGAAATGCTGTGATTTTTTTTTTTTTTTTTTTTTTAATAATTCTCAGTAATCAGTAATAAACATGCAAAGCAAAGACTGGGATATAATGGACAGGTAAGTTTTTTTTGAAACCACAATTTAGATCTAGCTGTTTATTGTGCCTGCCGCTTCTGAAATTGAAGAGTGTTTGTTTATATCTACACATGAAATTTTACAAGGCCCAATAGTTTTTCTTGGACAGTTAACAATTTATTAACAATAGCTATATAGCAAGTTGTTTTGCTATTTTAAATCTAGAGTTTTTAACGTAAATTTTATATGCATGTTTAATTTCCTTTGAGCGTCCTAGAATTGGCAGATGGCCAGTGATGGCTGAGGCCACATCTGTTGATGGGGTGTGGCCAAGAACCCTCAGTTTATTGTGAGTACACCCTGTTTGCTTAATCTGTTCTGTTTTCTCTTTCAGACGGGGCACTGGTGCTTTTAAATCCAGAGCGGGACTCCCTGCGCCTGCTCCTGTTATCAATAGCAAATATGGACTCAGAGAAACAGATAAACGTTTAAATAGGCTTAAAAAGTTAGGTGACAGCAGCAAAAATTCAGACAGTCAGTCTGTCAGCTCTAACACTGATGCAGATACCACTCAGGAAAAAAACAATGCAAGTAAGTAAGGGAGCTTTGATTTGATAAGCATACTTTTTTTTTTTTTTTAAGTATTTTCACACAACTTGCTTTCTAAAGCGTGCTTCAGTGGTTTTGAACTTTTAAATAATGAGAGAAACTCTGGGGCTTATGAGCTTCAACAGCACTGAAAGGTTCTAGAAATGATTGAAGTACTACAAGGGCCTAGTTTGTATCCCACCTCCAAATTCAGTACTGCCCTCTGCACCAAACTGTGTTTTTCTGGAATGCTTGGGAACTGGATGTTGAATTCTTCACCACATGTCCCAGGGCCATCCTGTGTTTGAGAGAAACGTTTTCAAAGGGTTGTGGCATGATAATGGTGTTAGGCCCTATGTGAAGACAAAGGACTGGGTAGAACCATACGGGCACTGTACATGTTCCGGTGCCTAGCCAGTGTGTTACGGAAAGATGATGGACCTGGGAGCATTCATGGCGGCGGGCGTTAAAGCAGGCACCTTTGTACTACCTGCTTGCCCTTTTCAGAGCGAACTGACCCAGTTCCCCAAACTACCAGCCACCAGACTCAGAGCTGTGCTGGAGGAGCGTTTGGAATGTTGCTATGTGATGGTGTATTGTATTGACCGCTACAGAAAGTAGCAAGAGAAGAGATGAAAAGGAAAAAGAAGCAATCTCTGAGATGCCAGTTATGTGTGGGGGCAAGATCTAATGGAAACTGGAAAAAGAATGAAGAGAAAAAGAGAAGAAAGCCTACACCGGCAACGAAAACACATGTCGGTGGAGCTTTGACATACGGGAACCACTAATTGCTACTGTTTCCATCTGGTAACACCAGTTTTCTCTGGTTGCCACTTAAGGGCTAGGCTGTTTAGTCTGACTTGTCTCTGACAGACAGGAGTAAAGCTGTAAAACTTGGACATGGCGATCCCCCAAAGTGGGCCTGTTGTAGCACTCTACATGTCCAGAGGAGGTGTCTATGACTTCGCACTGAGGAGCCCTCTGAGAGACTGATTATTTGAGGCTCTTCTCCCTATCTTCAAAAGTTTTTAGCCAATACTTGGTGCCTCCTACCCTACAGAAAACCTTGAAGACAGGGGAGGTGTCTCCACAGTGGCGAATGTCACTGCCATGAATCTCTGAAACTCTGCCTGCTGCTGGGAGCCAGAGGCCGGGCACACCTCTGTAGCGTGAAGTATCCCACACCCCCCTTCTAGGCTAGACTAATGTCCCAAGTGAACAAGAGCAGTTAGTCCATCACTCACTGTTGACTGTGGTTCTGACAATAAATGCAGCGTGAAGAACCTTTGTTCTGAGTCTGGTTCCTTGTGAAACTGGAGGCTAAAGGCCGTTGTGAATGCCCACATGAGAACAGTCAGGAGCCTGCTGCCAGCTGCCTGGGGAGGCAGCCACAGAGCTGTCCACCTTGAATGGAATGGCTCTGTGACATGCATGGGAGCCTTTAGTGTTTTTATGCATTAACTGTATCACTAGTGTATAAATACTGAACTCAGTACACCACTTAGTTTAAAAAGATCAGAATACAAATATATTTTGAAAGGTGCCGAGTATACTAATTAACACGTAACCATTTAGGATATATTTATTAATGAGCCAAGTAGTTATTTGAAGCCTGCTAGTTGCAGGAGGAGGAGCCCGGATGGTGCAGTGGTTAAGCACTCAGCTGCTAACCGAAAGGTCGGCAGTTGGAACTCACCCGGCGGCTCTGCGGGAGAAAGACCTGGCGATCTGCTCTCTGGAAGATTACAGCCTTGGAAACCCTGTGGGGCAGTTCTACTCTGTCCCGTAGGAGCGCTGTGAGTCAGAATGGGCTCCGCGGCACACGGCAACAACAGCTGCACAAGAGGTCTGAGGACGTTGCAGGCTGGCCTCTCCTGCAGGGAGTTTATGCTTTAGCTCCTGGGTGAGAAAAGTACACAAGTAACGAGCAGACCGCGGCTGCTGTTCTCTGCCCTGTAGAGGGAAGGGAAGGAGTATTCCCCTCGAGGTGCGGTCTCAGCGTCAGCATAGAAATAGAGCACTTCCAATGCTCCTTACGTCGGGGTGCTTGCTCTGTTCAGTTGCCTTTCTGCAGGATGGTTGAGTTACTCAAGGGCTGGTGTAACCAGCTGTGAGAGCCACCTGACGGCGCTGACCAACAGGGCGCAAAAGGAGCTGGGGCAGTTGACATGAAACCGTATTCACATACGTATTTTTCTCAGTTCTTACATACATTCTTTTAGGTTGTTTTTGTTTTTTGGTGTTTGTGTCTCAAACCATACTCTTTTATTTGTTTGAGAGAAGGGCTTTTTGAAACAGCAGGTGGTAGACAAGCCAGGGCTGCCCGAGCTTTTCTCCCAAGGAAGTGGGCGTGTTTGTGTGCAGATGTGAGGTGCGTCCTCTTCAGGAGTCTGCCCGTCTTTGTTCCGCAGTTCAACGTTTAGACTTTATCTGCTGATCAAGGAACCGCTTTCTTTGAACAGCAGGTTTGTTTTTTTAAGGAAACATCTCTGCCTAGTTGGAGAAGTTGTTCCTTCCACAGCAGATTGTGTTTTCAGAAGTGACTAGAGAGTCACAGCATGACTGTTGCCTTTAGCATCCAGGTAGAAGAGTCCACAAATCCAGTCCACAAATCTGAGTTGTTAATGCCACCGTTGAATGCATTCTAGTTTCTCAGAGCTCAGGCTTCGCCAGCGAGGCACCCACTCTAGACAGCACTGTGGCCCAGGCATGAGACTCGAAGTCTCGAGAGCAGTGTGGGGATGTGAGCTAGGCACTGTGCAGGAGCTGAGGAGCATCTGTCCTAGAGACGGCAGATGGGTGCCAGTTCCCACTCTCGCACCCTTGCTGGCAGGCTTCACTGATGGACTTAACGCTCGTCTACTAATCCTGCTTCATTCCAGGCACCCGGTACTGGCTTTTGCTGGTCCCATAAGAGGAAAGATGCTTGCCAGGCTTGGCAAACTCCTGGAGACTAGGGTCCTGTGGAGGGTTTTCTGTGTTTTCATGTTCTGAAGGTACTACACTGCTTGTGAGCCTCATGCAGTCTTGGTTCACATTGGTAGTGTGCGTTTCCCCTGCTTTCCCAGTACGGAGCCTGAGTGCTGAGGAAGGCTTTGATGTCTCTTGCCGCCTCATGTCTCACTGCCACAGTGGGCAGGCCGTAAGAATTGATGCCCACACAGCGCTGCCCTCCGAGTTCGAGGACACCTGAAGTGACCATGGCAGCTGTATGGTGCATCCTTTACCCATGAGTTGGGACTGACACCATAGTAACTCTAGAGGCAGAATAGTAGAGGGCGTAAAAACTCAACATCTTGAGCCACAGAGCTGAGCTGCCCCTTACAGATAGAGGGTCTTGGGCAAGCTGGTCCATGTGCAGCTTGTTTCACATAGGTGTGGTGTTGCCCGCTTCCCAGGGCGCACGTCAGGGTTCAGGTGGTGCCCAGCACCCAGCATGGAATAATTGCTAAGAAGAATGTTCACCCCTACCAAAGTTACCGCCTGGACTCACGCATTTGGGTTTTGTCCCAACCACTAGGACGAGATGCCGCATGTTACCGCTGGTGCTGAAACAAGGGTAGCCACAGGCATGTCTCCACTCACACAGAGCCCTAGGTCTCCCTTGATAGATTTTTTGAAAATCGTTGGCTTGTAGTTTGTCATTGTGGCCTGTCTTCCTCAGCCTTATCACTGAAATTCTCAACCTCCTCCACCTTCTCCAAGGATGGTGTAGCACCTTGTTGGGGCTGTGGAGAATGCTTGGCACTCTGCTGGACTCTCACCCTGGTCACATTTCATCTGCCTGGTGACCTGTCCGCATTTGGTCTCTAACTTGGTGAGCACCCCTCTCATCTGGGCTTTTGATGAGATGCCACCGTTCAAACAAAACGAGAATACATTGGTGAATACAAAAACACATCAGTGAAATTTCTGTATTATAATAGGGGCATAAAATACAGTCTGCTTTGTGCTCAGTTTAGAATACAAAGCCACCAGATTGTTCCTTGGTGGTCACTGCTGTCCACTGAGAGTGACTCTAAGTAGGGGTGCCAAGGGGAAGCCCAGATTCAGTCACCGTAAAGTGAGATGATTTAATGGAAGACGTCACAAGTAAGGCAAGCATTGGGTACTGTGAGAGAACATAGGAAGGGTGCCCGTCTTACACTGGAAGTCACAGGAGGCTCCCTAAGGGAAGTGGTTCCTAAGCCAAGGCTTGAAGTGGTTCCTAAGCCAAGGCTTAAAGAGGTGTGAGGAGTTGGCCAGTGATACCTATTCTTGATAGAGACATGGAGACGAGTGTAGGACCTAAGCAAATAAAGTTCACTGTGGCTAGAGTAGAAGGTGGAAGAAGGACGTGACCACAAAATGATGGACTCTATCCTTGAGACATTAAGTTACTAAAAGGCTTAAAGGCCAGAGTGACGTGATGTACTAGGAAAACCATCCAGGTCAATGGACTGTTCGGAAAACAGTAGGTTGACAGGAAGAATGGTAGGAGGCATCTGCCATGGTTGAGGCAGGAGATTATGGCAGGGGGAATGGAGAGAAGTGGACAGGTTCCAGTGACATTGCTGAGCTGGGCTCCACAGGACGTGGTGATTGGGTGAAGTGATAGGGAGAGCAGAGTGTCAAAGATGACCTCTAGGTTTCTGACTTGGGCAGCTTGGGCTGGCAGTGGTATTACTGACCATGATGGAGAACTCAGAAGGAGAAGTGGCTGTGAGGTGTGGTGTTGAGATCAATTTAGACTCGCCGACCATGAGAGGCTTATGAGGCAGCCTCTGAGAGAGAGGTGCTACTTGGCATTGGTGACGTGGATCTACAAATGGGAAGAGAATCGGGCTGGAGACAGCGGGTAGGGACCTGCCAGCATGTCATTGTATTAGCCGTGGGGGAGTGGATGCTTGTCACCCAGAGATTGTGTGTAGAGTTTCCAAAGAGCTGAGGGCAGCCGAGGCTTGGCGGTGACCACCCTCAAAGGGGCCGATAGAGGAGAAAGGCTGCCAGGGAGGTGAAGGGAGAGGAGAGTGTGGTCTCATGGCAACCAAGGGACAAGAGGGCTTGTCAGGAGAGAAGTGTTGCAGTGTCACTCTGCAGAGAAATGAAAGGTAAGGGCTGAAATTGTTCACTGGATTTTGTGACAAGGTTGTCGGGGAGGTTGGCAAAGGTTGTCTGATTGGAGGGACAAGCTGGGCCCAAACTGCAGGGGCATTGCTGTTGAGGAGATGACACATATGTAGCTGTTGTGGAGGGCTGATTGCAGGTGTATAACGAGAATGGGATGGGAAAGGGGGAAAGAAAAAGCTAATCTCCACTAAGCTTGTTTATAGAGTGGTCTTTGAAGAGGTATAGAATGAACAAAGGATCATTCTAGACACATTTGAGGAAGCTGGACAAACACAGACCTTCTTGAATTTTGCCTGGAAACCGCCAGCACACGAGTGTGTGCTTTCATAAGTAAGCACAGCTCCCTAGTCCGCCTTGCAGGCAGGCCTTGTAAGAAGTCTTGTAGCAAAAGGATTCTCTGAACGTTCTTGTACTTTAAAAACACTTGCCGGCAGGGAGCTATGTGTAATTCCATTTCCTTGTGGGTGTTTAATAATCGGTCCTCAAATGGAATCGCACCCAAAGTTCACTACTACTACTAGTCTAAAAGTAAGCTGGGTCCTTGGTTGCAGCCCCCACATATAAGTACTATCTTGGGTCAGTCATTGGCTCATTCTTGTGAATTCTGTGTTTGGTGCCCCAGAGCGTTTCACACAGGCCAGTCCCCTCAAGTACAGAGCCTTCTGTTCTTGGTGCTTTGCTCTCTTTGGAATACTAGTTCTTCATCCTTTTCTCTCACAGTAGAAACTAATTGGTGGTAGCGTACTTGCTTAGCCGTGCAGAAGGAATAGAAGCGTCCCTGGCAGCTCTCAGCACAATAAGCAGCAGACACAATCCGCAGGCTTTCTGAAGGCCACTCTGGCAATAGCATTCCGGGCTTCCTCGTGACATTAGTCTTGAGTCTTCCTCTCTTTCCTGGGAGTGGTGAGAATTTTTAGTCTATTAGTTGAGAATGGTTTAGAGGGGTGTTTTGATCAGGAAGAGGTTCTTGGGTGGGGCGTGGAGGGCACTGAACAGTTGAGAGATTGACTCATGTTTCAAACTGCACGTAGGTTCAGGTTGTAAATGTAGAGGAAAAACAGCAAAAGGTCCAGGTTATGTCCGGGGCTCGCTGTGGGAGCAGCTAGAGTCAGACGTAAGCCTTTCGGGAGGTCATTGATGGTCACGTTCATTCTCGGGTTATCACCACTAGGACCATCAGAACCTTTTTGTATCCTTGTCTTGGAGGAAAGACGTCGACTCCCTCCTTGTTCTGAGTGGGTCGTTTCAGCAGCTCGAGTCACTCCTCTTCCGGATCGTTGAACCTGGCAGTCACTGAGGGGGCAGGTCCTGGAAGTCTCGGCTTCCTAAGCTGACAGCCCACCGGTGGTACGGTGTGGTCCTTGCAGAGCTGAAGGGAACAGCTTAGAAGGAGTGTAGGTTCTTTTTGGTCAATAGCTGTTGGGAATTACAACATACGGTTCTGAGCATCAATTTTTCTTGTCTGAAACCATTTTAATAGAATTTGCCTCTTTAGAGCCCGCAAGGAATATATTTCTGTTCTCTATTTCTGGCCAAGATAAGTGATTCACTTCAAGTTAATGAGTATTTTAGAAACATACTTAAAATGATGGTTTACAAAATAATTTGTGGAAAGAACTGTGCTTTTTTCTTAGCTTTCCTCCACATCCTTTATGTGGTAAAATACTAAACCAGGATCAGCTCTGTATCATGAGATTAGAGACTCAGAGTGAAGCTGTGAGACCTAGGTTGTCGGTGTGCTCAGAGCCTTTAGCCATAAAGTCATTCACTTGGAAATCGATGGGCAGGGTCCACACGTTAGAAGTAGAAATTAGAGAAGGTGATGAAGAAAAAGGAGCCCTGGTGGCACAGCCATTAAGCATTGTGCTCCTAACCGAAAGGCCAGCGGTTCAAACTCACCAGCTGCTCCACGGGAGAAGGATGTGGTAGTCTGTTTCTGTAAAGATTTGCAGTCCTGGGAATGCTTTGGGGCAGTTCTCCTCTGTCCTGTAGAATCGCCGTGAGTTGGAATTGACTCGACAGCAGTGGGTTTGGGTTAAAGAAGAAAAGTGGGGCTGCGAACACTTAGGTGGCGCAGAGTTGCACCAGTGGTCTAGTTTCCTGTCCGTGTAGACGCCAGGTGGGCTGGGGCGCTGTTCTGTTGAATGCTACTGTGTTACCAAGGCTATTTTTTCATTTTTCTTTTTTTTAATCTTGCAGCTTCTAACCGAAAGTCTTCAGTTGGTGTGAAAAAGAACAGCAAAAACAGAACGTTAACCAGGCAATCTATGTCCAGAATTCCAGCTTCTTCCAACTCTACCTCATCTAAACTAACTCACATGAATAATTCCAGGGTACCAAAGAAACTGAAAAAGCCTGCAAAGCCTTTACTTTCAAAGATAAAATTAAGAAATCATTGCAAACGGCTGGAGCAAAAGACTGCTTCCCGAAAACTTGAAATGGGAAACTTAGTACTTAAAGAGCCTAAAGTAGTTCTGTATAAAAATCTGCCCATTAAAAAAGACAAGGAGCTGGAGGGACCAGTACAAGCTGGAGTGGCCAGTGGGTGCTTGACTAGACACGCAGCGAGAGAACACAGACAGAATTCTGTGAGAGGTGCTCACACGCGGGGCGAGGGCTCCCCCTGTTCTTACATCACCCGGCGGTCGGTGCGGACGCGGATGAGCCTGAAGGAGGCCTCTGAGGTCAGGCTGGACCCAGACGCAGCGGACGGCCTCAGAGACAGCCCGGTGGAGCCATGCGCAGACGAGGACGAGCAGCCAGTCCCTGGGCTGCAGGAGGAGAACCTGACTCGTGAAACCACACAGAAGGGGGACTCACAGTGTCACAAGAGTGACAGCAGCATGTCAAAAAAGAAATCACGACAAGGAAAGCTTGTGAAGCAGTTCACCAAAATGGAGGAGTCTGCTCCGGGGCGTGATTCCCCTGGGAGAGACAGCTCGGGGCCAGATGTGCCAGGCTCCCATTCTGACCAGGGGGAGCACAGTGGCACGGGGGGTGCGCCTGTGGGCTACACGGACTGCGCCCCCTCGCCCGTTGGTTGTTCAATTGTTACGTCAGACAGCTTCAAAACAAAAGACGGCTTTAGGACTGCAAGAAGCAGGAAGAAGAGGCGGATCACGCGGTATGATGCACAGCTCATCCTGGAAAACAACTCCGGGATTCCCAAATTGACTCTACGCAGGCGTCACGACAGCAGCAGCAAGACAAACGACCAAGAGAATGATGGGATGAATTCCTCAAAAATAAGCATCAAGTTAAGTAAAGACCATGAAAATGATAATAATCTCTATGTAGCAAAGCTGAATAATGGATTTAACTCAGGGTCAGGCGGTAGTTCTACGAAATTAAAAATCCAGCTGAAACGGGACGAGGAGGGTAGGGGGTCGTACGCAGAGGGCCTTCACGAGAACGGGGTGTGCTGTAGCGACCCCCTCTCCCTCCTGGAGTCCCGGATGGAGGTTGACGACTACGGTCAGTACGAAGAAGAAAGTACTGATGACCCCTCCTCCTCGGAGGGCGACGAGGAGGAGGATGACTATGATGATGACTTTGAAGATGACTTTATTCCTCTTCCCCCAGCTAAGCGGTTGAGGCTGATCGTCGGGAAGGACTCCATCGATATTGACATTTCTTCCCGGAGGAGAGAAGACCAGTCTCTGAGGCTCAATGCGTAAGGTCGTGGTCTTAACTTGAGCCGGGATAACTACTTTAAAGAAATAAAAAATTCCAGTCAGTTATTCCTCAACGGAAACGTTGCAGTGGCAGCACTTCTGCTGTGTCTTCCCTTAGAGCGTAATACTGTAGAAAGTGTACAGCGTACTGACCCTTCCGAAGTCTGATTTGTGCACATTTTTATTGTACTTTTTAACTAGCCTTCTTACGTGCAATTCTGAGTTCGAGGTAAAGCCCTGTTGTAAAATAAAGGCTCAAGTAAAATTGTACAGTGAGATCAACTTTCCACACAGGACGTTGAAAACAATAATGTGGCTACACAATTCTTTTTAACTCTGAGAGCGTCAGCTGCTCTTTAAAATACGACTGAACGATAACTGAAATCATAGCAGCAGCATATTAAGGTTTTCTAGTACATGCTAATATCACCAGCAATGATCTATGGCTTTTTGATTTATTGGCTACGTGTCCCCCCTTTGGAGTTTTGTCAGTTGCGCACAGTTTGCTGGCCCAGGTGTGCTGTTTGTGGTCTCTGTTAAAGTAGCAAACCAGTGGTTGGGAGTCAGATTGGTTTCTGTGAAAAAAGGAAGTCCAGTGACATGCGTGCCCGCCGACTCTCAGGCACACGGTGTGTCCGAGGGCGGCGTGTGCAGGGTGAGTTCCATGCCGCGTATTTATTGCTTGTCGTGTAAATTAAAGACCTTGTATTTAACACTTTCCGATCCTTTTAGATAAAATTGTTTTTTGCAAGAATGATTGGTGCTTATTTTTTCAAAAATTTGCTGTGAACAATGTGATGACAACAAGAAACAACATTTATCTAATGAACTACAGCTCTCTTAATTTGGTTCTTCAAGTTTTCTGTTGCACTTGTAAAATGCTACAAGGAATATTAAAAAAAAAATCTATTCACTTTAACTTATAATAGTTTATGAAATAAAAACATGAGTCACAGCTTTTGTTCTGTGGTAACCTATAAAAATGTTTGTCTCGGAAATTCAGTGTAAAGAACTGAAAACAATGTATATGTTGTAAATATTTGTGTGTTGTGAGAAATTTTTGTCATAAGAAATTAAAAGAACTTACCAGGAAGGTTTTTAAGTTTAGAAATATTCATGCCAATAAAATAGGAAATTATAAATATATAGTTTAAAGCACTGCATCAGTGGAAGTTCCTGGCTTATGTTAGTTTAATGTATGAAAATATCTAAGATACTTTGAGTATATTATCAGTTAAACAAAAAGAGAAGTCAGATTTAATTTGTTTTTTGAAGCACTTTGAGAAGAGAAATTAATTTTAAGTAACTTAATGAGCGAATTTTGGATTACTACTTTATGTTCAATACCAGACTCTTTCTTGATTTCTCTGGATTATTTTACAAATCATCGAACAAAGGGTTTGGGAACATAAATCTGTGGCAGGCGCTTGATGCCACTGAGTCTCTTTTTCTGGGAAAGGTGAATGAGCTGTGCTGAAAGACACGCAATGTCCCTAGGAGAACCAGCCTAGGGGATTTGCGTGTGTCCTAGGAGAGCAGCCCAGGTTTGAAATACAGCAAGGAAACCTGCAGAAACCTCAAGTCCGACGGAGAGAACTCAGTGCTCACTGTCATTGCTAATTGATTCTTACCACTTCCAGGTTGTGGGGACAGGATTTAGATTAAGTTCCTTAAAATGATTACCAGTCGATTACAAATAGAAATTAATAATATTCCTAAAAGTGTCTCAGATTTAGATTTCTTTTTCTCCTTGGTTCTCCAAGGAAGTACTTCTGTAGTCTCGTGTAGTCCCATCGTTACGCATATGGTGCAGTTGGATCCCTCAGGTACTGATCGGGAAGCCCGTGGTAGACTTGGTCCCCACACTCACACCCCCTTTTGCTGCGTTGAGAAACGTTAGCCTCACACCGCAAGACAGCTGCGCAGGCCCAAGAGCCACTGTCACGGGGTACTTTACAGCCCGTGCCACTGAGGAGAGGTGAAGATTAGCCCCTGTGTCCGGGGAATACCAGAGAGCAGTGGGCCCCCTCTCATCCCCACCTGAGCTTGGGGTGTTCTGAAAAAGGTCAGAGAGTAAATCTTGAACTGTTTGAGTACCAACAACAGCCATTTTGGGAATTTCCATTTTGTGGAAAAAGTAACAAAACATCACTTTTCCCATTTTTCTCCATTTTTCAGCCTAATTTTAGTAATTTATTTATGGTGTTTTAATTTTATTGTGGCCTCATCTTCGGAGGCTGACCTTCCCGTGGGTCTCAGAGCAGTGACGTTTGGTGACAAGTCACTGCCTCTCAGGAGTCGGTATGCACAAGCACTCAGCAGCCACTGTTGATGCCTTCTAGAGAAACCTAACCTCCGTTTGTCAATGGGCGGGGCCTCGGGACTGTTCTGGACCTGTCGTCAGACTTGACAGTGTGGGATGGCCAGGTCCACACACGCCAGTGACCTGTTTGGAAGAGGTTGCATTCAATAAAATTTTTAGCTCGAACTTATGCAATGATTGGTAAAGATTTTGGCATTGTATGAATTAGGAAATGATCATAGAAATATATGTGAAGTACTCAATTTTCAATCATTTTTCAAATTACTGTGTTTTAAATTGTTTTGCTGAGTTGTAATACTTTTGAGATACAGTGTATTCCTTGTACTGAAAGAATGAAAAAGGATTTTTCAGCATTTGAGGTAAGTTCTTTAACGTTTCATTAAAAACATTTTTTACAAATATTTTGTACATGCACTTGCAGTATTGAGGTTAATCATTTTAATAAATTCGGAAATTAAAACAATTTGGCCAGTGTTCACTGTATCTGAGAAAAAAAAAAAAGTGGTAGCTTTCTCCACAAGGTTTTTGTGTAAAGCGGAATTTGTAAAATCAAGTTTCTAAAGCTTGTCAGCGTCTGTCGAGTCTCCTGTTGCCGCTCAGTTTAAAGGACTGACTGCTTCTTGCACTTGAACTACATCTGCTCCTAGCCCTTGAACCCAAGAAGTTTTCAAAATGGAGCAGAATGGCATTTGAGGGCTTTTGCAAGCGAATTACTAAGGGTCTCTGATTGCTCAGGGTGTTTTTACCGCCAGATTGGACAGGACCAGCATACCACAACTGGCACGGGCCCTTTTTCCCAGTTGTGCTGCATAACCTAGTCAGAGGAAACAAGACTGGCTCAGGAGTCGGGCCACCTGCGCTGGCCCAGCTCTGCACCGTCCGAGGGAGCCTGAGCAAGCTGGGCCAGCTCCAGTCCTCGTTTCCTGGCACCTACACAGGCCTCAGCCAGGTACCGCTGTGGCCAGGTGGGGACGCCTAGTCCCAAAACCAGTTACATGTCAGGATACACTGCATCCACACAAGATGAGCGGTGCGTGCGGCTGACCGTTCTTGTTAATGTGGTCTCTGACCTAGAGTCTCAGGTTTTCTCAGATGAGCTACTCCTGTCCGGTATTGAGGGGCAGCTCGCAGGAGGGCAGCGTGCCCCCACAGCCCTTGGTGATTTCTGCCTCTCAAGTGCCGGTGTCCTGTCTGACGTGCCCCATCCACAGAACCCAGTGTCCCTCAGCAAGGTAAAAACAAGCTGCAGGCCTAAGGGTACTTCTAGCCCCAGGGTTCTGGTAAGCAGAGCCCTGGTCTCTGACTTCTCCCCCGCCAGCTCTGCCAGCTCCCCCGGTGAGCGGGCAGCTCTGTGTCTGCTGACGCTGCAGCCCTAGGGGACATGCATTTGAATCCTGACTCGGGAAAGGACACAGGGATGTATAGGTGCAGGGGGTGTGGCTGGCCCCGGAATGGTGCTCCGTCTTCCTGGCCCCTGCCACTCACTGTTGCAGGGAGGCTCAAAAGTCTTCCTGGAAACAGCTGGAAATATGCTCATCTGGAGGGCGGGACAGACTTTAGTCACAATGGTGACTCTGGTCATGCCCCTAAATACACCCACCTGTGAGAGCCTGTTTCCTCCTGGTCAGTGGGCTTGGAGTATCCCCCTGTGGAGTCTGGGTACACTCAGGTGGGTGCACCAGAGGCAGCGGGAGGCCCAGCCCGAGAGTCAAGTTGTCTGGGAAGTGTTTGCTGAGCACTTAACTGTGCATCAAACACGGGGGTGGGGCAGAGGTGTGAGCCTGCCATGTGGGGTGAGAACCTGGGGAGGACCCCCAGATGGTGCGACTCAAGGTCACCAGTGACCCTGGAGAGCACAGCTTGGGGGGCGATTCACGGTGGGCTCAAGGATGTTTGGCCCTGAAGGAGGAAAGGGGTGACAGCTGGGGGAGGAGGTGGGTTAAGGGGTGGTTTGTTTTGTTTTTTTAATAAAAGACAATTTCCAGCAGAGCCCCTGAACAGTGAAGTGGGGGCACCGTCCAGAGCCCAAAGGTGGGGTGGGGTCTTCTCGGGTAACAGAGGCAGAGACAGTTGTGGGTGCAGCTGGGGGAGTCATCTCCTGTCTCAGGATTTCTCTCCTGAGTGGGGAGGAGCTGAGGGCCCCAAACTTGGAGGAGCATGGAGGAGACCTGAAATAGAGAATGGGGAAAAGCAAGCCGACTACGGAAACCTAGTCAAATTGACTCAGGAAATCCTTAGTGATGACTTTTGAGATAGCAGATGGTATTGTGTGTGCCCATGGGACGAAGGCGTGCACTGTGAGCAGCACCTATCTGCGGTGCGAGGTGCACGTGGCGTCCACGGGGTCAGACAGGTGGGCTGGGGTAGGTGAGGGACAGGACCCTGTGGTCAGAAAACAAGTAGAGCCAAAATTGAACAAGCAAGGGAGGAGGCAGGAGCTGGGGTCAGAGAGTGGCCCTGAACTGAGGATGACGGCTTTTTCCCATCCTGATGGGGCTGTGGGAGTCAGCAGCTGAAGGATGGAAAGTCCCAGGAGAGGAGGTCAGAGCTCTGAGAGACCGGGACATTAGAGCTGAAGTCACCCACGGTGAAGTAAGACAAGCCCTCACTGAGGCCCCTGGGGGGCATTGGAGCATGCCCCTCCACCTGGAGCTTATACTCTGGGGGGCGCCCCACCCCACACGGGGAGACAAGAAACATGCACCCGGGATGGACCCATAGGGCTGCCATGGGGACAACGGGCCACTCTACAAGGGCTGGTTGGGACCTCCTGAGTCCCACAGGCCGCGTGGGCGAATGCTTGGCAAATGTTTTCTGAATGAATAAATAAATCAGCTGCCTGTGGTCACAAGCTAGTGGTGAGCAGAGCTGAACATCAACCTCAAATCTGACGCCAAAGTCCAGCTCGACTTGGAGCCTATCCAGACCGCAGTGCCCAGCCACACGCTCCACAGGGCCCACCTGAGTCACACGGTCACGCGGCAGCCAGGTGACTTCTGGAAGCCTCTATCCTGTGAGAAGTTCTGGGGTGACAGATAGGAAACAGAACTTCTTACCTCCGTTCCAGCCACTTACCTGGGGCCAGGAGAAGGTTGTCTAAAGGTTATCACCACCCAGACTGACTCAGGCAGCTGCGAAGAGTAGGCAGGGGCCACTACCTCCCAGCGGTCTATAAGTGTGTTTACCTACCCAGGATCTCGAAGGGTGTGGGCTTTTCTTTAGCTGAAAAAGTGAGTCAAACAAGCATACCCAGAAATAAAAAAAAGAAAAAAGAACCAAACCCATTGCCATGGAGTCAATTCCGACTCATAGCAACCCTACCGGACAGAGTAGAGCTGCCCCATAGGGTTTCCGTGGAGCAGCTGGTGGATTCAAACTGCCAGCCTTTTGGTTAGCAGCTGAGCACTTAACCACTGCGCCATCAAGGTGCCTGCCCTACCTACAAATGGAAGAAAAAAAATAGTCCAAGCTTTCTTCCAGCCTGGCGAGCGGCTGAGAGTGACTTCACACAAATCTAAGGGACCCCTGGTGGAGCAGAAGTTAAAGTGCTCGGCTGCTAACCGAAAGGTCTGTAGTAGGAACCCACCAGTTGATCTGCGGGAGAAAGACCTGGTGATCTGCTTCTGTGAGGATTACAGCCTATAGGGCAGTTCTACTGTGTCTTCTAGTGTTGCTATGGGTCACAGCCGACGGCAGCGAGTTCGGTGTTTTGGTTACACAAATCTAATCCCAAGGGAAAGTCAGGAGGAGGTTTATTGTGCTATCCTCTAAAATATACCAGGGGTCCTCCCTGGGAACAATGGTTTTTTTCTCACGGGACAGATTTTGGACCTGTAATTACATGAATAGGAAGCAGGGCTCTGTGCACAGAAAAGTGGTTTTCATCTGGGAAGCACATCTGGGAAGCAAATTCCTTCTGCCCACTACGAATGTGGGTTTGCCTCTCCCAGGCAGCAAGTCGGGTAATTGTGATGTCTCCTGTCTCAGATAACTAGTGCTGCTATAACAGAAGTACCACAGTGGAAGGCTTTAACAAAGCGAAGTTTATTCTCTCACAGCCTAGGAAGCTTCAAGTCAGAATTCAGGGCCTCAGCTCCAGGGAAAGGCTTTCTGCCTCTGTTGGTGCTGGGGGAAGGTGCTGGTCATCAGTCATCCCCCGGTCTAGGAGCTTCTCAGTGCAGGGACCCCGGGTCCAAAGGACACATTCTGCTCCTGGCTGTGCTTTCCTGGTGATTGGAGGTTCCCCTGTCTCTCTCTGCTTGCTTCTGTCTTTTGTATCTCAAAAGAGATTAACTGAAGATTCAGTGTAATCTTGTAGCTTGAGTCCTGTCTCATTAACATAACTGCCTCTAATCCAGCCTCACTGACATCATACAGGTAGGATTTACAATACATAGGAAAATCACATCAGATGAGAAAACGGTGGACAATTACACAGTACTGGGAATCATGGCCTAGCCACGTGAACACACATTTTGGGGAACGCAATTCAATGCACAACGTTACCCTAACCTCACTGGGAAGCAGCCTGTTGGGTGCTGGGGGTTCTCGGGCTCAACCTCTCTCGTGACCTCCGGCAGGCTGGCGGACCCCCTCCTCAGGGTGACATGCCTCTAAACCAGAAAGAGCCATGTTCACTTCCTCCTCCGGCCAGTCACACTACATTTTTCTTCTGGGGACAAGAGGGTGGGGAGAAGGACTGGGCTCTCCAGCTCAGCTCCTGAAGTCTAGGGTCAAGTGGATGGGAACAGAGCCTGGAAACGGCTGGCCTGAGGACCCCAGTCTGGCCATGTCCACCACGTGGGGCTGCAGGTGGGCCTTAGGCATCCTGCTTCTGGGGATAATAGCAGGACTGACCTTTGGGGGCTGTTATGAGGGCTAAATGAGCCCTTTGAACGAGGCCTGGGGCGTACTTCCGCAATTAGTCAGCTGGTGGCAGTCTGCTTTCGTAAAGATTGCCCGACTCCTAGCAACCCTAGAGGACAGAGGAGATCTGCCCCATAGGGTTTCCAAGGCTGTCATCTTTATGAAAGCAGACTGTCACATCTTTCTCCCACAGAGTGGCTGGTGGTTCTAACCACTGACCTTGAGGTTAGCAACTGAGCACTTAACCATTGAGCCACCAGGGCTCTTTGGTTAAGGATTACAGCCTATAGGGCAGTTCTACTCTGTCCTGTAAGGTCACTAGGAATTCGAATTGCCCGACGGCAGAGGGTAGGTATCAGGATGTACCCCTCAGCAGTCTGTGCGTGGCCCCCAGACGCCTGTCTCACGGGCCTCTGACCTCACCCCGCCAGCTGACACCTGCGTCTCACAGCCTCCCCCTCTCCACCCCAATTTCAAACCCCTGGCTGCTGGTGCTGGCCTCCACTCTCATCAGGACAAAACCACCCCAGTTCTTTCCTCCTGCTGAGGCCTTGGTGCCCACCGCGCTGTCCCCCCTGCTCACACTGTTCTTCTCCTCCTTCCGCTGGGGTCTGTCTGGATTCATTTGCTCCCGGGACAATAGGTGCTGGGCACTCAGGCACAGTGGACTGTGGGGGAGACAGAGACACAAACGACAAGCAAGTGTGAGAAGTGCCTGAGTAGATGATGTGAGACGCATTGTGGGAGTACTGAGGAAGTGCCCCTATTGCTTCTGGGGAATCAAGGCAGGCTTCCTGGAGAAGGTGAGATGAGGGGTCCTGAGAATGGGGAGGAAAGGAAGGACTGCTGTCTTCTAAGGAGAAGGATGAATAATTCAGTGTGGCCAACTCAGAAGGTTTAAAAGGGAATGGGTGGGGCCCTGGAGAGCAATGCGGGAGGGAGAGGGCTCTGCCACTTCTTGGCAGGTTTACCTGTCAGCTTCAGTGCCTCGGTGTTCCCTTCTGTAAAATGGGAGTGATAGCAGTGTCCACTTCCTTGGGGATTAAATACAACAGTGAGAAGATGTGTAGGCACACAGACAGTGTCCAGTAACTGTTAGTCGCTTTTATTTTTTCCTGGAGTTTAATTCCAAAGCCCGATTTCTCCCTGGTTTTTGTCCAAGGGGACCCAGCCTCAGCCTGGGCCTCCCCACCCGCCCTCCTGGCAACGGCCCTGACCGTGGCCCAGCCACCCAGGAGGCCCGAGCAGAAGGGCGAGGCTTTGACTGCAGAGAAGAAACCGAGTCCAGTGAAGACAGGGCCTTGACTGGGTCACACGGCGAGCAGGAGGCAGAGGTGGGCAGGACTTTAACCCCGGCAGTACTTGCCTGGCCACCCAAGCCCCCCGGGCCGGCCGTGCCAGTAGGGGCCCTGAGTCAGCTGGGCTAGCCGGCCATGGGGCAGCTGCTGTTGACATGTGATAACGTGTGTTTGTTTAGCTGGAGCCACTCTCCAAAGGGGGTTAATGTTCAACTCCCTCCGGCCCGGGGGCCCTTGTAGGCTCCGCAGGAAGGAAGGGCTGAGGCTACCTAGCTAGGTTCTCCATCTCCACTCCTGGGAGGAGGAACCTGAGGTGCCCAGAGGGGCAGGAACACCCGGTGTCACCTGATCCACAGGGCTCCCACCTCACAGAGCTGGGCCAGGGGGCCGGGGGCACCAGGAAGGCCCTGGTGGTTGTGACTGGGTGTTTGTGTAGGAGGGTACCAGTCAATGAACTTGGGGCTCTCCCAGTTGTGAAGGTCTTCACACTTGCTTTTTCCTCTGTCTGGGCCCCTTCTCCGTCCCCCACCCGTTCCTGAGCAGCTCCTTCCCACCTCTCAGGTGTGTTTAGATACTGTCTTCCAAATCCTCTCGGACCCCCCTGCCCCCTGCTGGCTTCCCTCCACCGAGCCTGATCCCTCGTGGCATGGGGTCCTTGGGGTCTGAGCCGTGGGACCCAGGGAGGCCTGGGCAAGCCGCACCTGATGGGTGAGGGGGTAGGGGGGGTCCCTATGCACAGAGAGAAGCCCCTCCAGCCTCTCTGGCTTCGGTGCCCTCCTAGGTTGGTGGGCCCAGGTTGTCCCAGAAACCAAAGCCACAGGCTGTTGGCAACTCTGAGAGCCCCTGGGCCAGCCACTCCCTCCCAGTGAAAGGGGGAACCAGAGACCACGCTGAGCAAAGCGACTGCACCCAGACCTGTGCCTCCCAGGCCACTTCATTCTGACCCCACTGCACCCCACCCAGAGAATTCCAGCAGGGAAGGGGTAGACAGTAAGGGGCACACTTGCTCCGTGCTGGGCCCAGGGATATGGCTTGAGGGCTGGGGTAGGGAGGCCCAATGGCCAAAGAGGACATGGCGGGGATGGCAGCCTCTCGCCTCTGTCTGCCACTGCCATGGTTCCTACCAGGGGAGCGTGGTGGACAGGCAGGGAACTCGCTGTTCTCCACTGGCCCACTGCCTGGTACAGGAACTGCCCCCTTCCGGAGGTGCCCACGCAAGCCCTGGGGCAAGGCCCAAGAGCACCAAGCTCACAAACCCAGCCTTGCCCAGCCTCAAGGGACTTCCCAGATCCACTTCTCTATAGCCAGGAAATACAGAGAGGGAAACTGAGGCTGAGTGGCGGGCCCAGAGCATGCACTTGGCAGAGGCCAAGCTGGCGTGAGGCCCTGGGTCTCTCTTGTCTGGGCTGAGACCTTTCCCTGCGAGCTAGAAGGCAGGGAGTGTGCTGGGAACAGCAAGCAGAGGTCCGGAGGCAGTGAGCAGGCTGCTGGCCAGGAGTTTCCACAGGTGTCCCCAGCTGCCCCAGAGAGGAGGGAGAGGGCATGAGGTCACAGGGCTGCCAGCGGGGAGGCAAGGGGCTGGGGCAGGACTGTCCCTACACACTCCTGCCAGCCTGCTGCCTGCCCCCGGGGCTAGTTGAACCTGCCCCTTCAGCTCCCCGTGGACAGTGGGTGCTTGAGGGTGGGATGAGGGCTGCCCAGGAGGCTGAGTGGGCTGCCCTGGCTGGAGCAGGATGCCAACAGCATTCTAGGCACTGGCTCACAGCCCCACGGCTTCCAGGCCAGTGGGTCAGAGAAACAGACTCCAGCTGAGGTGGCAGTGAGTTGTTGGCCACGTGGCTTCCAAAGGCCTCAGAGTCAGCTGAGTGAAGGGAGCTGACCTTGGACTCTGGCCATCCGGATCCACAGGGGTACTGAACTCTTCCCTCCCCCAGCCGGCCACCCACGGACCGAGGCACCAGACACCCCAGCTCCCTGTCACCTCAGCCACCATGCAGTTCACTTATTCATTCACTCACTCCCTTACTCATTCATTCATGAGGTGTTTCTGAGTGCCCTCTCTTTTTTTTTCTCTGTGTCATGATCTACACAGGGCACATACTAGGCATCAGGAATGCCCCTGCCCTGCCCTCAGGCCATCCACAGTCTGATGGGGAAGACAGACATACACACACACACACACACACACACACACACTCTCAGTATGGTGGGGACTCTGGAGCACAGAGGAAGCATGGAGGGGGTGGAGGCATGGCAGGGCAGGGAGGGCTTCCAGGAGGAAGTGTTCTTTGAGCTGGGCTTTGAGGGAGGGGCAGGAGTTGGGCCACGGAGGTGAGGATGGGCTGTCCAGCCCTTGCCTCTGCCTCACCCACCTCCGAAGCAAAGGTACCATTTTTCCACCCTCACCCCCCCACTCATTTTTCCCAAAAGCCTTCTTTCTTCCCTAGGCTGAGAGCTGGGGCCTCACGTGTGGCCCTTGACCTTACCCCACCTCCTTTTACAACTAATACAGCATGTGCTTTAACAATATATTGATGATATTTGACTGCGGTGCTCCATTAAAGAACCCATCTAGATGAAACAAAAAGGTTAACAATGACTTTAAAGCAAAGATGAGAAGATAAGGGGTGACTGAGGAAATAATATTGGAGTCATTATTCCTGTCCTTGAGCACAGAGAATGTGACCCAGCTGGAGCTGGGCTCACAAGGACTCACAGGGACACGTCAACTGGGCCCTGAGGTATAAAGACAATACCAAAACCAAAACCAAACCCACTGCTGTCGAGTCGATTCCGACTCATAGCGACCCTATAGGACAGAGTAGAACTGCCCCATAGAGTTTCCAAGGAGCGCCTGGCGGATCTGAACTGCTGACCTGTTGGTTAGCAGCTGTAGCACTTTACCGCTACGCCACGCCACCAGGCTTTCTGCATACAGACAATAGCTAAGATCATCTCAGAAAATGTCTTGTAGGGAACCTTTCACATAAGCCAGAACACGAAAGACTTTCCACTCTTACCTTTCTCTAGTAGCATTTAGTAAAGAGAAAATTTGTTGGGCCAGTGAAGACCCTGCTGACTGTCGTTACTGAAACCCTTACCAATGATTCTTAAGAAAGACAATTCAAAATGTAGGATCACAGTTTCTAGCCACTCTGTGAAAAGCTGAAGCTTTCAATGGCTTTGCCCATTTTGCAGTGTTAATATACACTGATGACTCTAACTTTTCTTGGACTCACGCAGACAGGGCTGGGGCAGCGTGCTCGGCCGTTTTCCCATTCTCGCCTATTCTGTGATAGTCTCTGGATTCGGGCAGACATTAGTTCTGGCCGTATGCTTGTCTGCTTTCCTACTTTTGAATACATGCCAAATAAAGCTTTCTGTTTGCCTTAGTAAACTTTACCACGTTTTTACCCTACAACCGGGGGCAGGGAAACTAGAGCATTGGAAACAAAACAATTCAAATGTAATTAAAAAGAATGTTGACAGAGTGTGAAAAATGTAACTAATGTCACTGAACAATTTCTACGGAAATTGTCAAGTGGCAACCGAATTTGCTGTGTTCGCTTTCATCAAAAACACAAAATATTATTTAAAAAATCAAGGTAATATATTGATATTTTAAAAATAAGTGAATAAACAAAGATGGGTGTGCAACAGAGTTGGAGAACCCAGCCTCTGGGATCAAACAAATCTGGGTTTGAGCCTGGACTCAGCTGCTTACTAGCTGCAACTTTTGCCTTTCTGAGCCCCAGTTTTCTCATCTGTAAAACAGGTGAGGATTAAATGACAGGACTTGTTTAATGTGCTCGGCACAGTGGCTGGCATGTGATCACCACTCAAGCAGCCCCGCATTTCAGCTGCTGGAGAACCACCCCTCAGACAAAGTCTCACTGGTTGTCCTTCAGTGGGTTCCGACTCCTAGCAACCCCGTGTGTATCAGAGTAGAACTGTTTCATAGATTTTCATGGCCGTGAACTTTTGGAAGAAGATCACCGGGCCTTTCTTCTGAGGTGCGTCTGGGTGGACTTGAACGACCAAACTTTCTGTCAGTAGCCCATGGCTTAATGGTTGGCACCACCCAGGCACTCCGAACAAAGGCTGGCTCACACAAAGTCCTTGCAGATGTTCGTGGTCAGGCATCTCACTTCCATGTGATGACTCAGGGATCCAGGCTCTCTCCTTCTTATAATGCTGTCATCTTCACCTTAAGCTTCCAAGGCCTGCATGAATGGAATGGGAAGAGAGTGTGAGGAAGGCAGAAGGCAAACAAACGAAAGAAACCAGCTGCCATCCAGTCAACTCCTTCTCATAGTGACCCCACGTGTGCAGAACTGAGCTCCACAGGTTTTCAATGGCTAACTTTTCAGCAGTAGATCGCCAGCCCTTTCTCCCCAGCCTGTCTTAGTCTGGAAGTTCTGCTGAAACCCGTTCAGCATCACGGCAACATGCGAGCCTCCAGACAGACGGGCGGTAGTTGTGTATCAGGTGCATTGGGCTGGACTCAAACCTGGGTCTGCTGCATGGGGGCAGGAATTCTACCATTGAAGCACTCTAGGTACTAACATTGTCCCCATTTTACAGGTGAGGAGAGGCACAGTGACAACGCCCAGGGTCAAGCAGCCAGTAGGAGGTGGAGCTGTGATTACAACTCTACCAGCCTGGACTCTTTAGTTCATTGATCCATTGATTCAACGAAGCATTCATTGAGCACCGACCAAATGCCAGGCACTGAGGGAGGAAGAGGGACTGAAGTAGATGCTGGCGGCAAGGACAGGAGAGGGTGTTGTCGCACGGAAGGAGCCCCCCCCCGCCCGGGGGCAGGGCTTTGAGGGAAGGCCAGCTAGGCCTGGCCTGGAGGCCTTGCTTCCTCAGGAGAATCTGAGGGGTGGGCGGGTTAAGCACCTTTGGCGGGATTAGAGAGATCCTTGGGTCCCGCCCCGGGAGGCCCATCTGGCCAGAACTTTTGCCCAGTTGCAAGCTGCTCCTGGCCACCCTGACCCCGCCCGGCTCAGCTGGCGCCCAGACTCCGGCTGTCCTTGCTGTGACCACTGTAATCATAGGTTCTCATTGCAAAAGCACCTTCCAGGCCGGTCGATTTAGCAAGCGGAGGAGGAAAGGAGGAAAGCCGTTAGCCGCCCCCGAACATGGGGGGACTCCCACCAGGTCCCAGAGCAGGGGGCCCGCAGGTGGGGGCGCTCAAGCTCCGGCGCTCCCAAGAGGCCCTGTTGCGGAGGGACTTCTGGGGCCTGGGGACCCCCTTTGCCACGTAGGCTCCTCCCCCTGAACAGCCCCGCTCCTCCGACGACGTGAGGCCCCCCTCCCGCGCAGGCCCCGCCCCCATCATGTGCCCCCCCCACCTCCCGCGCAGGCCCCGCCCCTCCTGAGCCAGGTACACCTGGTTCCCCACCGCCTGGGCGGCCCAGCGTCCCCTCCCCCTCCGGCGGCCGCTGGAATCCTGTCGGGCCGGATTCCTTGCCCCCTGGGCAGCCACTGGCCTTGAAATTCTGATTGGGCTGGGGAGGTGGGTCGGATCTTCCAAGGTCGTCCTCCTCTTCCTCCCCCTCCTCTCCCTCACTCCCCGCCGCCGCTCGATCACCCCTTCCACAGCCACCTGGGCTCTGCCCTCTGAGATGGCTCTCTAAGAAACTCCAATTGGCCAAGGTCACAAAGAGGGTCGCCAGTGGGGGCCCACCTACCCCTGGGTGGTTTCTTCAGGCCAGGAAGGCTGCCAACTCTCCCGGCTTCCCTGTCAGTCACCAAGAGGGACAGGGCTGGGGGTCCACCCAGGCCGCGGGATGGCTGGTGCCCTTGGGCCTGGAGACACTATGGGCCAGACCCTGGCCTGAGAGAATGGGCAGTGGGGATGGCTCAGCGCCCCCTGGCCATGGCACCCTGGGTAAACAGAGCCACTGACTCCTGTCTGTCCCCCTGGGACTCAGCTTGTTGTTGTTGTGCCCCCTTGAGTCGATTCCAACTCATGTTGTTGTTGTTGGGTGCCGTGGATTCCGACTCATAGCGACCCCAGGAACAACAGTATGAAAGGTTACCCGGGGTGCCATGGCCAGTGGGTGCTGGGCCATCCCCACTCCCCATTCTGACCCACGGCCACCCTGTGTGACAGAGTAGAACTGCCCTACAGGCTTTCTAGGCTGAAATCTTTGTAGGAGCAGGTCACCACTTCTTTTCAGCTCAGAGCAGCTGGTGGGTTCAAACCTCCGACCTTTCGGTTAGCAGCTGAGCGCTTAACCACTGCACCACCAGGGCCCTCTGGACTCAGCCTACGTATCTGCATAAGGGACCTGCTGGCTACCCTCTGCAGACGGGAGGTCCTTCCGAGGGCCACCTGGAACAAATTCAACCATTAGGGCCCAGAGATGACAGGAGAGGGGGCAATGGGGTGCAGAGCCGGAGGCCAGGTCTCCAGACTCCCAGCCAGAAGTCCTACCCCCACAGCAAGACTTCCATCATAACTGGCATCTTTTTTAAAAATTGCATTTATTGTTTGTGCCACAAGAGTAATGCATGCCTAAGGTACAAACTACAGGTCAGCTGTCTGCCAAACTCAGAAAGTGAGTTTGGGATGATTTGTCTTAACAGCAGGTTACAGGGACACAGGAATGGGGGGCCCCAAGGATCACCTCCAGTAAATGGATGTCATCGACCAGGGACTGCCATCGGAGCCCCAGGAGGGTCCATGGACCGAGTCTCACATGCCCTAAGGGCCTCAGGTTTACCTTTAGGGCCTCAGGTTTACCTTTTGGTGTCATCTCTAAATAAGGATAGCCAGATTGTCACAGAGATGGCTGGTCGGGCTTGAAAGATGTTCTTCACACCACACCACTTTATGGTGCTCTACAAATTATTATTATTTTTAAATTCCGCTATTCGCTTACGAATAGCCAGGTTATCTGAGACTTTCGCATGTGTGTTAAAGGCATTGATTTGTTCAGTTTGTTTCAAACATGCCCAAGTTTTAGTAATCACATGAGGCATGTCTTCATTCTTGAAAGCACCAGGACTCTCAAGAATAGAAAAGGTTCCAGTCCCTGCTAGACCTCTGGGAGGCCCCACGTTCCCAGAGCTCCTGCAGGCTTTGCTTTTCCACTGGCACTTGGGATGAGATGCTGCAGTGGGTGCCGGCTGCCAGTCTCTGGGAACCCAGCTAACGATAAGCAGAAGGGCACAGATGCCCTTTGTGGGGCCCTGACTCTGCCCAGCCCTTGGCTTGCTGGTGTCCCAGCACGGTGGGGTGACCAGCAGCCAGTCTCCGTCTAGCCGACCTGACCCGTGACAGCCCCAGGTGTGTCAGAGTAGAGCTGTGCACCGTAGGGTTTCCAGTGGCTGATTTTTCAGAAGCGGATTGCCAGGATTTTCTTCAGAGGCACCTCTGGGTAGACTTGAAGCTCCAAACTTTTCGCTAGCAGCCGAATGAGTTAACCAGTTGCACCGCCCAGGGACTTGACCTTGTGGGGTGGGGATGAGGAAATTATAACTTAGAGAGGTATATGACTTGTCCAAAGTCACACAGCATATAGGGGCTTGGCTAGGTGTGATGGACTCCAAGGCTAGCTTTTACATAATTCTATACTCAGCATCCCTGCAAAGGAGAACGAGGAGGGCCTGCCCCATCTACCAGGCGTTCAGGTCACCTGCTTCCATCCCGCCCTCTGCGCCCAGGTCCAGGCTGTGGGCACTGAAGCTGGGCGTATGGTTGAAGGCGTGGATCGACGTCAGTCAGACCACAGAGACCTCCAGGAAGCTTCCAGGCTGGCCCAGTCTCGCTGACAGAGCTTCCTGGGCTGCGGTCGAACCCAGGCCCTCGGTGATGGGGCCCAGCTCCACATCACTCTGCTGGCAGGGCTGTAACCCAATCTTGGGCATGTCAGATTTCAGCCCGCTGGCCTCTCCTCCTCCCATCAATATTTTAGGCTCAGAACTGGGGTGGGGACAGCTAGTCCTGTGTAGGCTGGGAAACGGAGTGGGCGTGGCCCAGCTGGGATCTGCTTCTTTGTCCCCCTTAGGGAACCCCACTGTGCCAAGGGTTTAGGGCTCCCTGGGTGTCTTAGTTATCTAGTGCTGCTATAACAGAAGTAACACAAGTGGGTGGCTTTAACAAACTGGGCCAAAGGTGCTTTTGCTATGAAAGGATGAGGCTTCCCTGGATTCGGAGGCAGGAGACCTGGGTCGGGGTCTCCTGCCTTAGAAGCTGCGGATCTTGGATGAATGGCTTCGCCTCCTGGTGAAGCTCAGCCTTTTCACCTGAGATGAGGATGCTAACTGCACTCAGCTCAAGGGTGGCTGTGAAGCTTTCAGGATGGGGATGCATGTAAGGGGCTCTCCCTGCAGGGGCCCTGCTCCATCCAGTACTAACAAGTGGTTCCTCCATTGGCGGTGGGGAGAAGGGCAGCTCACAGAGCCCCTTCTCTTTCTCGGAACAGGCCTTGCAGCTGGAGGTGCTGGAAGGGCTGGGGCCCGCAGACCAACCCTTCTGTGCCCTGGGGAGACCAGCCAGAGGGATTGTGCAGGACTGGATAGGGCCTTCCCAATCTCCCTTCATGCTCCTGAAACCCAGCACCCACGCGCTCTGCGTCTGCTCTCAGAATTCAGCATCAATCACAGAATTCTGGAGGAAAATTTTATTGCTTTTGTCCCAGAAGAAAAGATTTTCTAACTGGAACGACTTTTGCCCAGTTCCAGTGCCTACCATGGCAATTCCTGCAAACTTCTCTAAGAGCCTTGCCCACTCATGCACAGAGATGGACATTTTGGTGATCAGAATGTACAAGGTTTTCTTACACTCCACTGTCTTCTGAGGCTGACAGTTCCTCCATTGTTCATTGCTGAAAGCCAGCTGCCCGCCGAGAAGTTACACCCCACAATGCACTGCACATGACCACAATACGGGGTGCTTCCTGCGTGCCCTGTGCTCTGCACACACCCTCTCATTTGGCCCTCCCAACCACGCTGTGCAATGGATATGAGAATCCCCATTTTACAGCTGAGGGAACTGAGGTTCAGCCCCAAAGTCGTAGGGTTAGCTAGTTCTGGGGCCAGGACATCATTCATGCATTCAGCCAACATTTCTACGTGTTTGTGTCTTGCTTATCTCGCACTGTTGTAACAGAAATACCACGAGTGGTGGCTTTAAAGAACAGAAATGTTTTCTCACAGTTCAGGAGGCTGCAAGTCTGAATTCAGGGCACCAGCTCCAGGGGAAGGCTCTCCCTGTCAGCTCTGGGCGAAGGTCCTTGTCTCAGCTTCTGTAGCCCTGGCATTCCTCAGCTCCTTGGCGATCTTCATGTGGCCTTTATCTTCCTCTCATTTGTGTTTCCTTTCCTGAGTCTGTGCTGCTCCTTATAACTCCTAGGTGCTTAGATTTAGGACACACTCTACACCACACCAATATGGCCTCATTAGCATAATGAAGAAAATCCTATTCCCAAATGGGATCACATCCACAGGTATATGGGTTAGGATCCCGGCTCATATTTTGGGGGTACACAATTCAATCCATAACGGTCTGCGAGCATTAGGCCCCCTGAGGCGCCATGGATAGGGTAGAGAACAAGACAGACAAGGTCCCTGCTCCTGGGGAGGTTAGAGTCTGGTGACAAACTCTAATGAGGGGAAGGATGGTGGCGGGGAAGGTGATGTTGCTATTCGAGACTGGAGCAGAAGCAGGCTGATCTGTATTCCCGATACCCAGTGCTGTCCAGCACTGTGCCTGGCACACTGAAGGAGCCCTAGAAATATGTGGAAAACGAGCACTTCCCACGCGCTTACCAACTCCAACCTGGCCATGTGTAATTCCTGTCTGATACACTAACACGTGGCCCCGCATCCTTCATTAGCCCAGCCCCACCCCAACAAATATTTAGGTTATTTCCAGCTTTCCCCAATTATAGACCATGTGGCCAAGGGCAGTTTATGCATGGGACTTCTTGCTTCCGATGACGTGTCTTCTTGGGAGAAAATCTCCGAAACGGGGTCATGAGCATATTTATAGCTCTGAGTCTGTTCTTTCAGACACTTTCCCTGAGCACCTACTGTGTGCTGGTCCTGCCTTCATTACATCCTCACAGATGATTCTGCAATGTTGTACTATGCTCAAGCCAGAATACATAGCCTGTGACTCTCAACTGGCTGGTTTTGCCTTCTTAGTCTTCCAAAGCCCTGCTCAAATGCCAACTCAGGGGGTTCCCTCCACATCTACGGACAGAATTGTGTCTTCATTCGTTCAAAACCTATTATTATTATTTTGTTACCATCACCACTATTTATTTCCAGAACTTTTTCATCACCTCAAACAGAAACTCTGCACCCATTGAGCAACAACTCCCCATTTTTTCCTCTGCTCAGCCCCTGCTAACCACCAATCTACTTTCTGTCTCTATGTGTTAGGGATTGAATTGTGTCCCCCCAAAAACGTGTGGCAACTTGGCTGGCCCATGATTCCCAGTACAGTGTGGTTATCCACTATTTTGTGATCTGATGTGATTATTCTATGTGTTGTAAATCCTAACCTCCCTGATGTTGATGAGGCAGGATTAGAGGCAGTTATGTTAATGAGGCATGACTCATTCTAGGGGATTAGGTTGTCTTTTCAGTCAATCTCTTTTGAGATATAAAAGAGAGAACCGAGCAGAGAGGAAAGGGACCTCATTCCACCAAGAAAGAAGCACCGGGGTAGAGCACATCTTTTCCACCTGGGGTCCCTGCTCTGAGAATTTCCTAGACGACAGGAAGATTGATGACAACGGCCTTCCCCCAGAACCGACAGAAACGGAAAGCTTTCCCCTGGACCTGGTGCCCTGAATTCGGACTTCTAGCGTCCTAGACACCCATGTGTCTGTCAGTTTGTCATACTGTGGGAGCTTCGGTGTTGCTGTGATGCTGGAATCTACGCCACTGGTATTCAAATACCAGCAGGGTCACCCATGGTGGACAGGTTTCAGCTGAGCTTTCAGACTAAGACAGACTAGGAAGAAGGACCTGGCAGCCTACTTCTGAAAAGCATTAGCCAGTGAAAACCTTATGAATCGTGGCCGAACACTGTCTGACATAGTGCTGGAAGACGAGCCCCCCAGGTTGGAAGGCACTCAAAAGACGACTGGGGAAGAGCTGCCTCCTCAAAGTAGAGTCGACCTTAATGACATGCATGGAGTCAAGCTTTCGGGACCTTAATTTGCTGATGTGGCACGACTCAAAATGAGAAGAAACAGCTGCAAACATCCATTAATAATCGGAACCTGGAATGTACGAAGTATGAATCTAGGAAAATTGGAAACGGAACGCATGAACGTCGATATTCTAGGCATTAGTGAGCTGAAATGGACTGGTATCGGCCATTTTGAATCAGACAATCATATGGTCTACTATGCCAGGAATGACAACTTGAAGAGAAATGATGTTGCATTCATCATCAAAAAGAACTTTTCAAGATCTATCCTGAAGTACAATGCTGTCAGTGACAGGATAACATCCATACGCCTAAAAAGAAGACCAGTTAGATGACTATTATTCAAATTTACACACCAACCACTAAGGCCAAAGATGAAAAAATTGAAGATTTTTACCAACTTCTGCAGCCTGAAATCGATCAAACATGCAATCAGGATGCAGTGATAATTACTGGTGATTGGAATGTGAAAGTTGCAAACAAAAAAGAAGGATTGGTAGTTGGAAAATATGGCCTTGGTGATTAAAAAAAGGTGCCAGCGATTGCATGATTGAATTTTGCAAGACCAGCGACTTCTTCATTGCAAATACCTTTTTCACCAACATAAATGGTGACTAGGCACATGGACTTCACCAGATGGAATACACAGGAATCAAATCGACTACAGTAATGGAAAGAGATGATGGAAAAGCTCAATATCATCAGTCACAACAAGGCCAGAGGCTGACTACGCATCCAACCATCAATCGCTCACATGCAAGTTCAAGCTGAAACTGAAGAAAATTAGGACAAGTCCACAATAGCCAAAGTACGACCTTGAGTATATCCCGTCTGAATTTAAAGACCCTCTCAAGAATAGATCTGACACGTTGAACACTAATGACTGAAGACCGGTCAAGTTGTGGAATGACATCAAGGACATCGTTCACGAAGAAACCAACCAAACCAAAAAACTCGCTGCCGTCTAGTCAATTCCTACTCATAGCGACCCTATAGGACAGAGTAGAACTGCCCTGTAGAGTTTCCAAGGAGCGTCTGGTGGATTTGAACTGCAAACCTCTCAGTTAACAGCTGTAGCACTTAACCACTACGCCACCAGGGTTTCCCAAAGAAAGCAAGAGGTCATTAAAAAGACAGGAGAGAAAGAAAAGACCAAAATGGATGTCAGAATAGATTCTGAAACTTGCTCTTGCACATTGAGCAGCTAAAGCAAAAGGAATAAATGATGATGTAAAAGAGCTGAACAGAAGATTTCAAAGGGCGGCTCCAGAAGACAAAGTAAAGTATTATTATGACATGAGCAAAGACCGGGAGATAGAAAACCAAAAGGGACAAACACGCTCAGCATCTCTCAAGCTGAAAGAACTGATGAAAAAAATTCAAGCCTCGAGTTGAAATACTGAAAGATTCCATGGGGAAAATATTAAACGACTCAGGCAGCATCAAAAGAGGATGGAAGGAATACACAGAGTCGCTATACCAAAAAGAATTGGTCAACGTTCAACCATTTCAGGACGTAACATATGATCAGGAACTGATGGCACTGAAGGAAGAAGTCCAAGCTGCACTGAAGGCACTGGCGAAAAACAAGGCTCTGGGAATTGACGGAATACCAATTGAGACGTTTCAACAAATGGATGCAGTGCTGGAAGTGCTCACTCATCTATGCCAAGAAAATGGAAGGCAACTACTTGGCCAACTGACTGGAAGAGATCTGTATTTATGCCTATTCCCAAGAAAGTTGATTCAACCAAATGCAGAAATTATCGAACAATATCATTAGTATCACATGCAAGCAAAATTTGGCTGAAGATCATTCAAAAGTGACTGCAGTAGTATACTGACAGGGAACTGCCAGAAATTCAGGCCGGTTTCAGAAGAGGACGTGGAACCAGGGGTATCGCTGCTGATGTCAGATGGATCCTGGCTGAAAGCAGAGAATACCAGAAGGATGTTTACCTGTGTTTTATTGACTATGCTAAGGCATTTGACCGTGTGGACCATAACAAATTATGGATAACACTGCGGAGAATGGGGATGTCAGTACACTTAGTTGTTCTCACATGGAATCTGTACATAGATCAAGAGGCAGTCGTTCAAACAGAACAAGGGGATACTGCATGGTTTAAAGTCAGGAAAGTTGTGCATCATGGTTGTATCCTTTCACCATACCTATTCAATGTGTATGCTGAGCGGATAATCTGAGAAGCTGGACTATATGAAAAACATGGCATCAGGATTGGAGGAAGACTCATTAACAACCTGCGTTATGCAGATGACACAATGCTAGAAGGTGAAGAGGACTTGAAGCACTTATTGATGAAGATCAAAGACCACAGCCTTCAGTATGGATTACACCTCAACGTAAAGAAAACAAAAATCCTCACAACTGGACCAACGAGCAACATCATGATAAACGGAGAAAAGACTGAGGTTGTCAAGGAATGTCATTTTACTTGGAGCCATAATCAACAGCCATGGAAGCAGCAGTCAAGAAACCAAATGCCGCATTGCATTGGGCAAATCAGCTGCAAAAGACCGCTTTAAAGTGTTAAAAAGCAAAGACGTCACCTGGAGGACTAAGGTGTGCCTGACCCAAGCCATGGTGTTTTCAATCGCCTCATATGCATGGGAAAGCTGGACAAAGAATAAGGAAGACCGAAGAATAATTGACACCTCTGAATTGTGGTGTTGGCAAAGAACATTAAGGAAACCCTGGCAGCGTAGTGGTTAAGTGCTACGGGAAACCCTATGGGGCAGTTCTACTCCGTCCTATAGGGTCGCTATGAGTTGGAAACGACTCGACGGCACTGGGGTGGGTGGGCCAAAAGCACGAACAATTCTGTCTTGGAAGAAGTATACCCAGAATGCTGCTTAGAAGCAAGGATGGTGAGACTACGTCTCACCTTCTTTGGATATGTTATCAGGCTGGATCAGTCCCTGGAGAAGGACATCATGCTTGGTAAAGTAGAGGGTCAAGGAAAAAGAGGAAGACCCTCAACCGGATGGACTGACACAATGGCTGCAACAGTGGGCTCAATCATAGCAACAACTGTGAGGATGGCGAAGGACCGGGCAGTGTTTCACTCTGTTGTGCACAGGGTTGCTATAAATCAGAACCGCCTCAATGGCACCTAACAACAGCCTCCTAGGCTGTGAGAGAATAAATGTCTGTTTGTTAAAGCCATCCACTTGTGGTATTTCTGTTACAGCAGCACTAGGTGACTAAGACACCATCCACTTGTGGTATTTCTGTTACAGCAGCACTAGGTGACTAAGACACCATCCACTGTGGTACTTCTGTTACAGCAGCACTAGGTGACTAAGACACCATCCACTGTGGTACTTCTGTTACAGCAGCACTAGGTCACTGAGACACCGTCCACTTGTGGTATTTCTGTTATAGCAGCACTAGGTGACTGAGACGCCGTCCACTTGTGGTACTTCTGTTACTGCAGCACTAGGTGACTGAGACACCGTCCACTGTGGTACTTCTGTTATAGCTGCACTAGGTGACTGAGACACCATCCACTGTGGTATTTCTGTTATAGCAGCACTAGGTGACTAAGACACCATCCACTGTGGTACTTCTGTTATAGCTGCACTAGGTGACTGAGACACCATCCACTGTGGTATTTCTGTTATAGCAGCACTAGGTGACTGAGACACCATCCACTGTGGTATTTCTGTTATAGCTGCACTAGGTGACTGAGACACCATCCACTTGTGGTATTTCTGTTACAGCAGCACTAGGTGACTGAGACACCATCCACTGTGGTACTTCTGTTACAGCAGCACTAGGTGACTGAGACACCATCCACTTGTGGTATTTCTGTTACAGCAGCACTAGGTCACTGAGACACCGTCCACTTGTGGTATTTCTGTTATAGCAGCACTAGATGACTGAGACACCGTCCACTGTGGTATTTCTGTTACAGCAGCACTAGGTGACTAAGACACCATCCACTGTGGTATTTCTGTTACAGCAGCACTAGGTGACTGAGACACCATCCACTGTGGTATTTCTGTTACAGCAGCACTAGGTGACTGAGACACCGTCCACTTGTGGTATTTCTGTTATAGCAGCACTAGGTGACTGAGACACCATCCACTGTGGTATTGCTGTTACAGCAGCACTAGGTGACTGAGACACCATCCACTGTGGTACTTCTGTTACAGCAGCACTAGGTGACTGAGACACCGTCCACTTGTGGTATTTCTGTTACAGCAGCACTAGGTGACTGAGACACCATCCACTGTGGTATTTCTGTTACAGCAGCACTAGGTGACTGAGACACCATCCACTGTGGTATTGCTGTTACAGCAGCACTAGGTGACTGAGACACCATCCACTGTGGTACTTCTGTTACAGCAGCACTAGGTGACTGAGACACCGTCCACTTGTGGTATTTCTGTTACAGCAGCACTAGGTGACTGAGACACCATCCACTGTGGTATTTCTGTTACAGCAGCACTAGGTGACTGAGACACCATCCACTGTGGTATTTCTGTTACAGCAGCACTAGGTGACTGAGACACCATCCACTGTGGTATTTCTGTTATAGCAGCACTAGGTGACTGAGACACCATCCACTCGAGGTACTTCTGTTACAGCAGCACTAGGTGACTAAGACACCACCCACTTGTGGGCCTTCTGTTATAGCAGCACTAGGTGACTAAGACGCCTTGAATTCTCCTATTCTGCATATCTTGTGTAAGTGGGATGATACCATATTTGTCCTTTCGCGTCTGGCCTATTTCACTCAATTTTCAAGGTTCACTGATGTCACAGCGGGCATCAGAACTTCATTTCCCTTTATGTTGTTGTTGTTAGGTGCCATTGAGTTGATTCTGACTCATAGTGAGGCTATGTACAACAGAAGGAAACGTCCAGTCTCTTTATGGCTGAATAACATTCCATTGAACGGACAGACCATTTTGTTTATCCTCTCTGCTGATGGTCTCTTGGGCTGTCTCCATCCTTTGGCTGTACACGGATGTACAAGTATCTGAGTCCCTGCTTTCATTTCTCTTGAGCATACCTATGGGTCGAATTGCTGGGTCATATGGTAATTCTACGGTTAACTTCTGAGGAATTGCCAAACTAAAAGCCTATTATTTTAGTGCCTGCAATATGTCAAGCTCCCCCAGTCTCCATCGAGGTGGCTTGGGGAGAGTTGGCCACCCCAGCACCAAAGGTGGCCCTTGATGCCTAAACCAAGGACAGGCCGATGACAGCCAAGTGTAGGATTTGACTTTGGCTGTGGCGAAGTTTTGCACCACAGCTCTGCACACAAAGGGGCTGTCATCAAGGGAGGTGCAGAGGGCCAGAGAAGCCAGGAGTCCGGGGAACCAACCAGACCTGTCTTGCCCCTCATGTGGCCAAGGGGCCTCGGCCTCAACAGGACTTGATCTCCGCATCTCTTACACAGAAGGGATACAAATACCCCTGTTGTTGTCGATTCCGACTCATAGTGACCCTACAGGACAGATTAGAACTGCCCCTTTGGGGTTTCCAAGGTGGATTCAAGCTGTCATCTTTTTTGGTTAGCAGCTGTAACTGTTAACTACTGCGCCGCCAGGGCTCCTATACAAATATAACCACCCACACACACACCTGCGCACACACACAGAGCTGATACTTCCTGTGCTAGGGGCTGGGTGCAACACTTTTCATGCTTTATCTCACCAATCCTTACCACCGTCCTGTGGTCCAACGAATTCCCTTATTTGGCCTTTGCTCTTGGTTTATGGAAAAATAAGCTTAGAAGATTCCTAAGTAGTCGAGGCGTGGTGATTACACCTGAGGATCTTTTAGGTGCTGGTCTAGCTGGGAAGCCTACCTGGTAACCAGGGACGAGTGCATGGGCCAGCTGATAAGGGCCCTGGACCGAGAGGGCTCAGAGAGGTTTTTGGCTCCAAGAGCTGTTCCGGATGGCGGAGAGAGAGAATACTCGCTTTGGGAAAGCGGAAGCTTGGCTCTGGGGACCCTCCCAGACCTTGCCTGTGTACTCTTCCTGATGCTGATATCCTTTTACTCCTAAATTGTATCCTTTTATTCCTGAGTTGTATCATTTTAATACACCCGCTTACTTGTTAAGTATAGTCTGTGAGCTGTGTGAGACAGTTACAGCCAACTATCAAACCCAGCACATTAAGAGTGCTGTCATGGGGCAGCTGGTGTCAGAGACAATGGAGAAGTGGGAAAAGGGGGACTAGATTAATCACCACATCTTGGGGATCGGTCTTTTGGTGATTCTTAACAGAGAACTCTCCCCCATGAAATAAGCTGTTATCTCCATTTTACAGATAAAAGAAGGTCAGGGAAAGTAAGTGATTCGCCTGAAAGCACACAGCAAATATGCAGCAGAGCAGGATGCAAACCCAGGCCACCAGGCTGTTCGCCCTTTGCCGTGTGTGTCTCTGCAGAAGTGAGGACCTGTGTCCGCAGTATGCTGTGGCATGAATAGAAGACTTGATTCACGTGTGGCCTTCTCCAAAGTGGGGCTTGTGTGTGGCGCTCCTGGTGGAGTCTGTGGCCCAGGTCAGATTGTGGCAGCAAAGGGGGCCTGAGTGATCAGCTGAAGGTCTGCTCTGCAAGCAACAAGGGGACACTGGGCTACTGGTAGGCCTTGGAGATCCCCTTCTGAGTTGGACCATGGGTTAAAAGTCCATGGCTGTGGTCACTTAAGTGACATGTGTGTTAAATATATCAGTGTGGCTTACATCCATGTGTGTTATATACTCACACATATCATGTACCTGTATATCGCAGGAGCTGCACCTCACTTCAGAATTTCCACCATTGCCCCATCTGCAAAGGCACCTACCATGGCCCAGCCCCTGCTGCTCAAGGAGCAAGTCTGATATCAGCAACCTGGCCACAGCTGATTGGGCCAGGTCTGGGCACCTGACTCAAGGGCAACCAATTCATGGCTGACCACTGGCTCATGACAGGGCACGCAGAGATGAGCTGGACCAATCAGATTCGCATTCTTGGGGGGGTGTGAATCGGGAGCCCTGAGAGAGGGACCCAGAAGGTGGAGGCTGCAGGGTCATGAGGAGGGATGAGGTGGGCCTGGGGCAAGCCCTGTAGCCAAGCTGCCTGGGCTCCACCCCAGATGCTGCCATTTACTAGCTGTGTGGTCTCAGGTGAGATATTTAACCACTCTGAGCCTCAGTTTCCCTGTCTGTTAAATGGAGATAATGGAACTGAGCTTCAGCGTTGTTGTGAGGAATCCCTCTCCCTCCTGTCTGTGACATTCCTGGTGAGGGAAGTGGCTTTGGCCAACATCCACATTCAAGCAGACTCCCTGGTGGCCAAAGAGGGCCGCCTCTGAGTGTGTGAAGGGTGGGGAGAAGCCATCGTGTTGAAGGCTCTGATGAGAGCAGGTCCCCTCCTCCACCCTAGACATGTGACTGATGAGCTTGAGGTCACATTCCAAAATTCAACCTGCATGCCACGACATCAGCCTCTGAGCACTCAAACCGTCTGGCTGGAACAAATCACCCCCTTCTTGTAAACCGGGTGGGTGTTCCCTCAAATGCCTCAGAAGCCTCTTCTGAGGGATGGGAGAGCAGAATGGGAGAGGGGGCCTCTGCCATCAAGTACTCAGCTCCTAAAAGGCTGGAGGAGGGGGATGACACTCTAAGAGGAAATCACACTGATTTCCCTCTTAAAATTGCAGGACTCTTAAGCTTTTTTTTTTTTTTAAGCTTGGAGCAGCCTTACACACTGTGTGTTTCAAGTCCTCCACCCCACCCCCGCCCCCCAACCCCACTGGCCCAAGCTACATATCCCACACACTACTGTTCTCTCACGGCTGAGGCCCCAGGGAGGATTTCTAACATGTTTAATGAACCAACCTCGTATATTCCCACAGGGTGCTGGAACCCCATAAAGGCGCCCGTGGGTTTTAATAACCCAAACCATTAGACGCCAGAAACAGTTATTCCAAATTATAGAGGCCCAGCCCTTACTTCTAGTGCCCCTTTCTCCCAGCCAGATTTCCAGCCTTCCTTTGAGATTAAGACTGGTGCCAGGGGAGAGTGGAACAAAGGGCCTGTCACCTGGGCAGGCAGTAGACCAGGGCCCCACCTTCCCGTGGGCTGGTATTTTTAGACAAAGTCCTTGGCTTCCTTATCTAAATGGCCGCTCTGACTTGAGACCTTGGTTTCTCAGCCTTTCCAGGATCTAGCTGGGTCTGTCTGCTTAATGCCTGACCCCTTGCCAGCTTCTTCCAGCTCAGTTTCTAGGCCTTGTCAAAAGTCCCCCTTCAGTTAAGCGTCACGACTTTTCTTGGAGCACCTTCAGCCAAGTACAAAAGGGTGCCTAAAAAGAGACTTTGGCTTCCGGCAGACTGTATCAACCCCCCACAGAGAAGCCATTTCCTGTGCGCCAGGCACTGGATTTCCCAAACCTTTGGCAGCCAGGAGAAAACCTCTCGCCCTAACTCAGGTCCCAGAAAATACGATCTGTAGGTTTATGTTCATGTCCCCGACTTACTTCCAAATAGGCCAAACGGGGTGACGGACTTGGGGCAGGGCGAGCACGGGAGCTGGTCTGCGGAGACCCTTGCCCGCCCTCCCTGGGCAAAGGTGCGTTAGTCACGGTCACGCTGCTGCGATGGGGGGCAGCGCCCACAAAGCCCGCAGCCCCGTGGCGCGCCTTCTGGCCCACGTCCCGGGAGCCGCGCCAGCCTCTCAGCACCACGGACAGGGAAACTGAGGCCGCGCGAGGCGTGCAGAGGGCGGGTCCCGGGGACGCAGCTGTGCAGCCCGGCGGGCCTCAGCCGGCTGCGGCCTTGAACCAGGCATTTCTTCCCCGTCCCTGGCCTCGGGCGCTGGCCCGGGGTGATAAGTCCTCCCTCGGGCTCCGGCTCTGGCTCGGACGGGGCGTGGCGCGCGCGCAGGGCGCAGAGCCGGCGCTGGGAACGTTCTAAACGCCCCGGGGCCCGGAGGAGCGGCCGGCCGCAAGGCCTCGCAGAGACGCCGCCAGCAGACGCCGTTTCCTGCAGCCCCGCGGCCTCGGCGTGGGGTGCCGAGGGGCATTTCAGCTCCGAGGCCAGGCCGGGCCCTCTGGGGCTCAGGAGCCTCCGCGCTCGCCCGGCTCAGCGGCCACGCTCCCCCGGCCCCGCGCCCCCGCCCCGCGCTTGCTCGAGCCCGCTACCCCGGCGCCGCGCGCAACGCCCCGCCCCCGCCAGGCCCCGCCCCCGGCGGCCGCAGCGCCCGGGGCGGTGGTGGCAGCGCAGCCAACGGGAGGCGGCGCGGCGAAGGCGGTGGCGGTTGTGATGCGTAGCGCCGGCCAATCAGCGGCGAGCGCGAGGGCGGGCTGTGACGCGCGGCGGTGCTCCGCGTGCGGCGGCGGTATAGGAGCGGGCGCCGGCGAGCAGCTCCGCCGAGAGCGCCGCCGCCGCCGCCCCGGACACCTCCGCGCCGCCAACCGCCGTCCGCGCCTCAGCCGCCGCGGCCGTCAGTGCGACCCCGAGCCGGCGGCCCGTCAGCGGGACCGTAGCGGCGGGCGCGGCCTCCCGCGGCTCCCTGAGGCGCCGGCCGGACGCTGAGCCTCGTTCTCTCGCGCTGCGGCCGCCCGCGGCTGCGCGGCCGCCCGCCCGGCATGAAGACCAAGTTCTGCAACGGGGGCGAGGCGGAGCCGTCGCCGCTCGGGCTGCTGCTGAGCTGCGGCGGAGGCAGCGCGGCCCCGGCGCCCGGCGTGGGGCCGCAGCGCGATGCCGCCAGCGACCGCGAGCCCAAGCAGCTGGGCGGCCGGCAGCCCCCGCTCGCGCTGCCGCCGCCGCCGCCGCCGCCGCTGCCGCTGCCCCCGCCCCCGCCGGCGGCCGACGAGCAGCCCGACCCCCGGACGCGGCGCAAGGCCTATCTGTGGTGCAAGGAGTTCCTGCCCGGCGCCTGGAGGAGCCTCCGCGAGGACCAGTTCCACATCAGTGTCATCAGGTCGGCGGCGGGCCGGGGTCGGGGGACGCTGCCCGGCGGGGCGCGGGGCGGGAGACGGGGGGCGGGGGTCGACCGGGGCTGGGGGGCGAGGTCGGGGGGGACGGGGGGCCGGGCCGGGGGGCGCTGGGGCGGGGTCCCCCCGGGGTCGGCGGGAGAGGCGGGGCGGTGGGGGCTGGGGGCGGGGCCGGCGGGGCGGTGGGGGCTGGGGCGGGGCCGGCGGGGCGGTGGGGGCTGGGGGCGGGGCCTGCGGGGGCGGTGGGGGGCTGGGGGCGGGGCCGGCCGGGGCTTCCGGGAGCAGCGTGGGGGAGAGGTGGGGGGACTGAAGGGGCCGAAAGCCATCTTTCTCCAAACCCCTGGGAAACCGAAGTCGAATCCCTCGGCTGCCGAGGAGTTTCCAGAAGGCAGGCTTTTGTCAGATGTCCGTTTCGTGGGAAAACGGGTCTCTTCTAAGAACACGGGACCGTTCAGTCACGAGGCACACTTTGTGCTCAACTGAACGTGTCTAGAAATTGCCTCTGCTGCTTCGGGCCTTCAGTGAAGCCAGTGTGTTGCAGCTGGCTTTTAAAAACTCACTTGCTGACTTGACCTGCTCGTTCCTCGAGGCCGTAATTTCTTTTCCTTCCCGAAAGAGTCATGCCTTAGTGGAGAAAGGGTTACGTTTGCTAAATTCCCCGCTGAGACTGTTCATACGGGTCGTGCAGATGTGCTGCTAACCAACGTTAGCACGTGTGGCTCCAAAAATAACTAAGGGCCAAGTAGAAAGAGTTCGGTTTTAACTTTTTTAGCTTAAAAATTTAAAATCTAGAATTACAAAAAAATATGTGTGCATACATATTGGGACAAAACAGCGAAATATAAAGACTCCCCCCCCCTTGACTTCTGTGCTCCTCCCCCGAGAGATCCGCAGTTCACATGTGTGTGTCCATCTCTTTAGACCTTAGACCTTTAGTCTATTTCTTCTCCTTTTCACTGAGCAACTGGTGTGAGTGCAGAGTACCTAGAAGCTGGCTGGCTGGATGCCCCAGATAATCCCCCAGTCCAGTTTTAGTCATTCGATTCTTTTTCTGTGCCCCAGTCTTTTCACCAGAGCAGCTAATGCAGCAAAATTCACTATTCGCACCTCACTTCCTCATTCTGCCTCAGGCCTCTCACAGTGAGAGTCAAAAGGCAGGTGGCTGGAAGCACAGAAAAGAAAACTTAAGATGTTTAGATAATCCTTGAGTTGCCTAATGATACTTCTTATTTTTTAATGAAGCGCCCTTTTCCAGATCTTAATCTCCATGTCGCTAGGCTTGAAGATTGTCAACGGAAGGTTGACAGAGATCATCCTAGGCCATGAAATCCTCAGTCTGTAAAATGGATGAAAAACCCAGAGGGGGAGTGACTTGCCACGAGACTTGCCCAAGGCCAGTGGCTGTTTGGCAACGCTCAGGGCTGAGCTACAGGCCCTCACCTGTGCCCCATCCTCTGGCCTGTGAAAACCTTTGGACACCCTCGATCCAGCCTGAATACATGGTCATGGTCCTCTTCCTGAGGGTGTCACCTGTGAGCTGGACCTGTGTGTTTTGCTCACACCATTATAAGTCATCGGGAACATTTTGTCTTTTTTTTTTCCAGGAATTAGTAGTCTTGGAAGACAGCTTTCTGTTTGGCTCGGAGGAGCTTATAAAATAACGTTGCGTGGAATACAATTTCTCGCGGCTCGGTTTTCTGGAATAGAAATGTAGTTGTAGAGTGAGTTTAATGTGGAGAAAGGAGGCGAGTTGGGAACGGGGGAGGGAAATGATGCCTGGCTTTAAAAAAAAGAAAAAAAAAAAAAAAAGGCAAAAGAGGCAGTTCAAGGCTGGGAAGGGGACTCCCGTGGCTGCAATTTGGCGGTCCTCTATGGCAGTGCATTCCCTCCGGCTTCAGCTATTCCGTATCGCTAACACTTTTGCTGGGTGCCAGTCCCTTTGCAGCAGTTTGTTAGACCTGGCCACCTCGACTCAGCCCAGCTAGCCTGTCCCTGAGTTAACCCCGTGGTCCTTCCCACCCGGCTTATTGTTACCAGCAGCCTGGCCGAAGCCCCAGGCTCACCTCCCCAGAAGTCCCTCCACACATGGCGCTAACTAAGACCTGGTGCAGGCCTTCTGTCCGCTCCTCCTGCTGCAGGAGTGCAGGCCTGCGTCCTTGCAGACACTGTAGCAGGAGGTCCGGGGATCGCCGTTCTCCATCTGTGTTCATTTAGTGCGAGTCCATTCTACACCCTGTCGGCAGGTACTTTATGAAGTTCGCTGTGGCTTCTGTGAAATCCAAACTTATTGGCATGGCCTAAACTCAGGCCCCAGCTGACCTGTGCAGAGTGGTGCTTTTTCTGTTGTTTTTAAACCATGCCTCTCCCCAAGCCCACAGTAACTAACATCTAGCTAGTTAGCTGGGCTCTGTGTTGTTCTGAGTGAGCTTTGTGTTTGCAGTCACCAGGCCTTTCTTTGCTTCCACCCTGTACTTGGCAGCCTTTCTCCTCTTGTCGCTTTCAAAATTCTGACTCCTCTCTCAAGTCCTAACTCAGAGAGAACCTCCTTTCTTTAACTCTTCTTGAATTCATCAGTTAGGATTAATTTCTTCCTCATTTATGTTTCTTCCATAGCACTTCATCGACACCTTTGTATTACAGTGTTCCCCACATTGTATTGTGTTTATTTCTTTGAGTCTCGCATTAGATTGGAGTCCTGGAGGGCACTTCACGCTCATCTCTGTCCCCAGCACTAGAATAGTGCCTGGCACACAGTAAGCACTGGGTGAATGTTTGTAGAGGTTGTCACTTTTAGCTTAAATTGGCCTCTTCACTGCCCTCCTAATGTTAACACGGGTCCTCGTTATCCAACTGTTGGTTACCTGGGTCTCTCCAGTTATGAGTGGTGTAGGGAAAAACTAAAGTCATAAAATAAAAATTGTTACTTGATGAACCCACCACTTAAAAACTTGTGTAGGCTCAGACATCATAGCTTCTGTCTCTGCTGTCCAGTTGAGTGTTCGCCGTTATCCCGCTTATTGCTGATTGAGAAGCAGCCTTAATCAGTTGTCAAATGAACTTGCCAAGCCTTACAAAAGTTGCAAGATTTCATGAAGTTTGATGAAAGAAATGTTTGAGAGCTGTTAAAGTTTCACACAAATCTACTGGCAAATTACAGGCTGCAGACATACCTGCTAACAATTGAAGAAAATTGATGGGGAGGATGATAGCATGATCCCTTCAAAATAGAATGATTTCAGTGTGAAAAATGAAGACCTTTGAAAAGACTGGTAAAGTTCTTGAATATTTTTCTTTATGGTATAAACAACTTAGTTTTACTGTGTTTTAAGTAAAAGTTAACAATTCAAGTCAGTTTCTCATAAAAAAACTTACACACGCATTGTTATGTGACCCTAGTTGCTCTCCCTACAATGTGACAGCACGCTCTTCTCTCCACCCTGTATTTCCCTTGTCCATTCAAGCAGCTCCTGTGCCATCTGCCTTCTCATCTCACCTCCGGACAGGAGCTGCCCACATAGGTTCATGTGTCTATTTGAGCTAAGAAACTCACTCCTCACCAGTATCATTTTATGTCTTATAGTCCAGTCTAATCTTTGTCTGGAGAGTTGGCTTCGGGAATGATTTTAGTTCTGCATTAACAGTGAGTCCAGGGGCCATGTCTCAGGCCCATGGAGTCTCTGGTTAGTGTGGCCCTTTCTGTCTCTTGGGCTCTTACTTTCCTTGTCTTTGGAGTTCTTCATTCTTCATTTCTCCAGGTGGGTTGAGACGAGTCCTCGAGTTTTTTTTTTTTTTTAATTTTTATTGGGCTTTAAGGGAAAGTTTACAAATCAAGTCAGTCTCTCATACAAAAAGTTACATACATATTGCTATATACTAGTTGTTCTCCCTCTAATGAGACAGCACACTCCTTCCTTCCACTCTGTTTTCTTATCCATTTGACCAGCTTCTGCCCACCTATGCCTTCTCCTCTCTTCCCCAGACAGGAGCTGCCCACATAGTCTCATGTTTCTACTTGATCCAAGAAGCTCACTCTTCACCAGTATCATCTTCTATCGCATAGTCCAGTCCAATCCTTATCTGAAGAGTTGGCTTTGGGAATGGTTCCTGTCCTGGGCTAACAAAGTCTGGGGACCATGAACTCTGGGGCCCTTCTAGTCTCAGTCAGACCATTAAGTGTGGTCTTTTTACAAGAATTTGGGGTCTGCATCCCACTGTTCTCCTGCTCCCCCAGGGGTTCTCTGTGTGTTCCAGTCAGGGCAGGCATCGGTTGTAGCCGGGCACCACCTGATTCTTCTGGTCTCAGGCTGATGTAGTCACTGGTTTATGTGGCCCTTTCTGTTCCTTGGGCTCATGATTACCTTGTGTCTTTGGTGTGTTCTTTATTCTCCTTTACTCCAGGTGGGTTAAGACCAGTTGATGCATCTTAGATGGCCGCTTGCTAGCATTTAAGACCCCAGATGCCACTTTCAAAAGTGGGATGCAGAATGTTTTCTTAATAGATTTTATTATGCCAATTGACTTAGATGTCCCCTGAAACCATGGTCCCCAAACCTCCGCCCCTGCTATGCTGACCTTTGAAGCATTCAGTTTATTCAGGAAACTTCTTTGCTTTTGGTTTAGTCCAATTGTGCTGACCTCTCCTGTATTGTGTGTTGTCTTTTACTTCACCTGAACTAGTTCTTATCTACTATCTAATTAGTGAAAACCCCTCTCCCCCCTCCCTGTTCTCGTAACCATCAAAGAATATTTTCTTCTCTGATTAAACTATTTTTTGAGTTCTTAGGATAGTGGTCTTCTATAGTATTTGTCCTATTGCAACTGACTGATTTCACTCAGCCTAATGCCTTCCATATTCTTCCATGTTATGAAATGTTTCATGGATTCATCATTGTTCTTTATTGATGCATAGGATTCCATTGTATGAATATACCACAATTTTTTTTATCCATTCATCCATTCATGGGCACCTTGGTTGCTTCCATCTTTTTGCTGTTGTAAACAGTGCTGCAGTGAACATGGGTGTGCATATATCTGTTCATGTAAAGGCTCTTGTTTCTCTAGGATATGTTCCAAGGAGTGGGATTGCTGGATCGTGAGGTAGTTCTATTTCTAGTTTCTTAAGGAAGCGCCAAATTAATTTCCAAAGTGGTCGTACCATTTTACATTCCCACCAGCAACATATAAGTGTTCCAGTCTCCCCACAATTTCTCCAACATTTATTATTTTGTGTTTTTTGAATTAATACCAGCCTTGTTGGGGTAAGATGGAATCTCACTGTAGTTTCGATTTGCATTTCTTTTTAATGGCTAATGATAGTGAGCACTTCCTTATGTATCTGTTAGCTACCTGAATGTCTTCTTTAGTGAAGTGCCTGTTCATATCCTTTGTCCATTTTTTAATTGGGTTAGTTGTCTTTTTCTTAAGTTTTTGCAGTATCATGTAGATTTTAGAGATAAGACGCTGATCGGAAATGTCATAGCAGAAAACTTTTTCCCAGTCTGTAGGTAACCTTTTTACTCTTCCGGTGAAGTCTTTGGATGAGCACAGATGTTTGATTTTTAAGAGCTCCCAGTTACCTAGTTTTTCTTCTGCATTGTTAGTGATGTTTTGTATACTGTTTATGCCGTGTATCAGGGCTCCTAGCATTATCCCTATTTTTTCTTCCATGATCTTTATCGTTTTAGATTTTATGTTCAGGTTTTTGCTGCACTTTGAGTTAGTTTTTGTGCATGGTGTGAGGTATGGATCTTGTTTCATTTTTCGCAGATGGATATCTAGTTATGCCAGCACCAATTGTTAGAAAGACTGTCTTTTCCCCATTTAACTGATTTGGGCCTTTGTCAAATATCAGCTACTCATATGTTGATGGATTTAGGTCTAGATTCTCAATTCTGTTCCTCTGGTCTATGCTTCTGTTGTTGGACCAGTACCAGGCTGTTTTGACTACTGTGTCAGTATAATAGGTTTTAAAATCAGGTAGAGTAAGGCTTCCTACTTTGTTCTTTTTCAGTAATGCTTTACTTACCCAGGGCCTCTTTCCCTTCCAAATGAAGTTGGTGATTTGTTTCTCTGTCTCATTAAAAAATTTCGTTGGAATTCGGAACAGAATTTTGTTGTATCTATTTTTTTTGGTAGAATAGACATTTTTACAATGTTAAGTTTTCCTATCCATGAGCCAAACCCAAACCTACTGCTATCGAGTTGATTCTGACTCACAGCGATCCTATAGGACAGAGTAGAACTGCCCCATAGGGTTTCCAAGGAGCGCCTGGTGAATGTGAACTGCCGACCTCTTGGATAGCAGCTGTAACACTTAACCACTATGCCACCAGGGTTTCCTATCCTGAGTAAGGTATGTTTTTCCACTTATGTAGGTCTCTTGGAGTTTTCTTTGTATAGGTCTTTTATGTTTCTGGTAAGATTTATTCCTAAGTATTTTATCTTTTTGGGAGCTACTGTAAATGCTATTGATTTGGTGATTTCCTCTTCAATGTTTTATTTTGTTGGTGTAGGGGAATCCAACTGATTTTTGTATGTTTATCTTATATATCCCGATACTCTGCTGAACTCTTCTATTAGTTCCAGTAGTTTACTTGAGGATTCTTGAAGTTTTCTGTGTATAAGATCATGTCACCTGCAAATAGAGATACTTTTACTTATTCCTTACCAATCTGGATGAGTTTTATTTCTTTATCTAGCTGAATTGCTCTGGCTAGGATCTCCAGCACAATGTTGAATAAGAGTGGTAATACAGGGCATTTTTGTTGGTTCCCGATATCAAGGGGAATGCTTTTAGAGTCTCTCTGTTTAGGATGATGTTGGCTGTTGGCTTTGTATAAATGCCCTTTATTATGTTGAGCAATTTTCCTTCTATTCCTATTTTGCTGAGTTTTTATCATGAATGGGTGTTGAACTTTGTCAAATGCCTTTTCTGCATCGATTGATAAGATCATGTGGTTCTTGTCTTTTGTTTTATTTATATGATGGATTACATTAATTGGTTTTCTGATGTTGAACCATCCCTGCATACCTGCTATGAATCCCACTTGGTCATGGTGAGTTATTTTTTTGATATATTGTTGAGTTCTGTTGGCTAGAATTTTGTTGAGGGTTTTTGCATTTAAGTTCATGAGGGATATAGGTCTGTAATTTTCTTTTTTTGTGGTGTCTTTACCTGGTTTGGTATCAGGGATATGGTGGCTTCATAGAATGAGTTTGGGGAGTATTCCATCCTTTTCTATGCTCTGAAATAAATACCTTTAGTGGTAGCAGTGGTGTTGATGCTTCTCTGAAAGTTTGGTAGAACTCTGCAGTGAAGCCTTCCAGGCAGGGCTTCTTTTTGTTGGGAGTTTTTAAATTATCTTTTCAATCTCTTCTTTTGTTATGGGTTTGTTTAGTTGTTTTACCTCTATTTGTGGTAGTTTAGGTAGGTAGTCTGTTTCTAGAAATTCATCCATTTCACCTAGGTTTTCAGATTTGTTAGAGTATAATTTTTCATAGTAATCTGATATGATTCTTTTAATTTCATTTGGGTCTGTTGTAATATCGCCCATCTGATTTCTTATTCAGGTTATTTGCTTCCTCTCCTGTTTTTCTTTTGTCAGTTTTGCCAGTGGTTTTATCAATTTTTTCAAAGAACCAGCTTTTGGTTTTCTTAATTCTTCCAATTGTTTTTCTGTTTTCTATTTCATTTAATTCTGCTCTTATTTTTATTATTTGCTTTCTTCTGGTGCCTGAGGGTTTCTTTTGTTGCTCTCTTTGTATTTGTCCATGTTGTAGGGACAGTTCTTTGATTTTGGCCCTTCTTTGTGCGTGTGTGTGCATTTATTGATAGAAATTGACCTCTGAGCACTGCTTTAGTTGTGTCCCAAAGGTTCTGAATAGGAAGCGTTTTCATTCTCATTGGATTGTATGGATTTATTTATTCCATCCTTGATGCCTTCTATAACGCAGCCGTTTTTGAGCATGGTATCGTTCAGCTTCCAGGTGTTTGATTTCTTTTCTCTGCGTTTTGTGTTACTGATTTCTACTCTTACGGCCTTATGGTCAGAGAAGGTGCTTTGTAATATTTTGATGTTTTGGATTCTGTTAAGGCTTGCTTTATGGCCTAATATGTGGTCTCTTCTGGAGAATGTTCCATGCGCGTTGGACAAGAAAGTATGCTTGGCTGCTCTTGGGTGGAGTGTTCTGTATGTGCCTTTGAGGTCAAATTGGTTGATTGTGGCATTTAGATCTTCCATGTCTTTATTGAACTTTCTTCTGGATGTTCTGTCCTTCACCGAAAGTGGTGTGTTGAAGTCTCCTGCTATAATCGTGGCGCTGTCTATTTCTCTTTTCAATGCTGTCAGAGTTTGTTTTGTGTATCTTGGGGCCCTGTCATTGGGTGCATAAATATTTAATATGACTATATCTTCCTGGTATATTGTCCCTTTAATCATTATATAGCATCCTTCCTTATCCTTTGTGGTGGGTTTAACTTTGAAGTCTTGTTTTGTCAGAAATTAATATTGCCACTCCTGCTCTTTTTTGATCGTTGTTTGCTTTATATAGTTTTTTCCATCCTTTGAGTTTTTGTTTGTGTCTCTAAGTCTAAGATGTGTCTCTTGTAGGCAGCATATAGACAGATTGTGTTTTTTAATCCATTCTGCCACTGTGTGTCTCTTTATTGGTGCATTTAGTCCATTTACATTCAGGGTAATTACGGATAGGTATGAATTTAGTGCTATCATTTTGATGTCTTTTTTTGTGTGTTGTTGACAGTTTCTTTTTTCCACTTAATTTTTTGTGCCAAGTAGCTGATGTTTAAATATTGTCTTTTCCTTTTATTCATTGTAGTTGGTTTTGTTTCTGCTGAGTCTCTATTTTTTTTTCTGTATTTTATTTTGATGAGTAGGATTGTTAGTCTCCTTTGTGGTTACCTTAATACTTACCCTATTTTTCTAAGTTTAAACCTAAATTTTATTTCTTTATATCGCCGTGTTTTCCTCTCTGTATGATAGATCTATGACTACATTTCTTAATCCGTCTTTATTGTTTTAATTTCCTTTTTTACATAATGATATCGCCTTTTCCCTGTTCTGAGCATTTTTTTTTTTTTTTAAATCATGATTTCCCTATCTGGGTTGACATCTGATTGCTCTGCCCAGTGTTCTAGTCTTTGGTTGATATCTAATATTATTGATTTTCTAACCGGAGGACTCCCTTTAGTATTTCTTGTAGTTTTGGCTTGGTTTTTATGAATTCCCTAAACTCCTGTTTATCTGGAAATGTCCTGATTTCGCCTTCGTATTTGTAGGTAGTTTTGCTAGATTATTGCTTCTTGGCTGGCAATTTTTTTCCTTCAGTGCTTTATATAAGTCATCCCATTGCCTTCTTGCCTGCATGGGTTTGCTAAGTAAAAAAAAAAAAAAAAAAAAGTAGTCCGAGCTTATTCTTATTGATTCTCTTTTGTAGGTGACTTTTCGTTTATCCGTTGCTGCTTTTTTTTTTTTAATTTTATTGTGCTTTAAGTGAAAGTTTACAAATCAAGTCAGTCTGTCGCACAAAACTTATATGCACCTTGCCACACAATCCTAATTACTTTCCCCCTAATGAGACAGCTTGCTCCCTCTCTCCACTCTCTTTTCGTGTGCATTTCGCCAGTCTCTAACCCCTCTACCCTCTCATTTCCCCTCCAGGCAGGAGATGCCAACATAGTCTCAAGTGTCCACCTGATCCAAGAAGCTCACTCCTCACCAGCATCCCTCTCCAACCCATTGTCCCTGGCTGCTTTTAAAATTCTCTCTTTATCTTTGGTTTTGGCAAGTTTGATTGTAGCATGTCTTGGTGACTTTTTTTTAAGATCTACCTTTTTTTACCTTGTGGGAGTTCGATGAGCATCTTCGATAGATACCTTCTAATCTTTCACAATTATCAGGGAAGTTTTCTGCCAACAAATCTTCAACAATTCTCTTTATGTTTTCTATTATCCCTCCCTGTTCTGGTACTACAGTCACTTGTAGGTTGTTTTCCTTAGTAGAGTCTCACGTGATTCTTAGGGTTTCTTCAGTTTTTTAAATTCTTTTCTCTGATTTTTCTTTAAGTAGATTGTTGGCAAGTGCTTTATCTTCAATCTTACAAATTCTGCCTTCCACTTGCTCAATTCTGCTCCTCTGATTTTCTATTGAGTTGTCTAATTCTGTAATTTTATTATTAATCTTCTGAATTTCTGATTGCTGTCTCTCTGTGAATTCTTGCAGCTTATTAAATTTTTCATTATGTTCTTGGGTAACCTTTTTAATTTCTTCAACTGCTTTATCTGTGTGTTCCTTGGCTTTTTCTGTGGTTTGCACAATCTTCCTGATGTCTTGAAGAGTTCTGTGTATTAATCTTTTGTATTTTGCATCTGGTAATTCCAGGAAGGCACCTTCATCCAGAAGATCCCTTGATTCTTTGTTCTGAGAGCTTGTTGAGGTGATCATGGTCTGTTTCTTTGTGTGATTTGATAGTGACTGTTGTGTCCGAGCCATCTATAAGTTATTGTATTAGTTTGTTTTATATCTGCTTACTATATTCTAGCTTCTTGCTTTGTTTTGTTTTGTTATGTCCAAATAGGTTGCTTGAGTGAGCTTGCTTGATTGTTTTTGCCTTTGAAGCTCTGATGACCTGTCACCAGATGGCTAGAGCTGTTATCAGGTATATGAGCCTAGGAGTCCATTCACTTTTCTTGTAAGGATTCAGCTCAGGTGTCCAGGTAGTTGGTCACCAAGTATGTGGTACAGGCTCTGTCCTACACTCTTAGAGGGGCAGGGGTGATTGGTGTAGGTACAGGTATCTGGTTGCAGCAGAGGGTCACACTGTGAAGAAGGCAGGGGGCTGACAACCATCCCCCAGCTGTCTGTGAGGAAAGCGCGTCCCTGTGTCCTAGAGCACACAGGTGGGTGGGTTCTGCAGATGGACCATGAGCATCCAGTGCTTTTGGTTGTAAGGACTGGTAGGTACCGGTTATCCTGGGGCCCCATTTGTGAGTGGCTGGGTGACCTGAGTGGAGCCAGCAGTCCTTAGGCCTTTGATGTGGGTAGGTCAGGACCCTGTTTAATAGGCAAAGTGCTGTCAAACATCAAACACTCACCTCTTTGCCACACAGCTGAAACAGTTTCAGTCTGCCAACAAGGGACTCTTCCCCTGAAATAGGCCCACACAGGTCCATGCGGGGGCGGGGGGGGGGGAAGGTATTCAAAGTCCGCTGACCATTTATGCTTGGACAGGAACCACTTCTATCCTGAGCTCCCCAGGTTTGTGGAACTGGCGGATTATCTTTTCCCTAGTTAAGAATTTATTCCTTCTCCAAGGCCGGGAGAATGGCTCAGGTCACGCAACAGGGCCTATCTGAGGGCCAGGGAGATGGACAGCCACTTAAGATTTTTTAAGTAATTAATTTTTCCCGAGAGCACCGTTCTTCTCTGGTTCCTGAGATGTGAGTAGGCTGTGCAGCTGGCTGCTTCTCCCTGAGGAAACTGTGGCCGAATGCTACCACCAGCCTGCCGCAGTCGCTCCCAGGAATGGTGCCTGAGGTTTCCCAGCGATTCAGGTCCAGCACCTGCTCTCCGCTTCTGAACCGTCTCTCCCTCCTCCTTCTATTAAGTCTGTTTTCTAACTTTGCCTTTGATGTTCAGGGCTTCTAGCTTGTCATAAATGTAATAGTTTCATATGTTTTTTGTGTCTTTGTTGTAAGAGGGTTCACTGAAAGCATCTGACTACTCTGCCGTCTTGGCCCCGCCTCTCAGTCCTTGAGTATTTTTGCAAAATTATATAGTAAAAGCCAAATAGGGACTGAATCGTGTCTTATGGTGCCATCATAATGTTTGTTGCAAAAATTATGCCAAAACCCCTACTTGATTTGCTTTTTAAGCCTTACTGAGTACTTAGTTAAGGAGCTCTGGTGGCACAGTGGTTAACCACTCAGCTGCTAAGAAAAGGTGGGCGGTATGAACCCATCCAACGACTCTGCAGGAGAACAACCTGGTGATATATTCCCGTAAAGATTACAGTCTAGAAAACCATATAGGGCATTCCTACTCTGTCCTTCAGGGTTCCTGTGAGTCAGAATTGACTTGATGGCAGTGGGTTTTTTACCCAGTCCCACTGTGTATCACTACATTCGGTCTTGTCTGAGTTGACTAGCCTGGACAGAGGCACCCATGTTGTCCTTCCTGGCTTTCTCTCTAGTGGAGCCTCTTCAGCCAGCCTAGCTTCCTTCAGTGAGCTCAGCAGCTTCCAGCAACTGGCAAGGAACCTTGTGCTGCCTTGGGACAGCTCTTTAGATTTTCATGAGTCTGTTTTGCTTCCATCATATATTGTAATCTTCATGTCTGTATTAGCATATTTATACATCTCCAGGTGCCTAGTATGCCTTTTGTTGAGGATAGCAGTAGTCCAGGGGTGATGATGAAGCAGTACGATAGCAAGACCTAGGAGGCCAACGTGGGCTAGAAGGGATATGGGGCACTTTGTGGAGAAAGTGGGCATACTCCTGAACTCTGAAGGGCCTTTCAGGTGGGAAGAAATGGCAGAAGCATGTGGTGTCCCGAGGATGCTAGGGATAGCGGCTTGAAGTGGTATTTTAGGAACACTTTTTTGGGTGTTGCAGAGGAGAGAGAGACCAAGAAGCAGGGAGACCAGAGGGTTGGGGGTGCTGTGAAAATGGAAAAGAGGGAGGAGTCGGGATGTAGGGAGAGGACTCGGTTGTGGCAGATAATGAAGATTTTGACCCAGGGCAAATGAAAAATGGGCACTGCCATTAATTGGGCAGATCAGGAAGAATAAATGGTTTTAGATGGAGGAAGGAGAAGACCATGAGTTGGAAGACAGGCTAGAGAATAAATTGGTATTCCAATTTCCTGAAGGCAAAATAGGTAAAAAGTGCAGAGCAGGCCATTCAATGAGTAGATAAGTGGTTTTTGACCCAGAGTGATTTTACCCTGCAGGAGACATTTGGTCATGTCTGAAGACATTTTTGATTGTCACTACTTGGTGGAGCCTACTGCTAGTACCTAGTGAGTGGAGGCCAGGCCTGCTGCTAAACCCCCTACAGTGCACGGGACAGCCCTCCCTCCCCTCCCCAACAAAGAATTACCCAGTCCCCAGTGTCAGTAGTGAGGAGGTTGAGCAGCCCTGGAGTAGAGGACTCGAGATTGAGCTTCACTCCTTCTTCCATCGGGAAAACTCTTAAAGATTAAGCTTTGGTTTGTGATGGTGTTTATGATAGTGAATAGCTGACATTACTGTATGTAATCTTCATAAAAACCTCAATTGCATAGATTCAGTTATAGGATCTTATGGTAAGGGACAGGCTTGGAGGAGCTGAGTACTTGCCCAGGGTTATGCAGCCAGTCTGGCAAAGCCACCACCCTGACCAGGTATGACTTCAGACCTGTTCCCCAGTTCGCCCTGAGGCTGCAGCTTGAGGTGTTCTATTCCTGATTAGGACATGCTGATGTTGTCATTTGACTGCAGTGTGTGTTTCACCTCGGCCCCAGTTGTTTCAGGTTGAATTTTAGATGGTTAGAAGACACTTCCCAAGGATTCATTTTTTTCTCATTTCACTTGTACTCTAAATTCAGTGGCTGTTTTGGTATCTTGCTGTGTTCTCTTTTCCACGTACGCAGGATTTAAGGATTGTTTTTCTGCTGACACGCTGGTTATTTAGCAAATTCTTTTCTTTCAAATCACTGTTAACAACTAGGTGGTGTTCTTTGAAACTCCTCAGCTGCCTGGTGTATTTCTCTTCTCCCGGGCCCAGGCTGCAAAACCCTAGGAGCAAGACCCCCAGCGTCTGGTGGGTGCTGGCCACACCTTGAGTCTCGAGCTTGATGCTGTATTACTCAGAGATAGTTTTTCAGGGTTTTCAAGTAGACCAGGTAACTTTCCATCATAATTTAGTAGATGAGAATCTTTGTGGTAAAGGTTTTTCTGGAGCAGACATTTCTCAGGTTTATCATCTGCCTGAGTATTGATGTATATGGATTCTTTTCTAAAAGATGAAAATTATAGCAGGTGGTTGACATTAGAAATGGCATCTTTTAAGACCCTCAGGGATCCACAAAGAAGTTGTACCGCTTTAGCATGAATTTTTCTTCCTTAGGATGCTGTAGAATATAAGAGAAATTAAGCAACCTGGTTAGACTCTGGGTTTGTAAATATAGGACTCAAGCCATTTGTAAAGCTACTTAAATAAATATTCCTAAAATAAGCTATATTATACAGTAAATCACTATCTAATAAAGTGATTTTACTCCAAAACTTTGAAAAATCCTCTTCTGTGGGATAAGAATTGGAGCTATTCCTCAGTGCATGTGCAGGTTCTTATCCAGCTCACTCACTAGCTCAGTGGCCCCCTCTTGCACTGTTTGCTATATGGCTTGTATAGGTAGTCCCCAACTTACAGTGTATTTGAGATATGACGACAAACCGTACTTAAAATTGTCTGTCTGTCTTTTTTTTGGTACATCTAGGGTCGCTGTGAATTGGAATCTACTCGACGGCAACAGATTTGGTTTGGTTTTTTGGTATCATACCAGCTTCCAGAACCTGTATTGTGTGTTTTAAAGTGGGTTACATGCTACAGGTTGTACTACAGACAGTGTTATGGTGCGTAAATTGCCGAAGTTATCGTTCTCAGATGTTTGCTCGCCGACAAATGAAGGTCAGGGTTATAGGTACTGATAATAAGAGACAGTAGTAATGAAAACTAAAAAAAAAAAAAAAAAGAGGTATTCAGCTTGGATCAGAACTGACTGACGATGGAGTCATCAGAAGGGAACCTTATTGTAAAGGTGGAGACTACCTGTATTTAAAACTTGTTCTTCAGCAAAATTACAAATGATTTCCGATGACAGACTGAGTACTTGAAACCTTGGATGTAGTATTCCCAAGTGCCCAAGACCCACACTGGGTGCTCATACCAGCTTCCAGACGTGGATTGTGGATTTTAAAGTGAGTTGCATGCCACAGATTGAGTAAATTACACCTGCTAGACCATTTTTCTTCTTTATTTTTGGTGCTGAGAAGATTTCGATGACGTTGATTTGGAGTTCACGCCCTGTTTTACGTGGGGTACGTTTACAGTCTATGTGAACTTTTTAGTGTAACCAGATTTGAATGGTAGTTCTCCTAGCCCACCCCGATGGTCGTGTCCAATGTTTCTATAAGGTGGGTAAGGAGTCTGGAAGCATAAGGTGCTGCCTTTATCTCACTTGTATTTGCTGTGGAGCCAAGGTGACACCTCTCTGCTGCAGCTTTGTGGCTGGAGAGGGAACTAATGAGCGTAAGAGCTGTGCTGTGTTGCTCCATCCTGAAGGACTTAACATGAGTGGTGAGACGTGAAAAGAGTTTTTACAGTTGCTGCAGCCACAGCCGCCTCCGTTAGAGGTACTGCTATTGCTAGCCTGTGGTTCAGCAAGGAGCAGCCCGCTGCTCTCTGCAAATGGCAAGCCGATAGGTCTGTAAGGTAGATGGTGGGTGTTTCCTCATGCGCTTCATAGAACGGGAAATGTCTGTTTTCCTTCTCCTTCCTTGAAAATCTTGGGACTGCCAATAAGCCTGGAAATTAATTGTACTTTATGGCTAAGTGTTAGCGTAACTTATCTGAAAGTAGTGATCTAATAGCAAATTAGGAGGAACTTTATGGTTTTGTACCTTGCCAGGTGTTGGTGTTTTGTCGGTCCACCTTCTGTAGGTAATAATTGTATATTTCACTGAAGTTCTTTATTATTTAAGACAGTTGATTTCTGTTACAGACTCTGGAAAAATGGTGCTAATGTAGAGAAAGCCAGTGAGGGGAGAAAGCACTAAACTGACTAAATCTAGAACTGTCTCTGTAAGTTAGTCCTTGTTATTATCAATATGTTAATGAAAAACACTCCACTGGTGAGAGAAGCCTGGACTGGGGCAGCTCTTCTGTAGAACGGTTTGGCAATATGCATCAAGAAATTTTAAAACGTTATTGTCCTTTGACCCAGAACACCTGACTTTAACTAATGGATCTGATCCTATTGAGCATAAAGATTTACATATAGGCGTACATGTTAGGGAGCCCTGGTGGCTCAGTGGCTGAGAGCCTGGCTGCTCACCAGAATGTCGGCAGTTCACATCTACCAGCTGCTCCTTGGAAAACTTAAGGGGCAGTTGTACCCTGTCCTTCAGGTCGCTATAAGTCGGAATCAACTTGACAGCGACAGGGTTTTTACACATATTAGAGAGCCCCTGGGTGGCACAGTTACGTGCTCAACTACTAACCAACAGGTGGCAGTTCAGACCCACCCAGAGGTGCCTCAGGAGATAGGCCCGGTGATCTGCTTTTGAAAAGTCACAGCCTTGAAAACCCAATGGAACAGTTCTACTCTGCACACGGGGTCACCATGAGCTGAAGTGAACTGAGTTGGAACTAACAACAATACATATTAGAGAATTATATACAAGTTAAGGAAAAAAACTTTTATTTTACATTGCATTACTAGCAGTAGAGGATTGAGGATATTGAAGATTTTTACCAATGTCTGCAGTCTGAAATTGATCAAACATGCAATCAAGATGCATTGATAATTACTGGTGATTGGAATGCGAAAGTTGGAACAAAGGAAGACCAGTAGTTGGAAAATACAGCCTTGTTGGAACAAAGGAAGACCAGTAGTTGGAAAATACAGCCTTGGTGATAGAATTGATTCCGAGATCACATGATAGAATTTTGCAAGACCAGCGACCTGCTCATTGGAAATACCTTTTTTTAATAACATAAACAACAACTACACACGTGAACCTTGCCAGATGGAATATACAGGAATCAAATTGACTACATCTGTGGAAAGATGATGGCGAAGTTCGATACCATCAGTCAGAACAAGGCCAGGGGCCAACTGCAGAACAATCAGCTGCTCCTATGCAAGTTAGAGTTGAAGCTGAAGAAAATGAAATAAGTCCATGAGAACCAAAATATGACCTTGAGTATATTTCAGCTGAATTTGGAGACCATCTCAAGAATAAATTTCATGCATTAACTCTTAAAATTTGATTTGTGTATCTTGCAGCCCTGTCATTGGGTGCATAAATATTTAATATGGTTATGTCTTCCGGGTCAGTTGTCCCTTTTGTCATTATGTAGTGTCCTTCTTTATCCTTTGTGGTGGATTTAAGTTTAAAGTCTATTTGATTTCATGCATTAACTCTTAAGACGGAAGACCAGATGAGATGTGGGATGACACTAAGGACATCATACATGAAGAAAAAAGCAAAAGGTCATTAAAAAGATGGGAAAGAAAGAAAAGTCAAAAATGGATGTCAGAAGAGGCTCTGAACCTTGTTGAACGTAGAGTAACGAATGGAAGAAATGACCAAGTAAAGGAGCTGAACAGAAGATTTCAAAGGGCAGCTCTAGAAGACAGAGTAATATGTTATAATGACATGTGCAAAGACCTCGAGTTAGAAAATCAAAAGGGAAGGACACATCAGCATTTCTGAAGCTAAAGGAGGTGAAGAAAAAATTAAAGCTTCGAGTTGCAATTTTGAAGGATTCTATGGGGAAAATATTGAACGACACAGGAAGCATCAAAAGAACATGGAAGGATACGCAGAGTTACCATACCAAAAAGGGATGGTCAGCATTCAACCATTTCAGGAGATAGCATATGATCAAGAGCCGATGGTATTGGAGGAAGAAATCCAAGCTGCACTGAAGGCCTTGGCGAAAAAACAAGGCTCCAGGGTCTTATGGAATACCAGTTGAGATGTTTAAACAAACAGGTGCACTGCTGGAGGTGCTCACTCATCTATGCCAAGAAATTTTAGACAGTTGCCTGGCCAACCAACTGGAAGAGATCCATATTTGTGCTCATTCCAAAGAAAGGTGATCCAACAGAATGCAGAAATTATCGAACAGTACCATTAATATCACACACTGAAGATAAAAAACATTTGCAGCAGTACCATTTTCAACAGGGAACTGCCAGAAATTCAAGCCAGATTCAGAAGAAGACGTGGAATTAGGGATATCATTGCTGGTGTCAGATGGATCTTGGCTGAAAGTAAAGAATACCAGAAAGATGTTCACCTGTGTTTTATTGACTGTGCAAAAAAGACATTTGACTGTGGGGATCATAACAAATTACGGATAACATTGTGAAGAATGGGAGTTCCAGAACATTTAGTTGTTCTCATGCAGAACTTGTGCTTAGACAAAGAGGTACTCATTTGAATAGGATAAGGGGATACTGTGTGGTTTAAAATCAGGAAAAGTGTGCGTCAGGGTTGCATCCTCTCACCATACTTATCCAGTCTGTATGCTGTGCAAATAATGTGAGAAGCTGGATTATATGAAGAAGAACATGGCATCAGGATTGGAGGAAGACTCATTAATAACCTCTGATATGCAGATGGTGCAGCCTTGCTTGCCGAAAGCAAAGATGACTTGAAGGCACTTACTGATGAAGATCAAAGACTACGGCTATCAGTACAGATTACACCTCAACATAAAACAAAAATCCTCACAACTGGACCAATATGCTGCATCGTGTTACCCAGGGAAAAGATTGAAGTCATGGATTTCATTTTACTTGGATTCTCAATCAGTTCCCTGAAAGCAGCAGTCAAAAAATGAAATCTGCTATAAAAGACCTCTTTAAAGTATTAAAAAGCAAAGATAACACTCCGGGGACTAAGGTCCACCTGACCCAAGCCATGGTGTTTTCAGTCACCTCACATGCTAAGGAAGACTGAAGAAGAATTGATGTGTTTGAATTATGTTGTTGACAAAGCATGTTGACTATAGCATGGACTGCCAGAAGAACCAACAAATCTGTCTTGGACGAAGTACAGCCAGAATGCTCTTTAGAAGCGAGGACTTTGTCTCACATACTTTGGACATGTTATCAGAAGGGATCAGTCCTGGAGAAAGACATCATGCTTCGTGTCCTAACACTTAACACAATAGGTTTTATCAGCTTTTGTCTAAGAAATGAGTCTGTTTTGTTGTTAGGTGCTGTCGAGTCGGTTCTGACTTATAGTGATCCTGTGTACAACGGTCGAAACACTGCCTGGTCCTGCGCCATCGTCATGATCATCGTTATGCTCGAGCCCATCATTGCAACCACGGTGTCAATGCATCTCGTTGAGGGTCGTCCTCTTTTTCGCTGACACTTTACTTTACCAAGCACGATGTCCTCCAGGGTATATTCATTTCCACCTTTTGCATTCCAATCATCAGTAATTATCAGTGTATCCTGATTGCATGTTTGATCAATTTCAGACTGCAGAAGTTGGTAAAAATCTACAGTTTCTTTATCTTTGGCCTTAGTGGTTCGTGCGTAAGGTTGTATAATAGTCACATTAATTCGTCTTCCTGTAAGCTGTTTTGTAGCATGTATTAAATGGTTTGATTTCCTGATGTAGAACATGTTCCCCAAAAATTACATTCACATGAATATTGCTGTTGTGGGGTGCCATCGAGTCAGTTCCAGCTGATAGTGACCCTATGTATAACAGAACGAAACACTGCCCAGTCCTGCACAATCCTCACAATTGGTGTTATGTTTGAGCCCGCATGCAGCCACTGCATCAGTCCATTTCGTTGAAGGTCACTCCTTATGCTGCATGTTACCCCAGTAACTCTTACAAAGAACCCTGGGCGAAAGGGTAGTAACCAGAACACAGGTCTGGGGGTGATCGTCGAACCTCCCACCAGCGGCGACTTCTGCCCATTTCCATTTCTTGGCTGTTATGGTTGCTTAAATGTGTTGAATGTGAAAAAAAAAAATGTGCTATTTTCATTTTATTTGACATTTTGCTTGAGTGAATCTTTTGCGCCTCCTATATTAAATGACTTGTGTTTATTGTAAAGCTGGTATGCCATGTGATAAAAAATGTGTCTTTCAAAGATCTTTGAAATCCCTGAGTGCCTGGAGTTTTACTTGGGAGGGTATTCTGTACAAAAATTATACGGTAAATTGGACTGTTATATTTTTACTGCCATTTATCGTGTTTCTTGTCATATTATTTGACTCATTGACAGCTGGCTTTGCCCTGGATAGTTTTTCACAGTTTGAATTGTCAGTGTTGTTGACCTTGTTTCATTTATTTTGACCAGCACTAAAAAATAAGCGACAGTTTGCTTCCTGCTACTAAAGCCTGTTGAGCAACAGAGGCTGGATAATACAATGGGCGAAGGATTTCCAGGTCATGAGCTTGTCTTTGCCAACCTAGCCTTCCTTCCTTCTTTAGAAGTACAGGGATAAACTTTGAATCAGGTTACACAATTTAGAACAGTAGTTCATCTGTTTGCAAGTGCATTTGACCGAGCTTTCAAGAGTATGTGACAGGAAGAAAAACTAGGGCTTTTACCTCTGATGTAATGCCTGTCCTGTTGCTTGGTAGCCAGAAGCCCGTGGTGGCTGTGACCGGATGTGGCAGGGTGGCTGAGACGGCTCCTTTGGTTCTTTCTCCCTGCACCTTCCCTCACCTTCACCCATGGCTTATTTGGGGAAGAACAAGAGCCTCGGGTTCCCTTTTCTTTCTATTCTTCCTTAACTAACATAACCTGGCCCAACCCAGCCCATTGCTGTCGGGTTGATTCCGACTCACAAAGACCCTATGGGACAGAGTAGAACTGGCCCATAGTGTTTCCAAAGTTGTAATCTTTAGGGAAGCAGACTGCCACATCTTTCTCCCACGGAGCAGCTGGTGGGTTCGAACTAGTGACCTTTTTGATTAGCAGCTGAGCACAACCACTGTGCCACCAAGGCATCTTTTAACTACCATAGCCAGTTTATTTGCTTTCTGGGAAAATAGGTCCTCATTCTTGCTGTAGTTCCTAGGTAGGCATGATAGTTTTTCTTTTAAATAAACTATCGGTAAAAAACTCGTAAGTATGATTTTTATTTAAATCATCTGGGAAAACGTCCGTGTGTAGAAGCACATTCACGTTTTGTAATTGGGCAAAGAAAAATCATTACATAGGAAAAAAAAAAAGGTTACTTTTCTGTTTAAAGTAGGTTTCAGTGACACATCCAGCGGTATGCTGAAGCCTGCTCAGAGTAGCTTGTGAGAGGCAGTTGAGAAGTTTAAGGAATTCTTTTGCAGGCTGGCTGTTAAACACTGCCATTAGTAAACATTAAATTATGTCAGTGTGAAATTAAATAAATTGTATGAACAACAAAGGTGATATATGCAGAATTCATTACTTCCAATTATTTGAGCGTTTGCCATCCTCTTGATGTTCTTTGTGTCTGTGTTACAGTGGGAGGGCTGTGGCTCTCTTCACAACTGTTTGCAGTGACATCATTGTGGTAGCTTGAAATCGGCTGTGGTGGGAGTGCGCAGCCCTGGATTTATGACGTATCCGAGTTGCCACAAACCACACTGATGACCATCTGTTTTTTTCTTTTTTAACATCTTATCTTTAATAACGTGTACTACGGACAGTGTTGCGGCATGTGAAAGGTCCATACAGACGATTCTCGCAAATCTTCTGACTAGAAACACCATCCTTATTCCAGGGATAATCCAGATGACCCAGAACCTTCTGCCTGACAAAGCGCCAATGTCACCTGTTTATTATGGATGTGCATTTTTTAATGTATGCATGTAGGAGCCCTGGTAGTGCAGATGGTTAAGTGCTTGGCTGCTAATCAAAGGCCTGTGGTTTGAACCTGCCCAGTGGCTCTACGGGAGAAAGACCTGGCAATCTGCTCTCGTAAAGGTTACAGCCTAGAAAACCCTGTGGGGCAGTTCTACTCTGTCACATGGTGTTGCTAGGAATCGGAACAGCTTGATGGCACCTGACAGCAACAGCAACATGTATGTGTGTGTGTATCAAAATACACTTGTAAGTTTATATGTAACATTTGCAACCCCCAAAGAAAAATAAAGATTGGATTTATAAAGATACTGATAGTAAAAGGAAATAATGATGAAAACTACAAAAAAAAAAAAAAGAAGTGAGGTGTTGTGACTTACATCAGAACCGACTTATCGATAGCATTGTCAGAAAAAAGCCCTGTCATAAGTGGGGGACTACCTGTATCTACATCCCAGAAATCAGCTACAAACAGAGGCTCCCCCTCCCAGAGCTGGTTGCCGAACGTTGGCCAGCACGCCACGGGACACAGTCTACATTTATGAAGAAGCCATTTCAGTACATACTTGTGGATGTGCTGATTGTATGTGGACTGGTTGACACTCCTTGATAAAACCGTATCTCTGCCCTGAGCCTTTCTTAACCTTTTCAAGACCCAGTTATTTTCTGCTTTGAATTTTTTGTTAATACCCTGTGTTTTCAGTAGTGGGATGTGTGCTCAGTCATTGAGTATGTTTAAATTTTTGGTTGGTAATACAGATTTTGAGATTTGTGGGAGCCCTTGTGGCCCACTGGTCTTGGGTAGCAGGCTTTATTGCGCGGCACCTTCCATTTGGGTACACGGGGCACCTCCGGTTTTGCCTAATACCCCACCTATTCTGCTTCAACAAACGTTGCTTTTGCCTTTCACCATTACACGATCCTACCTGGAGGGAAGCAAACACTTTCACTGGGAAAGGTATATTCCCAAAGAACTCCAGAGACATAAAAAGTGGATGGGATAGTACATGGTCCACCAGTCATGAAAGGGTTAAAAATACCTCCTTTATGTAGATTCTCTTGCCTACCTGGTCCAAACTGAGCCCACATGGTCTTGTTTTTACCCTTTACTGTGCTGTCTCTGGGTATCATTGATTTATTCCCATGTAATTTTTCTGTTTCTCTGAGTGGCTCTTCATCTTTATAAGTAGAGGCAGTGACATCAAATGGGTCTTGTATTTTTGTAGTGTTTTTTTTTTTTTTAAGAATAGCTTTGTTGGTTTTATATAATATGATATACTAACAAGCTATACAAAGAAGCCCAAAGAGAGCAAAAAAAAATTACGTAGAAGTAGCCATTGGTATTAAGTGTCCATAGGAACCCTCGTGGCACAGTGGTTAAGTGCTTGGCTGCTAACCCAGAGGTCAGCAGTTTGAACCCACCAGCCACTCCTTGGCAGAAAGATGTGGCAGTCAGCTTACAGCCTTGGAAACCCTATGAGGCAGTTCTACTCTGTCCTGTAGAGTCACTATGAGTTGGAACCGACTTGATGGCAGCGGATTAGGTGTCTATGACTTAGATCTCTCTTTGTGGATGTGAAGATGGGATAGATAGAAAAAGTTTTATGAAAAAGGAATCATACTATAAGGATTTTTTCATTTAGTTTCTAAAAAATTATCAAATGATTGTTAGGTGCCGTCAAGTCGGTGTATAAAAGAACAAAACACTGTCCGGTCCTGTGCCGTCCTCACAATCGTTACGCTTGAGCCCATTGTTGAAGCCACCGTGTCAATACATTTCATTGAGGGTCTTCCTCTTTTTTGCTGACCCTCTACCAAGCATGATGTCCTTCTCCAGGGACTGACCCCTGCTGATAACATGTCTGAAGTATGTAAGACAAAGTCTCGCCATCCTTCTAAGGAGCATTCTGGCTGTACTTCTTCCAAGACAGATTTGTTCTTTTTCTGGCAGTCCATGATATATTCAATATTCTTTGCCTATACTGCAATTCAAAGCCACTAATTCTTCAGTCACCTTACTCATTGTCCAGCTTTTGCATGCATAGGAAAACCAAACCAAATGCATTGCCACTGAGTTGATTCTAACTCATAGTGACCCTATAGGACAGAGTAGAACTGCCAGATAGGGTTTCCAAAGAGCAGCTGGTAGATTCGAACTGCCAATCTTTTGGTTAGCAGCCAAGCCCTTAACCAGTATGCCAGATAGTCTGGCTTGGGTCAGGTGCACCTTAGTCCTCAAAATGACGTCTTTGCTTTTGAACACTTTGAAGAGGCCTTCTGCGGCAGATTTGCCCAAAGCAGTACCTCGTTTGATTTCTTGACTACTGTTTCCATGGGTGTTGATTGTGGATCCAAGTAAAATGAAATCCATGACAACTTCAGTATTTTCTCCATTTATCATGATGTTGCTTATTGGTCCAGTTGTGAAGATTTTTGTTCTGTGTTGAGGTACAAGTCATACTGAAGGCTGTGGTCTTTGGTCTTCATCAGTAAGTACTTCAAGTCCTCTTCACTTCAGCAAGCGAGGTTGAGTCATCTGCATATTGCAGGTTGTCAGTGAGTTTTCTCAGTATGAGCAGAACTTAAAAATGATTATGCTGGTGTTACTATGTCCAGAATGTTCACAGGATGGGACAGGAACAAGGGGCTGGTGCTTCTTGTGACTGGAGTGATGTCAGTCTGTAAAACAGTCCTTCTGTTGGCTGATAACTTCTCTCTCCAAAGGTTGCACGTATGCAGCTGTATGATATTAGTGCAGTCTTGTGTTAGGCATGATGCTGCATTTGGTGAGCAGCTACCTATTAAGGTTTTGCTGAAACCTATAGCTTCAAACAAGGAGCCCTGGTGGTGCAGCAGTTAAGCACTTGGCCTCTAACCGAAAGGTTGGTGGTTTGAACCTACTAGTAGTTCTGTGGGAAAAAGGACCTGGTGATCTACTGCTATAAAGATTACAGCCAAGAAAACCCTAGGGGGCAGTTCTGCTCTGTTCACATGGGGTTGCTCTGAGTTGGAATTGACTCAATGGCACCCAACAACAACATAGTTTCAAACACCATCCTGGGATTTTGATTTCCTATTTTATAGTTTTATATCTACTTTCTTCATTTTTGACCTTTTGGTTTCATACTGATGGGTTTTATTTTTGTTTGTTTTTTTTGTTTTAACAAAGAGAAGTTTATTTCCTCACAGTAAAGTAGGCTAGAAGTCCAAATTCAGAGCGTCATCTCTCTGTCAGCCTTTCTCTGTTGGCCTTTTCCACACAGGTACCCTGGGTCCAAAGGATGTGCTCTGCTCCTGGCACTACTTTCTTGGTGGTGTGAGGTTCCTCTTTCTGATTCCTTCCCTTTCCTTTTTTAAATTTTTATTGTGATTTAAGTGAAGGTTTACAAATCAAGTCAGTCTCTCATACAGAAACTTACATATACCTTGCTATGTACTCCTAGTTGTTCTCCCCCTAATGAGACAGCACACTGCTTCCCTCCACTCTCTGTTTTCATGTCCATTCAGCCAGCTTCTGACCCCCTCTGCCCTCCCATCTCCCATCCAGACAGGAACTGCCCACAGTCTCGTGTGTCTACTTGATCCGAGAAGCTCTCTCTTCACCAATATCACTTTCTATCCCATAGTCTAGTCCAATCCCTGTCTGAAGAGTTGGCTTTGGGAATGGTTCCTGTCCTGGGCTAACAGAAGGCCTGGGGACTATGACCCCCGGGGTCCTTCTAGTCTTAGTCAGACCATTAAGTCTGGCCTTTTTACGAGAACTTGAGGTTTCCATCCCACTGTTCTCCTGCTCCCTCGGGTTCCCTGTTGTGTTCCCTGTCAGGGCAGTCGTCGGTTGTAGCCGGGCACCATCTAGTTCTTCTGGCCTCAGGCTGATACAGTCTCTGATTTATGTGGCCATTTCCGTCTCTTGGGCTCATAATCACCTTCTGTCCTTGGTGTTCTTCATTCTCCTTTGGTCCAGGTGGATTGAGACCAGTTGATGCATCTTAGATGGCTGCTTACTAGCGTTTAAGACCCCAGACGCCACTCTGGAAAGTGGGATGTAGAATGTTTTCTTAATAGATCTTATTATGCCAGTAGACTTAGATGCCCCCTGAAACCATGGTCCCCGAACCCCTGCCCCTGCTACACTGGCCTTCGAAGCATTCAGTTTATTCAGGAAACTTCTTTGCTTTTGGTTTAGTCCAGTTGTGCTGACCTCACCTGTATTATGTATTGTCTTTCCCTTCACCTAAAATAGTTCTTATCTACTAATTAGTGAAAACCCCTTTCCCTCGCAACCTCCCTGTTCTCGTAATCATCAAAGAATATTTTCTTCTGTGTTTAAACTATTTTTTGAGTTCTCGTAATAGTGGTCTCATACAATATTTGTTCTTTTGCAACTGACTGATTTCACTCAGCATAATGCCTTCCAGATTCCTCCACGTTATGAAATATTTCACAGACTCATCATTGTTCTTCATCGATGCGTAGCATTCCATTGTGTGAATATACCACAATTTATCCTTTCATCCGTTGATGGGTACTTGGGTTGCTTACATCTCTTTGCTATTATAAACAGTGCTGCAGCGAACACGGGTGTGCATATATCTGTTCCTGTAAAGGCTCTTATTTCTGTAGGATATATTCCAAGGAATGGGATTGCTGGATCGTATGGTAGTTCTATTTCTAGCTTTCTAAGGAAGCGCCAAATCAACTTCCAAAGTGGTTGTTCCATTTTACGTTCCCACCAGTGGTATATAAGTGTTCCAGTTTCTCCACAGCCTCTCCAACATTTATTATTTTGTGTTTTTTGGATTAATGGCAGCCTTGTTGGAATGAGATGAAATCTCATTGTAGGTTTGATCTGCATTTCTCTAATGGCTAATGATCGTGAACGTAAGCTACCTGAATGTCTTCTTCAGTGGAGTGTCTGTTCGTATCTTTTGCCCATTTTTTAATTGGGTTATTTGTCTTTTTGTTACGTTTTAGCAGTATCGTGTAGATTTTAGAAATCAGGCGCTGATCGGAAATGTCATAACTAAAAAGTTTTTCCCAGTCTGTAGGTAACCTTTTTACTCTTTTGGTGGAGTCTTTGGATGAGCATAGGTGTTTGATTTTTAGGAGCTCCCAGTTATCTAGTTTCTCTTCTGCATTGTTAGTAATGTTTTGTATATTGTTTATGCCATGTATTAGGGCTCCTAGCATTGTCCCTATTTTTTCTTCCATGATCTTTATCGTTTTAGATTTTATATTTAGGTCTTTGATGCGTTTTGAGTTCGTTTTTGTGCATGGTGTGAGATATGGGTCTTGTTTCATTTTTTTGCAGATGGATATCCAGTTATGCCAGCACCATTTATTAAACAGACTGTCTTTTCTGTTTAATTTAACTTAATTTAATTTAACTGACTTGGGGCCTTTGTCAAATATCAGCTGCTCATATGTGGATGGATTTAGGTCTGGTTTCTCAATTCTGTTCCATTGGTCTATGTATCTGTTGTACTAGTACCAGGCTGTTTTGACTACTGTGGTGGTATAATAGGTTCTAAAATCAGGTAGAGTGAGGCGTCCCACTTTGTTCTTTTTCAGTAATGCTTTACCTACCTGGGGCCTCTTTGCCTTCCATGTGAAGTTGGTGATTTGTTTCTCCCTCTCATTAAAAATGTCGTTGGAATTTGGATTGGAATTGCATTGTATCTATAAATCGCTTTTGGTAAGATAGACATTTTTACAATGTTAAGTCTTCCTATCCATGAGGAAGGTATGTCTTTCTATTCATGTAGGTCTCTTGGTTTCTTGCAGTAGTGTCTTGTAGTTCTCTTTGTATAGGTATTTTACGTCTCTGGTAAGATTTATTCTTAAGTATTTTATCTTCTTGGGGACTACTGTAAATGGTACTGATGTGGTGATTTCCTCTTCGATGTTCTTTTTATTGGTGTAGAGGAATCCAACTGATTTCTGTATGTTTATCTTGTATTCTGATACTCTGCTGAACTTTTCTATTAGTTTCAGTAGTTTCCTGGAGGATTCCTTAGGGTTTTCTGTGTATATGATCATGTCATTTGCAAAAAGAGATACTTTTACTTCTTCCTTGCCAATCTGGATGCCCTTTATTCCTTTATCTAGCTGAATTGCGCTGGCTAGGACTTCCAGCACAATGCTGAATAAGAGTGGTGATAAAGGGGATCCTTGTCTGGTTCCCAGTCTCTGTGGTAATGCTTTCAGACTCTCTCCATTTAGGATGATGTTGGCTGTTGGGTTTGTGTAAATGCCCTTTATTATGTTGAGGAATTTTCCTTCTATTCCTATTTTGCTGAGAGTTTTTTATCATGAATGGGTGTTGAACTTTGTCAAATGCCTTTTCTGCATCAATTGATAAGATCATGTGGTCTTTGTCTTTTGTTTTATTTATATGATGGATTACATTAATTGTTTTCCTATTGTTGAACCATCCTTGCATACCTGCTATGAATCCCACTTGGTCATGGTGAATTATTTTTTTGATATCATACTGATGGCTTTTAAGTAGGGCACCAGATTGTTTTTTATCCTTGGTAGCCAGAGTTGAAGGTTTAGGGTATTGAGGTGTTTCATGTGACAGCTTCAATAACCAGGTAGTGTTACAAGTTGTTTGAAGAGTCTATAAATCAAAATTGGGTGAGAGCTACACTTAAAGTGGACAGCCCTGGAGGAGAAGGTTTAACTATCACCCAGGGATTTTAAACTGGTAATTCAGTAAAGAGGACAAAATCTTTGGGTTCTGGAAGAAGATGGACTTGAGGGAGCGCGTCAGCTCTGGAGAGGTTTCTCCCCGGGGATCATTCTCTAGGGGCAGCACGTGGGTGCGCGTGTGCAGCTCTGCTGACTCTTCCACAGTGCTCATCTAGACGGACAGGTTGGGAATTGGCCTGTTTTTTTTTTTTTAATTAGTTTTTATTAAACTTCAAGTGAACATTTACCATTCCAATCAGTCTGTCACATGTAAGTTTACATACATCTTACTCCCTTCTCCCACTTGCTCTCCCCCTATTGAGTCAGCCCTTTCAGTCTCTAGTTTCGTACCAATTTTGCCGTCTTCCCTCTTTCTCTATCTTCCCATCCCCCCTCCAGTCAAGAGTTGCCAACACACTCTCCAGTGTCCACCTGATTTAATTAGCTCACTCTTCATCAGCATCTCTCTCCCCCCCGCTGACCAGTCCTTTTCATGCCTGATGAGTTGTCTTCGGGGATGGTTCCTGTCCTGTGCCATCAGAAGGTCTGGGGAGCATGGCCGCCGGGATTCCTCTAGTCGCAGTCAGACCATTAAGTATGGTCTTTTTATGAGAATTTGGGGTCTGTATCCCATTGGTCTCCTGCTCCCTCAGGAGTTGTCTGTTGTGCTCCCTGACAGGGCAGACATCGATTGTGGGAATTGGCCTGTTTTTAATGTGACTCACGTACTTTTTAAAAAAAAATACTGAGTTTTTGGTGAAAGTGTACAGAGCAAGTCAGGTTCCCATTTGACAGTTTCCGCACAAATTGTTCAGTGACATTAGTTACATTTTTCGCAGTGTGTCAACATTCTCTTTCACTGTGTTCTGTTTGTTCCCTTTCTAGTACTCTAGTCCCTGCCCCCTTATCTTCTCATCTTTGTTTTTGAGCAGTTGCTCACCTTTGGTTGCATACTGATGGTTTTTAAGTAAGTAGGGCACAGGTCTTATTATGGGTGATACCCTTTATTTTGTGTGCCATTCTGCTGTTTTACCAAAAGGTGATCTCAGGGGCTATGAGATGCTCAGTTCTGGATTTAGAGTGTCTCGGGACGACAGTCTCAGGGAGTCCTCTGTTCTCTCCTGTTCTGTTTGTGACGCACGGAATTAATCTGAAAACGTGGGACTTAATCATTTATGTTCCGAGTGTTCTGAGAGAGTAAATCAAGAGTTAAGGTGAGAAAAACCCTGGCACGATCCTGACCTCTCATCTGTCTTCCCCGAGAAGCTCAGGCTGTCCTCTTGTTTCCGCAGAGGTGGCCTGAGCAACATGTTGTTCCAGTGCTCCCTGCCCGACACCGTAGCTGCCGTTGCCGACGAGCCTCGGAAGGTGCTGCTCCGGCTCTACGGCGCGATCCTGCAGATGGTGAGTTCCGGGGCTGCTGGGGGGGAGGGGGGCTTTTTAGGGTTTATTATGATCATTTTTCCTCAAATGTCTGGAAAGAGATTTTAAGTACTTTACTAGTGTTATTACAAAAATACATTGCTTTTATTTGAGTTGGGCTGCACAGTGTGGTTTATTGTTGACATTCCAAGTCGGTTCCTGGTTTTACCTATGTATTAGTAAATCAGTACAGGTGTTCCCAGTTTTGTGTCTAGAGAAGATATAATGTTAAATCTTTAGTAGCTCTTGATGATGCCTGAATTTCCTAAAGCATGCTCAAATGTTCACATCTGACCTAGATTGTAAGAACTGTTATGTGGGGAAGATACTGGTTTTGTAGCGTAATCAGCACAATTTCAGAGGCTAGGACTGGTTAAAGTAGGGGCTCCGTGAAGCTGAATTTAGTAACTTCCCTTTGACGTTTCTGTAAAACTTTGAATTTGTTAGATTTATAATCTTTTAGAATTTTTATATTAAATCTACAAATCTAATTTGCAATTAATTAAAGCATGTTATTTGAATTGTCTAACCAAGTCAGTTATTATATTAATATATTATAAAAAAATTAGAACACCCTAAATAAGCAGCTTTGTACAATTTATGTCATGAATTTACCATTTCACTGACCACATGTAGAAATGTTTGGTCGATATTTCCATGGTAAATAAACACAATTTAATACCCTTTTTAGTCTTCTTTAGAAGGGCTTCATTTTATCTTCATAAAATAGGGCAGAATGGTTTTCCCACTTAATTTTTTAAAAGAATAGTCAGTTCTAGCTCAAGCTAAAAAGCAGGTCATGTCCACATCTGTGATATCTGATTCTATGTTTAGAAATGTTAAAGTTTAAATTTGTAATCATTTAACGGATTGTCATAATGTGATTGAGCTCTTTCATTGTGTAGTTTTTCCTTGAATGTGTCAAGCTGTGAAAGTGTTAAGATCTGGAAATGTTGGAAACAATTTCCCATGTTTAGAGCTTCACAGCTATTGCACGGACACGTGTATCGTGCTCAGGAAACCTAAGGTTGCTTTGTTATTAGGCACAGGCAGCTGACATACAGCCAGGGCCACAGTTCACACTACCTTACAAACGCTGACCCTCTCATGATGACATGCAAGCAGAGAAGATTCTGTGTTCACCATGCAGTTCAATTTTTGTATTTAATCAAGTTACAGCTTCAAAGCACAGCATTTGAACACTCAGTGTCTGTTTGGAACTTTTAATGATCTCAGTCTTTTTAGCCATTTTTTCTTTGGAGACTGTTTACATTCTGTAATAAGAATGTCCCACTTCTGCTCGTTTGTTTCTTGTGCTTTGCATTTAAACAATACCTTTCAAAAACTTTAATAACAACCTTCTGCTGAAATGACATGTGATTTAAGGATATTGTTTATATCTAATTTACAGAACCATAGTTTCCATTTATAACCTCAGTAGAAGCTTTGTGAACGTGCACATCTGGCTCCTCCATGTACTAGACCCACCTGGGAACCAGGGCCTGTCCTCCAGAGCGGCACTGCCCGAGAGAGCTTTCTGTGCTGACGGCAACCTTCCGTGTCCATGTTGTCCGGCTCCGTAGTCACCAGACAGATGTGGCTGTTGAACACCCAGAAGGTGGCAAGTGCCCCTGAGGAACTGAATTCTAAATTTTCGCTCATTTTAACTCATTTGCATTGACAGGGTCACAGGCAACTAGTGACTCCCATATTGGACAGCATAGCTCTAGGATGTGCTGTTTCTGTATAGTAAAAGCCAGCTACAGCGCAGCCTGTGCCTGGGCAGGTATCTTTTTCCCTCATAAAGATTCACTGTCTAACAGTTGCTATCTTTTGTCTTGTTGAAGCCTAAAAGTATTACCTTACAGTAGTTAAGTACGATAGAAATGTCTGGAAATAGAAACAACTCTATAACTGTATTTATTTTAAAAATTTTAAAAAGATGACTGGATGACTCAGAAAAATAAATAGAATAGTTGAAGCCACTTAAAATGGAATTAATTCTTACCAAACTAACAGAATGGAGTATGTTTAACACACAGGTTGAAGTTTGGGGGAAGGGGCACTTTGCATTTCGCTTCCCAGGTTCCATCCCTGATGGCACGTCTACTGTGAAGGGTGGAAACTCTGCTGGCTGAAAGTGTCTTGGGTAGAAGGGGACATGAGTAGTTTACTAAGTGGATAATATGCAAATGTCTAACAATCTCACAGGTAACTCTACTAGACAGCAGACTCAATTTTACTGGGGAAAATAGCTATTGCTTTACTTCATAGGCAGGAGTCTATATTTTCAGTATAATTGCTCAGCTGGATGAGGCCTTAGTTCAAGTACATTTTTTGGGGGTGGGGGGAGGCAAACTTTGAACCTTATAAAACTATGGTACCTATAGCTTCAAATTTAAATATTTTTGGTTCCCAAGTTCTGCAAGGCTTAGTAGGGACACTGGCTGCCAGAAAGTTGACTGATGGCCACTGTAGACTGGTGGTCACTGTGAGTCCTTGACAGCATGAGGAGGGGATTCTGGAAATTATCTGGTGAGACAGACGGGAGTGGAGGAGACTGAGGAACTGCTGAGATGCCAGCCAGGCAAAGTGCCCTGTGCTTTAAAAGCTGAGTTTCCATAGCACCATGCCAGGGCTTTGACCGTAAATCTAAATTCCTTCCCAAATAGTTTCAACTCCGCTTTAATTGTCTAGTATGGCTTTTATTTTTTTACCGGGCCATGGATACAATCATGTTGCTGGTTTATGATCAACTCTTTGGAACAAATCTGCCCGTGGTGGAAGGAGGGGCATTTATAGTCTACAAACAAGGCCTTCATACCCATAACAACAACAGAAGTTGCCACAATCAGTAGTAAACTGTCAGAATTTGCACTAGTTAGGAGATGTGGCTGGGTGCAACAGAGCCCCAATTAAGGAGTCACATGACTTCATCTAGTTGATAGAATTAACTACAGCTCGACTCAAATTTTATGCTTTGCTTCTTTTTTACTCTGCCTCACAGGAAGGCATACACATCCGTATACGCGTGTGTGTGCTGCCTGGTGGGCGCAGGTGTATGCCAGCATATGCCCAAATCAGCTATATACGTACGGTGGTAGCATCCTTTAAGGTGCTTTAGAATTTACTCCTTTCTTAAAAAATGTTAATTGAAGACTACACATAATGATAGGCCTATGTATCTTCTCAGACGATTTTGCTTAATTATATAGGACGTACCAGTTCGGTTTAGGATTATGTCCCTTCTTTCCCTTTCCCTGTTGTTTTAAACCTTTGAACTTTTTTAACCTCGGTGAGAAATTATTATGTAGAAATATTTCCTGTGTGTTTTGGTTAGCAAATGATTTACAAGTGACTTGTTTTAAAGTAATCAGATGCTTCTCAATGTTCTCATTTTTCTTCATCTTGGTGTTGTGAGATGTCTAACTTGCTTTATTTCCGTAGTGGCAATGAAATGACTGCTCTTGGCGCAGTTCACTCAGGGTTAAGTAGCCGAGAGCCCAGGTAAAACTCTCTGACTGGATTAAGGTCCAGCTTCTGTCCCACACACGTCTGTCTCCTGCAGCCCCTGTTTCTATATCAGAGGAGACATAAGCAAACTTTCTGACTGTATCCTGGAGGTTTTGTTTAGGGTGTGTTAATTTTAGGGGGCTTAGGAAAAGTACTGCGTTTGACCAGGGGAAGAATGAGTCCTTTTGAAAATAGGAACATGACAAGACAAATATATAGTTTTGAAAAACAGCTATACAGCATTATTTGCAAGAAATTATTAAACATGCAAATATTAATCTGACCTTAATATAGATCAATGTAATTTAATGTATTTTACATAGACTAGCTTTAATTTTTAATGGGAAGGAGGTTATTTCATGAGCCACATAGATGATGAAAAACAAACTCCACTATAAAACTACTCCTCACTAAACTAGGGTAGCTTAATAGAAGTTTTGAGAAGAAGTAATGATTCAGCCTTTGGCATTGTGGAAAGGGAGATAATTGCTAGGAGAGAGCTTGCAACTGTAAGATTAGCTATAAATGTAACTTGATTTTTTTCCTTTCTGATACTGGGAAGGAACACACGTCCACAGCGCCCAGTAGCAGCCTTTTCAAAGAAGCGAGTTTGGCTGATTACACATAACCAGTTTGCTTATTTGTCATGAATTATGGAAGACACACATGTCAGTACGTATCGTTCATTCAGTGTAACCTGTGCCAATTGGCTAAAGCCTCAGAGGATTGCTTTGTCCCTTCCTCTGCTAGAACAGTGGCTCTGTGTTAAGCCAAGTGCTTCTGTGCATGAATGGAGAGATCGGCCCCACCGTTACAGTGGTCTCACAGGCATGACTGCTCATAATACATTCCAAGATCTCTCTTTGAGTGTTGTCTGGAAAAATGTTTTTGTTGTGTTTTTTAAGTAATAGAAAGCTAATATTAGTGCTTGTTTGAGTACTAACCATAATAAAATAAAAAGCATCCAAGGCACAACGCAGATATGTATTAGTAATTTCAAAAGAGTAAAATTTGGGACCTTGTCCCTTTTGAACTCAGAGAACAACATGGCATCTTCCCCCTCTCTTAACTCCAGTTTAATTAAAAATTAAACCACAATAAAATATGGAAGAGCCCATGGATAGTTAATACTAAAATGTTGGCTATGGAGAAATTAAGCAACTGCTTTAAAACATTTGCCTGTGGAAATAAGGTCGCGCTTCCTGTGCAAAGGCAGCGTGGCAGACGCTCCTTAGTGGAGAGCCCTTCTCTTCCCCAGAGGCTGTGGGAGCACATGGCCCTTGTAACTGAATACCGTGAACAATATTTTCTTCTCATTGGTATTAGGGTCATTATGAGTTTATTCTGCTTTTTAAAAAAATCATTCAATATCCCCTTGTACTTTGAGTATGGCGTAATTATACCTAAGTAGGCAAAACTTCCCTCTCAGAAGTGGGTAAAAGACTTTGTGTAGTGTCGCCTGTCCGCATTTGGTCTAGCCTAGTATTTCTCTAGCAAATACTCTCCAAAATCGTTGTCACATCACTGCCTGTGGCTCTTCCATACCTGCTTTGGTGCCTTCTTTGGTAACGAAACAAACCACAGACCACTGTGCCTAATTTTGACATATTCAGAGTGTCCTGGTCTTGCTGATGTTACATGTTCGGGATTTGGGGCACGAAGCCAGCCCAGATCCCCGGTCCCCGGGACGGTGGCTTGAACGCAGCCAGCGCCTCCTTGGGAAGAATGTGTCATGTTGGGTGGCGTGAAGGGCACTGGGTGATGTACCGCTTTAGCTGTATGTGCATGTGTTCTCTGCTGCAGGCTTGCCCATGCGATCGTGCCTGGGGCACTCTGGTTTCCAGGTGACAGACACGATTCACGGTATAGTATGAGACCTCTGAAGCTGGAGCCTTCTCTACAGCTTTAATTGCTTTCTTTTAGTCCTTGGTTTCCAGAAATGCTTTTTAAAGAGAAAGTTGTAATGCTTGTTAAGTAGCACCAGCTACAGTTTGTGCTGTGCTTAAAAAGAGGTACTGTGAGTACGATTTCAGAATGTTACATGTTGAATATACCCCTTTTTTGTTTCATTTTTTTGTCCAAGAGAAATCAGACGCCTTACTTCTGTTTCCTCAGTAGAAAATGACAGACATTTAGCAATTTTATGAGCCTCAACTTGAGAGTTCAGTAGAAATTTTTAGGTTCCTCTTCCTTCATACCATTTCCAGCATTTAAAGAAGTACCAGTCAGATAGGTAGGCAGACAGGCAGACAGACATTTTGGTCAGAGTTTCAAACAAACTTTTCCTTCATTGTCCTGATCAAATAGTGTCCTTTTACCTGTCTTCGCCGGGTGCTAGAGACCTTTCTGAAGGTCATAAGTGAGCTGATAGCAGCACAGACGGGCTGAAGAAGTGAGGACACTTTCTAGAAAAATGTCGCTTGCAGGTCAACTCTTGGGGTGCTTTTGCCTAAGATAGGTTAACCCTGCAAGTCTCAGAGCTGGGTCAACCATTTACCGAGGATCAGGCTTCCATTTTGAGAAGGTCCTGAACTGAATTTTCTGGCCCAAGCTCCCATTCATCTATTTGTGCTCATGTTTTTACTGGCTTAACGTTCTAGTTCATTGACGCCCACCAAGTCATTCCATTTTTTAAAGTTCAAAAGGATCAAATTGTTGTAGAATGGGCCTTGGGATAATTGGTGACTCTAGAGATGACCATAAAATGTTAGAATTCACTCGTCTGTTTAAGTTCTTGTCCTTCACATGCGCTCATTAAATAGTCACATAAACTATACTTCCAGTCACACACTGCAATCTGATATTTTAATGTTCTGCAAAATGTTTTCAGAAGATGCTATAAAAAACCATAAAAGCAATGCATAGGCGACATTTCTGTCCTTTTCATAGGAATCAGGGAGAAGGAAGGGTGGAGCCCAACATATCCTTGAGAAGAAAACATAGTGCATCATGTTAGTGAGTTGTGACTGGTGTACATTCTGTGGAGTCATGACTCTCACACTTTTCCTGCCCCATCTCATTTGACTAGATGAAACATAGCCCTATCCTTATCAGGGACCCAGCAGCCAGGGATTCCAACCAGTTGCTTGTTGAGAATCTTCTCTCTCCTAGAGAGTTGAGTCAGGTAACCAAGGTGGATTTTAGGCATCTTCACTGCCACGGGCTGCACAGTAAAGAGGCCCTGGTCACTCCAGGACCAAATGAACATCACAGTGATTAAACACTCAGAACCGTGCTGCACGGCCTGTTACTGTCAGTGAGATGCCAGCGGCCTGGGAGTGCCTGTGACTTCACTCGGGGTGATAATCCCAGATGAGGGGAGAGAGAGGGATTCTTTTCCCGGACCAAATTTTAGCTGCCCTAGGAGTTGAGTCTAGCTAGCATTTGGATTCTTCTTCCTTAGTCATTCATTTATGGCTCCCAAAGTGTTTTTAAAAGACCGCAACCAATTTATTCTTCATGTAAGAGAGCCTTTAAAGAGAGATAATAGCTGAATGAGCCACTTGCTTCTTTTTTGGTGGGGAAAGAGTGGTGGAAAGAAGAGTGTCATGTGAGTTTCTACAAACACTCTTACTTGTATCATTTTATTTCTGTAGCCACCATTATATTTAGCTTAGTGTCTGCTTCCTTATTATAACGTTATCTGTGATTGGTGATGATTTGATTTCCTGAATGGCATTTCGTTTAATGACATGTCATTCTTTGTAGCTGATTCGTCACTTTTCTCAGCCTGGTCCATGAGCAGATCACTCAATAGTGTTATCTTTAAAGATATCTTGAAGATAAATATTTCAGGTATTATCGATGCTCCAAATGACCTTTCACTGGTTATGCATAAAAAGCCTTTATTTATACATGCCCGTACAGCCACCTGCACTCCTGCGGATTCTGGGAAAAGCTGAGGTGTGACTTTGTTTCCTCTCACAAGTGGCGTGGCCTTATTAATGTAGTTTAGTCATAAAACTATTTTCCTCCTCATTAGTAGAGGAAATTTTAACTGGCCAAATGATAAGTGTTTATTATGCCTGATGGCTTCAACAAATTTGAAAAGCTAAACCTGTTACCTTCCTGTATCAGGTTACTCCAAAAGGAAGTGGAAGCATCAGGCACATCAGGTAACTTCAGGGCCACCGTTGTGAACCCTCGAGCTGTGGAAGGCACAGTTAAATGAGAGTGCTGCAGCCCAGCCCCACAAGCTGTCATTGTCTTTTCGAAGCCTGAACCGGGACTTTTGAAAGCATCCTGCAGTACTACCATTTACTTCTTCCAGAGTCTCACTTCAAGTGCCAAAACCTTGAAATGTGATTCTGTCAGAAAAGTGACATTTGAAAAACTTTGTACTAAATGCATTTATTATAAAAATAACGTATACTTTTAAACATGTTTTTGAGTATTAAAGAAAAAACCAAGCCCGTTGCTGTTGACTCAATTCTGACTCATAGTGACCCTATAGGACGGAATAGAACTGCCCCTTAGGATTTCTGAGGAGCGCCTGGTGGATTTGAACTGCAGACCTTTGGGTTAGCAGCTGTAGCTCTTAACTACTGCGCCACCAGAGTTTGCAAACCAAACCCTTTGCCGTGAGTCTAGAAGGCTGTACAAAGTGGAAGTCCTCTACTCTCTCATCTTACTTCCTATCTAATAGGATTTAGATTTTTAGAAATTTGGGCTTTTAATTTGAAAGTTCTTGGCCGCTCCAAAAATAAATCAACTTTGAAAATCTTATATTACTTTAAAATAAAAGTGAAAAGATAAATCACATCCCTTTAGTACTGCTCTCACTTCACTCATCTCACGTCCTACGTCACAGGCTAATGAATACACGACTCTGATAGAGAAAACCAAGCCAAAGATGATAGGAAGGACGGTGGGAGGAAGCCAGTGGCGGTAGCCTTTCAGTTACACTGGGTGTCTTTTATTTTTTTCGAACAGCTTTATGTTATTATATAACTCACCCATTTAAAGTGTACAGTTAGGTGATTTCTAGTATATTTATAGAGTTGGGTGGCTTAGCTATATTTAATGCATTCTGATTTCTTGGGTCTTGAAATTTGAACGCCTGTTTTTACATATTTTTTACTATGGGAATTTGAAGCATGCACAGAAGTAAGCAGACAAGATAATGAACCCACGTGTCCGTTTTCCACCTTTGCCACATGGCCAGACATCTTTCAGATCTTTACTCTTGCCCACTACCCTTGGATTATTTTGAAGCAAATTCCAGGGATTATATCATTTTTCCATAAATATTTCAGTTCCTATCTGAGATGATTGGGAAAAAAAAGTCTACAGTAATGTTCACGTCAAAAAGTTAGTAATGTTAAATATCCAGTGTTCAAAGTTCCAATAAATGGCAAAATTTTTTAGTTCTATTTTAGAATTTATGAAAGATAATTTTTACTGTCTTACAAAGTTAGTTGAAGGAAAGTTTGAAGTCACACTAACCATTCAAGCAATATCTCTAAATATCTGCTTCAAATAAACATGCCTCTGAAGTAAAATTTCACAGATTCCCAAATGTATTTTGCTTCCTATCTTCCTGGGCAAAAAAGTTCTCTGACCTCCCTTTTGGCAATGTGAGTCTGTCTCTTCCTGGCTCGCCCCAGGGCTTATCTTCTCATGGTGTCTGCCTGCTCCAGGATTTCCTGGTTCCTACCCTTAACTGACAGACCTTAGGGAACCTGCACATTGTGTACTGAGGAAACAGAACAGAGGGTTGTGTGTTGCAGGAGTCCGTCTTGCCTTCCTGATGGTGCTCTCTCTGATGGTATGAGTAAATGCATGCATTTGGGGGTGCGGTGGGATGGGTGGGGGTGGGTGGGGAAATGATGCCTGGAATTTACTTCCACTTAATGGTCTAGTATGTTAAACGGGGTGGCCTTGGGCACTAGCCAGTTTGTAACTTTGGATCAAGTGACTTGCTTTTGAGAGCACCATTAGATAGGGAAGGGGACTTCTGTTGGCTCAATGACCCGTTAACTGTATCTCCCTAAGAAGGTACAGTGGGAGGAATAACAGCAGAGGAATAACCATAGTCATGTAGAATTTTGTACAGGTCAAATCCCGTTACAACACATTTCAGTAGCATATCCAAATTCCTTATTTGTTTTAAAGCTTTTCCTATAATGTATTAATATATATCGGATTGTAGAACTTTTTTTTTAAAAAACCTTCCTTGGGGGGAAAAAGTGTAAGCACTTGATGCTTTTGTGGCCGGAGGGCGGGGTGTCTCAGTCCCGATTCCCAAGCTTTCTCAGTGCTGGGATCACGGAAGAGAATGCCCCAAAGCTGGGCGGCCCCGTTGCCCTGTGTTGCCCCTTGAGCTTGCTGGCCTTGTGCTTCCACATGAGAGAGGGTTCATTTATTCTAAAGCGTGTTATAAGGATCAGGGTTCGCTTGGTGCTTTGGCGGAAGACTAAAAATAAATAGAAGGTGGCATCCCTATTCACTGGGAACTTACAGACGGCTCGGGAGAGGGAGAGGAGACAGCTAGAGTGTAAGTCTAAGGTAACAGTGTCATCATGGGAGTATTTTGGAGCTGAGGAGGAGGAAGGCTCTCAGAGCGGTAGCTACTCCTCCCTAGGGTTGCACCACAGTATCCATCAAGCCATCAGCAAAGGCCTGAAGGTATTTTTTGTCCCATTTTGATTTTTGAAGCTTTCACTGTAACGGGATTTAACCTGTAACATCCTTCATCAGAGAAGCACAGGTTACACAAAGGACGACATCATCTATCCCCATTTGTATTTTGTGTGCTTGGCACAAGCTGTGCTTAACTATACTTAAAGATGTTGAATGTATGTAAATGCAAGCAGTACTAGCCTTTTGCAGATAGCTTCATGAACATGGATGTGTTTATTTTGTTTACTTTTATACTGAGCAAGAGAGAGCATGTAAAACATGTTTATACAAAGCACTCGTACAAACGTAAAGACGTCTGTGGAACCTTCTGTCAGGTTATGATTGCTTTAAATCACTCGGTTTTTGAATGGTGCTAGAGTAGCTGGTGTTGCTTAACGTGGCATTTCTTTTCCTGTCCACACTTTTCACCCTTGGCACAGGTATTTTTGATAAAGCTGTGGAATGGAAAGGTATGTTTTTTTTAATGAGATGTTTAAGAATTTATTACCATAATTTTTTTTAAGAGGCTTCCTTTATGGGCTTCCTTTTATGTCTGGCCTAAGCAGACTTAGTTTAATTGTAATAAATAACACCTAATTTTAGAGGCAATATTCGAGTATGAAATATTGACACGATGCTTAAGTTTCTGACTTTACTTTTCCCCATGCCCTTATCTCTAATGATGGTATGAAGGTTTTTAAAGCCCTTGGGGTGGTGGGTAGCTTTTAAAATATATAATCTGTGCCATGAAGAATGTAGCCAGAGTTGTTTCTGGTCGTTGACAATCTAGTATGTTGTCATTGCTAGAATCCTGGTTACCAATAATTTGCAATTTCATTGAGGAAAGTGATGCAAAAGTATCCCCTTACATATTAATATGTAAAAATAATTTTCGGGATTGTTGTTTAATTCACACAATCTCTTTAATGGTGGAGGGCAATTTCAGATTTAGCTAGTGACTGGCTGAACTAGAAGAGTTATTGTCTGTGCAAGTGGCTAGTTTGGTTCAGGGCATGTCTGCACGGACTCCACGAAGGTTTCCCACTTGCCTGGCCGAGTCCTGTGCTGACCGTGGCTCTCCACAGGTGTGGTTACACGCCTGCTTTTGCGAGAAGACAGCCTCCTGGGGATAGCGCTGACTTGAAAGAGCCGCAGAGCTAAACTGGTGAGCGAGCGAGCCACCTTGACCATCTTTCTTTCAGAAGCCCAATTGGAAGAGTGTACTCTATTTACTTTCCTCTAACAATGAAATTGTTCAAAGGCATATGGGGATGGCTTTTGAAACTTGAAGCGATTTGGTCTCAATGGCACATCCCTTTTTCCTAAAGAAAGGAGGCTATTTATGAGGTGTTGGTACCAGTGGTGGAGACTGGTGGTGTATGTTAGATTGCTGCTGGGCTGATAAGCTTATCCTCCGTTAAAGGTCTGTGATGTTTTTGTAAACGCTGACTGTTCTGGTGGCTGCAAAGCTAGTGCCTGCCGTAGTGTTCCCATCTCACCGCAAGTGTCTGCTTTTTCTCCTTCGTAGAGGTCCTGTAATAAAGAGGGATCCGAACAAGCTCAGAAAGAAAATGAATTTCAAGTAAGTAATGAAGTCCGTTCCGCATCTGTGTGAGATCTAAACTGGCGTTAGCAAAGCTTGGCTGTTCTGTTTGGCGCCACCTCTCACCTGCCCTTGGAAAATCTCATCTGTCTTTCTTAGAGGAAGGTTCTTAGTATATTGGGAGCCACCTCAGTAAGACTGAGAGAGCAAGGGGTATCCCTGGTTCCTACTGAGAGCGTAGACAGTGGACGTTTGATGTCTTTATGGCAGCCTAGACAGCATTTGGGGTGCTAAAGTGGACATTTTGAGGTATCCTTATGTGTGCTATTCTGATGCTGGTATTGCTGAGGGTCCCTCACTCCCGTTGGCCATGATGAGGAAGTGGGGCTGTCCAGTTGTTTGTTTGTTTGTTTGTTTTTTTTCAATTGTGCTTTAGGTGAAAGTTTACAGAACAAATTAATTTCTTATTAAACAATTCATATATAAGTTGTTCTGTGGCACAGGTTGCCAATGCTGCAATGTGTCAACACTCTCCCCTTCTCCACCCCAGGTTCCCTGTGTCCATTCGTCCAGTTTCCTGTCCCTTCCTGCCTTCTTGTTTTCGCTTTTGGGTCAGTGTGCCCGTTTAGTCTCATGTTCCTCGCGTGTGTTCTTTTCCCTATAAACCCCTTTCCATTGAGTCAATTCGGACTCGTAGTGAACTGAGTAGAACTGCCCCATAGAATTTCCAAGGAGCCCCTGATGGATTTGAACCGCTGACCTTTTGGGTAGCAGCTGTAGCTCTTGATCCCCACGCCCCCAGGGTTTCCTGTTTGCCTTACAGACCTGTCTAATCTTTGGCTGAAGGGTGAACCTCAGGAGTGACTTCGGTACTGAGTTAAAAGGGTGTGTCCAGTTTTTCTGTCTTCTGGATATGGTGCCCTGTTCAGAAAGGCTTCTTCCTAGGCTAAGAGACTGTGAGCTAAAACAACCCCGGGCTCGGAAGTGCACCTCTTCAGAAGGGCTTGAGCCTGAGAGCCCCAAGGGCCGACCCGGCCCCTCTTTCAGGCCCAGAAGTGGGGAACTTGGAGCAGTGATCTCCAAGGAGTAAACAACTCTTGAGCACACTCTTGCAGTATGTGCAGGTGTATATTTGAGTCAGAATCGACTCGACAGCAGTGGGTTTTTAGTGGGATATGTAAATTGTATGTACACACATACACAAATAAACTGGTTCGGCTAATGATTTAGGAGATAATATTGGAGCTGTTATTCCTTGTCCTAGAACGTGACCCGCTGAAGCTAGACTCACAAGGACACATCGACCGGGCCCTGAGGTATAAAGACAATAGCGAGGACAATCTTAGAAAACATCTTTTAGGGAACCTTTCACATAAACAAATCATAAACGGTACAGAAGACCCACAGACTTCCCACTCTTATCTTTTTCTGTTAGCATTTAGTGAATAGTAAGATTTGTTGGACGAATGAAGACCTTCCTGACTGTCTTTACTGAAACTTGTACCAATGATTATTAAGAAAGACAATTCAAAATGTAGAATTACAGTGACTTAACAGTTTTTAGCCTGTCTGAAAAGGCGAAGCTTTCAGTGGTTTTGCCCATTTGTAATATTAATATATGCTGTTTATTCTGTATCGTTCCTCCGACTCAGACAGACGTGGCTCTGGCAGCATGCTTGTCCGTTTCCGCACTTTTGTCTGTTCTGTGATATTCCTCAGATTCGGGCAGATAGAGCTCTGGCAGCGTGTTTGCCTGTTTCCTACTTTTGCTTCCTTCAACATATGCTGAGTGAAGCCTTTCTTTTTGTTTTACTTTGTGGTATTTTTTACCCTAGAACGCTAATCATATACTGATTATTAAAATAAATAAAACAAATCTGCCGCAAACGACCTCTTTAAAAAGTAAAGATGTCAGCTTGAGGACTAAGGTGTGCCTGACCCAAGCCATGGTGTTTTCAGTCACCTCACATGCATGTGAAAGCTGGACAGTGAATAAGGAAGACCAAAGAAGAGTTGATGCCTTTGAATTATGGTGCTGGCAAGGACTATTGACTATACCATGGACTGCCAGAAGAACAAATCCGTCTTGGAAGAAATACAGCCAGAATGCCTCTTGGAAGCAACGATGGCAAGACTTTGTCACATGTACCTTGGACATGTTATCAGGAGGGATCAGTCCCTGGAGAAGGACATCGTGCTTGGCAAAGTAGAGGGTTGGTGAAAAAGAGGAAGACCCTCAATGAGATGGATTGACACAGTGGCTGCAACAATGGGTTCAAGCATAACAACAATTGTGAGGATGGTACAGGACCAGGCAGTGTTCTGTTCTGTCGTACGTAGGGTCACTGTGAGTCAGAACCAACTAAATGGCACCTATCAACAACAACAAATTAATTATGAAAATAAATAAATGTAAAGGGGATGAGATAAATTTCAGCACTTGTATTCCTTTTTTTCTCATGTCTCATTGGGTTGTTTCACATCCACCCTACTCTGTAGACCACTGGACTCTGCTCTCAGGGGCGACAGTGACCAAGAAGTCTTCTGCATTCTGGTTTCAACCATTCTGAGCCCTTTCTGATTAGGCCTCTGTACCTCCTGGTGGTTGAAAGTGTTGGACCCCCAGGAGCTCCACAATGCTCACAACAAAGTATATTTTCAGTTCTCCTTTTTTTTTTTTGACCCCCCCCCACCCCGCCCCAGCAGCACTGGACACTCTGCCCTTCCTTTTTGAGATGTTTCCTCCTTCAAGGCAGCTATGATAAAGACACAGAGGTAACACCCTCTAGGAGGCCTTCTTCCATTTCTCCTCATCTCCTTTCTGGGAACTCCTGTCTCCTTAGGTTCCCCAGTCCAACTAAGTCCTGTATTTTACCTCCATGCCAAAGACCCATAACCCCTTATCTCCTTCCCAACTCCCTGTTTGGAATGAACGCTGTCTGCTGGCAATACTCTCTCCCTGGGCCTTTCACAGGCCCCTCAGACTCGCCATGGACAAGACTGAACACACGATCTCTTCTCTTCCCCCACAGCAAAATAGAAACCTGGTCCTTTTTAGGGGTCCCTTTCACAGTGAGTGGCACCAGAAAGCAGTGTGTCTTCTCCGATGCCCTCCTCTCCCTCACCCCTGTCTGAACCAGGAGTTCTGCTGACTTTGTTCCTTTGAACTAAACCTTGGGTCTGTCTGCTTCTTTCCATCTGTACCACCTGCCTACCTAGTCCAAGCTGCCACCATTTCCCCTGTGGTCTCCCACCTCTGCTCTTTCTTTCTTAAATTTTTTTTTTAAATAATTTTTATTGTGCTTTAAGTGAAAGGTTACAAATCACGTCAGTCTCTCACACAAAAACTTATATACACCTTGCTACATACTCCCATTTACTCTCCCTCTAAAGATACAGCCTGCTCCCTCCCTCCAGTCTCTCTTTTCGTATCCATTTCCACCTCTGCTCTTGTTCCTGCCAACCAGCCCCTTTATCACCAGGGTGGTCTCTTTGGATTGCTGACCTGATAACATCATGCTCTTGCTTAATACCCTTCTGTGGCTCAGTCTTTGCCCCTGGCCAAGTTAAGTGGGCTTTATCCTGCCAAGGCCTCCTGGTCTGACCACTAAACTTCCCAGCCTCAGCCCACAGTCCGTCATGCCCCACCTACCTTCCAACCGTGCTGTCCTAAACAATGTGGTTTATCTTCCTGCCACAGGGCCTTTGCAGCTGCTGTTCCTTCTGGTTGGAATGATTCACACATTGCCCGTTTCCCACCCCCACGTCTGCTCAGCATGGTGGTCTCACGTGCATCACTATCTTGCCTTTTCTTGACCCCAACTCCCTTCACCCTGGGGTCTGCTGTGGCCCCCCCCCGGGCTCTGTTCCTTCTGCAGCAGGATTTCTTTAGAATATTGAGTGTTTATACTCGCTGCCCCTGCTGTCTCACTTCCCACTCTCTTTTTTCTAAATAGAAGTTTTAAAAGTATGGGAGAGTCCGAAGGATAATGGCATAAAGGGGATAAGATACAAAGGAATTCAAGGCTGATGCTTTTTCTCACGGTCTGTGGATTGTTGTGCACCCATCCTGCTCTGGATGCTGGTCTGGAGAAGGTGGGACTTGGCGGGAGGCAATGGGTGAGGCCTCTAAGGGCTGACGAGCAGAGCAGCAATTCCAAAGGTTACTCTCTGGTGATAATGAAGGGCACAGCCTCTGGGACACTGGAATTGATAAGCTGTTATTTTGTCCTACCACTTGATTTCACTCTGTTTTATATGCATTTATTTAATTTTTATTGTGCCTTAAGTGAAAGTTTACAAATCAAGCCAGTCTTATAACAAAAATTTGTATTCACCTTGCTATATACTCCTAGTTGCTCTCCCCCTAAGGAGACAGCATGCTCCTTCCCTCCAGTCTGTTTTCATGTCCATTCGGCCAGCCTCTGACCCCCTCTGCCCTCTCACCTCTCCTCCAGACAGGAGCTGCCCACATAGTCTCATGTGTCTACTTGATCCAGGAAGGCTCACTCTCCACCAGTATCATTTTCTATCCCATAGTCCAGTCCAATCTCTGTCTGAAGAGTTGGCTTTGGGAATGGTTCCAGTCTTGGGCTAACAGAAGGTCTGAGGACCGTGATCTCCGGGGTCCTTCTAGTCTCAGTCAGACCATTAAGTCGGGTCTTTTTACAAGAATTTGGGGTCTGCATTCCACTGCTATCCTGCACCCTCAGGGGTTCTCTGTTGTGTTCCCCTCCAGGGCAGTCATCCTTTATAGCTGGGCACCATCTAGTTCTTCTGGTCTCAGGCTGATGTAGTGTCTGGTTTATGTGGCTCTTTCTGTCTCATGGGCTTATAGTTACCTTGTGTCTTTGGTGTTCTTCACTCTCCTTTAGTCCAGGTAGGTTGAGACCAGTCGATGCATCTTAGATGGCCGCTTGCTAGCATTTAAGACCCCAGACGCCACTCTCCAAAGTGGGATGCAGAATGTTTTCTTAATAGATTTTATTATGCCAATTGACTTAGATGTCCCCTGAAACCATGGTCCCTAAACCCTGCCCCTGCTACGCTGGCCTTCGAAGCGTTCAGTTTATTCAGGAAACTTCTTTGCTTTTGGTTTAGTCCAGTTGTGCTGACCTCTCCTGTATTGTGTGTTGTCTTTCCTTCTCCTAAAATAGTTATCTACTCTCTCATTAGTGAAAACATCTCTCCCTCTGTCCCTCCCCACTCTCATAACCATCAAAGATTATTTTCTTCTCTCTTTAAACTATTTCTTGAGTTCTTATAATAGCAGCCTTATACAATATTTGCCCTTTTGCAACTGATTAATTTCACTCAGCATAATGCCTTCCAGATTCCTCCGTGTTACGAAATGTTTCACAGATTTATCATTGTTCTTTATTGATGCATAGGATTCCATTGTATGAATATTATACCGTAATTTATTTATACATTCATCTGTTGATGGACACCTTGGTTGCTTCCATCTTCTTGCTATTGTAAACAGTGCTGCAAGGAACATGGGTGTAGATATGTGTTTGTGTAAAGGCTCTTAGTTCTCTAGGATATAGTCCAAGGAGTGAGATTGCTGGATCATATGGTAGTTCTATTTCTAGTTTTTTAAGAAAGCACCAAATCGATTTCCAAAGAGGTTATACCAATTTATATTCCCACCAGCAATGTATAAGTGTTCCAGTCTCTCCACAACCTCCCCAACATTTATTATTTTGTGTCTTTTGGATTAATGCCAGCCTAGTTAGAATGAGATGGAATCTGATTGTAGTTTTGATTTGCATTTGTCTAATGGCTAATGATGGTGAGCATTTCATCATGTATCTGTTAGCTACCTGAATGTCTTCTTTAGTGAAGTGTCTGTTCATATCCTTAGCTCATTTTTTAATTGGGTTAGTTGTCTTTTTCTTAAGTTTTTTGCAGTATCATGCAGATTTTAGAGATCAGATGCTGATCGGAAATGTCATAGCTAAAAACTCTTTCCCAGTCTGTAGGTAACCTTTTTACTCTTTTGGTGAAGTCTTTGGATGAGCATAGGTGTTTGATTTTTAGGAGCTCCCAGTTATCTAGTTTTTCTGCTGCATTGTTAGTAATGTTTTGTGTACTGTCTATGCCATGTATTAGGGCTCCTAGCATTGTCCCTATTTTTTCCTTCTGTGATCGTTATCATATTGGATTTTATATTTAGGTATTTGATCCATTTTGAGTTAGTTTTTGTGCATGGTGTGAGGTATGGGTCTTGTTTCATTTTTTGCAGATGGATATCCAGTTATGCCAGCACCATTTCTTAAAGAGACTGTCTTTTCCCTATTTAACTGACTTTGGGCCTTTGTCAAGCATCAGCTACTCACATGTGGATGGATTTGTGTCTGGATTCTCAGTTCCGTTCCATTGTCTCTGTTGTTGGACCATTACCAGGCTGTTTTGACTACTATGGTGGAATAGTACGTTCTAAAATCAGGTAGAGTAAGGCTTCCCACTCTGTTCTTCTTTTTCAGTAATGTTTTACTTATCCGGGCCTCTTTCCCTTCCATATGAAGTTGGTGATTTGTTTCTCCATCTCATTAAAAATGTCGTTGGAATTGGGATAGGAATTGCATTGTATCTATAGATTGCTTTTGGTAAAATAGACATTTTTACAATGTTAAGTCTTCCTTTTATGTAGGTCTCTTTTGGTTTTTTACAGTAGTGTTTTGTAGTTTTCTTTGTATAGGTCTTTTACGTCTCTAGTAAGATTTATTCCTAAGTATTTTATCTTCTCAGGGGCTATTATAAATGGTATTGATTTGGTGATTTCCGATTTTATGTTTATACTCTATCCTGATACTCCACTGAACTCTTCTATTCGTTCCCGTAGTTTTCTTGAGGATTCCTTAGGGTTTTCCATGTATAAGATCATGTCATCTGCAAATAGAGATACTTTTACATCTTCCTTATCAATCTGGATGCCCTTTATTTCTTTATCTAGCCTAATTGCTCTGGCTAGGACCTCCAGCACAGTGTTGAATAAGAGTGGTGCTAAAGGGCATCCTTGTCTGGTTCCCCATCTCAAGGGGAATGCTTTCAGGCTCTCTCCATTTAGGATGATGTTGGCTGTCGGCTTTGTATAAAAATATATATATATTTATATATATGCCCTCTATTATGTTGAGCAATTTTCCTTCTATTCCTATTTTGCTGAATTTTTATCATGAATGGGTGTTGAACTTTTTCAAATGCCTTTTCTGCATCAATTGATAAGATCATGTGGTTCTTGTCTTTTGTTTTATTTATATGATGGATTACATAATTGGTTTTCTGTTGTTGAACCATCCCTGCATACCTGCTGTGAATCCCACTTGGTCATGGTGAATTATTTTTTTTTGATATATTGTTGAGTTCTGTTGGCTAGAATTTTGTTGAGGGTTTTTGCATCTAAGTTCATGAGGGATATAGGTCTGTAATTTTCTTTTTTTGTGGTGTCTTTACCTGGTTTGGTATCAGGGATATGGTGGCTTCATAGAATGAGTTTGGGAGTATTCCATCCTTTTCTATACTCTGAAATAAATACCTTTAGTGGTAGTAGTGGTGTTGATGCTTCTCTGAAAGTTTGGTAGAACTCTGCAGTGAAGCCTTCCAGGCAGGGCTTTTTTTTGTTGGGAGTTTTTAAATTACCTTTTCAATCTCTTCTTTTGTTATGGGTTTGTTTAGTTGTTTTACCTCTGTTTGTGGTAGTTTAGGGTAGGTAGTGTGTTTCTTTCAAATTTGTTAGAATACAATTTTTCGTTGTAATCCGATATGATTCTTTTAATTTCATTTGGGTCTGTTGTAATATCGCCCATCTGATTTCTTTTTCGGGTTATTTGCTTCCTCTCCTGTTTTTCTTCTGTCAGTTTTGCCAGTGGTTTATCAATTTTGTTAATTTTTTCAAAGAACCAGCTTTTGGTCTTGTTAATTCTTGCAATTGTTTTTCTGTTTTCTATTTCATTTAATTCTGCTCTTATTTTTATTATTTGCTTTCTTCTGGTGCCTGAGGGTTTCTTTTGTTGCTCTCTTTGTATTTGTCCATGTTGTAGGGACAGTTCTTTGATTTTGGCCCTTTGTGCGTGTGTGCATTTATTGATAGAAATTGACCTCTGAGCACTGCTTTAGTTGTGTCCCAAAGGTTCTGAATAGGAAGTGTTTTCATTCTCATTGGATTGTATGGATTTATTTATTCCATCCTTGATGCCTTCTATAACACAGCTGTTTTTGAGCATGGTATCGTTCAGCTTCCAGGTGTTTGATTTCTTTTCTCTGCGTTTTGTGTTACTGATTTCTACTCTTACGGCCTTATGGTCAGAGAAGGTGCTTTGTAATACTTTGATGTTTTGGATTCTGTTAAGGCTTGCTTTATGGCCTAATATGTGGTCTCTTCTGGAGAATGTTCCATGCGCGTTGGACAAGAAAGTGTACTTGGCTGCTTTTGGGTGGAGTGTTCTGTATATGTTTGTGAGGTTAAGTTGGTTGATTGTGGCATTTATATCTTCCGTATCTTTATTGAACTTCTTTCTGGATGTTCTGTCCTTCACCGAAAGTGGGGTGTTAAAGTCTCCTAGTATAATTGTGGCGCTGTCTGTCTCACTTTTCAATGCTGTTAGAGTTTGTTTTATGTATCTTGGGGCCCTGTCACTGGGTGCATAAATATTTAACATGGCTATATCCTCTTGGTATACCATCCCTTTAATCATTATGTAGTGTCTTTCTTTATCCTCTGTGGTGGATTTAACTTGATCAATGTCTATTTTGTCAGAATTTAATATTGCCACTACTGCTCTGTTTTGATTGTTGTTTGCTTGATATATTTTTTTCCATCGTTTGAGTTTTAGATCTTTTGTGTCTCTAAGTCTAAGGTGTGTCTCTTCTAGGCAGCATATAGATGGATGGTGTTTTTTTAATCCATTCTGCAACACTCTCTTTGTTCATGCATTCAGTCCATTTACATTCAGCGTAGTTATGGATAGGTAGGAGTTTGGTGCTGTTATTTTGATGTCTTTTTTTGTGTGGTGTTGATAGTTTCTTTTCCCACTTAATTTTTTGTGCTGAGTAGTTCATTGTCTTTTCCTCTCATTCATTGTAGTTGATTTCGTGTCTGCTGAGTCTCTGTTTCTTTCTTGTATTTTATATTGATGAGCAGGATTGTTAGTCTCCTTTGTGGTTACCTTAATACACCTGTTTTTCTAAGTTTAAACCTAACTTTTGTTTCTTTATATCGCCTTGTCTTCCTCTCCACATGAAAGACCTGTGACTACATTTCTTAGTCCCTCTTTATTGTTTTATTGTTGTCTTCTTTTACGTAATAACATGGCTGTTTCTCTTTTTTTGAGCTTTTTTTTTTTAATCTTGATTTATATTTGTGATTTCCCTAGCTGGGTTGACATCTGATTGCTCTGTCCAGTGTTCTGGTCCTTGGTTGATATCTGATATTACTGATTTTCTAACCGGGGACCTGCCTTTAGTATTTCTTCTAGTTTTTGGTTTGGTTTTTACGAATTCCCTAAAGTTCTGTTTATCTGGAAATGTCCTAATTTTGCCTTTATATTTGAGAGACAGTTTTGCTGGATATATGCGTCTTGGCTGGCAGTTTTTTTCCTTCAGTGCTTTATATAAGTCATCCCATTGCCTTCTTGCCTGCATGGTTTTTGCCGAGTAGTTTGAGCTTATTCTTACTCTCCTTTGTAGGTGACTTTTCGTTTATCCCTAGCTGTTCTTAAAATTCTCTACTTTTGGTTTTCACAAGTTTGATTTTAATATGTCTTGGTGACTTTCTTTTAAGATCCACCTTATGTGGAGTTTGATGAGCATCTTGGATAGTTATCTTCTCACCTTTCATGATATCAGGGAAGTTTTCTGCCAACAAATCTTCAACAATTCTCTCTATATTTTCTGTTATCCTTCCCTGTTCTGGTACTCCAGTCGCTCATAGGTTATTTCTCTTGATAGAGTCCGACATGATTCTTGGGGTTTTTTCATTTTTTTAAATCTTTTTTTGTGATTTTTCTTCAGATATATTGGTGCCAAGGGCGTTATCTTCAGTGTCACCAGTTCTGCTTTCTGCTTAGTTCTGCACCTCTGACTTTCTGTTGAGTTGTCTAATTCTTTAATTTTATTGTTAATCTTCTGGATTTCTGATTTCTGTCTCTCTATGAATTCTTGCAGCTTATTAAATTTTTCATTGTGTTTATGAATAACCTTTTTAATTTCTTCAGCTGCTTTATTTGCGTGTTCCGTGTCTTGACCTGCGTATTGCCTGATCTGCTTCGTGATCTCATTCCTGATGTCTTGAGGAGTTCTGTATATTAACCTTTTGTATTCTGCATCCAGTAATTCTAGGGATTCACCTTCATTCAGAAGATCCCTTGATTCTTTGTTCTGAGAGCTGGTTGAAGCCGTCATGGTCTCCTTCTTTGTGTGATTTGATTGATATTGACTGTTGTCTCTGAGCCATCTGTAAGTTATTGTATTAGTTTACTGTAAGTTTGCTTACTGTGTCCTAGCTTCTTGCTTTGTTTTGTTTTGTTATGCCCAGATAGGTTGCTTGAGTGAGCTTGCTTGCATATTTTTGCCTTTGAAGCTCTGATGTCCTGTCACCAGATGGCTAGAGCTGTTATCAGGTATATGAGCCTAGGAGTCCATTCACTTTTCTTGTAAGGATTCAGCTCAGGTGTCCAGGTAGTTGGTCACCAAGTATGTGGTACAGCCTCTGTCCTGCATTCTTAGAGGGGCAGGGGTGATTGGTGTAGGTACAGGTATCTGGTTGCAGCAGAGGGTCACACTGTGAAGAAGGCAGGGGGCTGACAACCATCCCCCAGGTGTCTGTGAGGAAAGCGCGTCCCTGTGTCCTAGAGCACACAGGTGGGTGGGTTCTGCAGATGGACCGTGGGCATCCAGTGTTTTTGGTTGTAAGGACTAGTAAGTACCGGTTATCCTGGGGCCCCATTCGTGAGTGGCTGGGTGACCTGAGTGGAGCCAGCAGTCCTTAGGCCCCTGATGTGGGTAGGTCAGGACCGTGTTTAATAAGCAAAGTGCTGTCAAACATCAAACACCCACCTCTGCACTACACAGTTGAAACAGTTTCAGTCTGCCAACAAGGGACCTTCCCCTGAAATAGGCCCACAGAAGTCCATGCAGGGGGGGGAAGGTATTCAAAGTCCGTAGACCATTTATGCCTGGACAGGAGCCACTTCTGTCCTGAGCTTCCCAGGTTAGTGGAGCTGGCAAATTATCTTTTCCCCCAGTTGTGAATTTATTTCTTCTCCAAGGCCTGGAGAATGGCTCAGGTCCCTCAGCAGAACCTATCTCAGGCCCAGGGAAATCAACAGCCACTGAAGCTAGCTTGGGGGCGGGTGGGGGGGGGGCGCGTTAAAATATATGCAAGTACTTAGCTTTTGCCAAGGTGAAGCACCGTTCTTCTCTGATTCCAGAGGCGTGGGTAGGCTTTTCAGCTGGATGTGTCTCCCTGAGGAAACTACAGCCGAACGGTACTACCAGCCCACCACAGTCACTCCTGGGAATGGTGCTTGGGGGATCCTGGTGATTTAGGTCTGGTAACTCCTCTCTGCTTCTGAACCGTCTCTACCTCCCCCTGCCACTCTGTCTGTCTTCTAACTTTGCCTTTAATGTTCAGGGCTATCTTGTCATAAATATAATCTTTTCACTTTTTTGGGGGGGTCTTTGTTGTAAGAGGAAGCCCTGGTGGCATAGTGGTTAGGTGCTATGGCTGCTAACGAAGAGGTCAGCAGTTCAAATCTGCCAGGCGCTCCTTGGAAACTGTATGGGGCAGTTCTACTCTGTCCCACAGGGTCGCTATGAGTCGGAATCGACTTGACGGCAGTGGGTTTGGTTTTTGGTTGTTGTAAGAGGGATCAGTGGAAGAGTTTGGCCACTCTGCCATCTTGGCCCCACCTCGCATTTATTTATTTTTAACGTTTTAGTTTGGACTAATTTTAGGCCTAACAGAAAAGTTGTAGATATATCACAGAGAGCTCCCTTAAACCTCTCGCCCAGCTTCCCCTAATGCAAGCATCTTAAATGTGGTACAGTGATCAAACCTGGAAATTAACTTTGGTAACAGCTAAACTGCAGACCTTATTTGAATTTCACACGCTTTCCACAAACGTGGTCCTTTATTGTGTCCAGGATCCTACATTGCTTTTGGCTATTTCTCTTTCCAAAAAACCGCATTGCTATCAAGTCAAATTCCAACTCCTGGCTACCCCATAGGACAGAATAGAACTGGCCCATAGGGTTTCCTTGGCTGTAAATCTTTAAGGAAGCAGACTGCCACATCTTTCTCCCATGTAGCCGCTGGTAGGTTCAAAATGCCAACCTTTCAGTTAGTATCGAGTGCTTTAACCACTGTGCCAATCTCCTCCAACCTGTAACAGTTCCACCATCTTTTTTGTTATTCATGGTCTTAGTGCTTGTGAGGAAACCCTGGTGGCGTAGTGGTTAAGTGCTACGGCTGCTAACCAAAGGGTCGGCAGTTCGAATCCGCCAGGCGCTCCTTGGAAACTCCATGGGGCAGTTCTACTCTGTCCTATAGGGTCACTATGAGTCGGAATCGACTCGGCGGCACTGGGTTTGGTTTTTTTTTTTTTTTTTTTTTTGGTTTAATGCTTGTGAAGTGTACAGTTCGGTTACTTTGTGAAGTGTCCCCTCAACTTAGGTTTGTCTGATGTTTTATCATAATTGGAGGGAGGAGGTAACACATTTTTGAGAATACCACCACAGGCATGATGTTGTGTCTTCCCAAGAGGTTCATGATACTGATGTGGGTATTAACTGAAGTTTATCTTTTTTAGAGAAATAACACTTTCCAGATAAAATGAGAAGTCAGTATAAACAGCCTCAGGTCCATTGCCCTGTCCAGCTTCCCTCCCCTCCTCTGTCTGCTCTTCATCTTGCCGCAGCCTGGCACCTGCCCCCACCACTCCTGACGCCCGTCCTGTTTGTCTCACCAGTACCCTCCACGTTGCCAGATCCCGCAGACACGTCTTCTCCTCCTGGTCAACCTCCCAGCAGCACCCGACACAGACGGCCTCTTCCACCCCCGCGCCTCGCTTCTCCTCCCCTTCTCCTTGCCTGGCTCCTCTCTCTCCTCCCCAAATTTAAGTCAGCTTTTCAAACTGTGGGATGTAAGCCTCTAGTGGGGCTTGAAATATCAGCATTTTTGTTGGTTGTTTGTAATGAAATAAGTAGGAAATATTAGCAAGCATTGCACAGTTGGGATGGAAAGTGTTGCCGTGTGTGATGTTTGCTTCAGGGGTGTGCATGCGCCTTAGGTGGTCTGGTAAACTTCATTTCCTACTCTGGGTGGCAAACCGTTTAAAGCCACTGCTGCTACGTTAGTGCCGGGTGTGCTTGACCCTGCCCTGGTTCCTTGGGCGGTACGCTCCTAGGAGATCTCATCCAGGTCTTCGTTAGCTTTAAGCTTCATTAACACGCTGAAGACCCCTGGGTTTTAGCTTTGGCCCAGGCCTGCACTTAGCTGACTTGACGTCGCCACTCACAGCCTCACCAGCTTTCCCAGGCACTTAGCTGATTTGACATCACCACTCACAGCCTCACTACCTTTTCCAGGCTGATTTTTTTTTACTCTCTCTTTTACTTGATTGGAAACCCTGGTGGCATAGTGGTTAAGTCCCACGGCTGCTAACCAAAGGGTCGGCAGTTCGAGTCTGTCAGGCACTCCTTGGAAACTCTGTGGGGCAGTTCTGCTCTGTCCTATAGGGTTGCTATGAGTCAGAATCGACTCGATGGCACTGGGTTTGTTTTCTTTCGGTTTTTTTACTTGATTACTCGCTGCAACTACACAGGCCCTGTTCCAGTCCCTTGAATGTGCCAAACTTGGCGGCTACCTCAGGGTCTCCTTGCGTTCTCACAGTCTTTCCACGGCTCCCTCTCATCCTCAGGCCTCCGATCAGTGTTAACCTCCTCAGAAGAAACCACCCCCCAGCTGCACTTGCCACATCAGCCTTTCTGTTTCCTTCATGGCGGCGACCCTGGTCTGTAGTTGTGTTTACTCATTTGTGGCCTGTCCTCTCTGTAGAATGTTAAGCTCCTTGAGGGGAGCCTTGTCTCATTCTGTGTTGTTTCCCTGGCACCCGGCACAGTGACAGATATATGGAAGGTTCACGAAACGTTTTTTGGGTGAATGGATTCCTGACGCTGAACTAAATATAAATAGGATGATTTCAAGCTGAGGTATTGACCTTCTCCTCTGAGAAAGTGGGGCCAGCATTCCCTCGACTGTCTGCAGCTGTGATCCAGTGGCCTGAGGCTGAGGTGGAGCGTGTGTGGAGTGGCATGCTGCCGCCACGTCTGCTCAGCCCCACTCTACTATGCTCAGTTCCCTTAAGTAGCAAGTGGGGAAGTGTTTGGAGGTTTAACACAAAATCAAGCCCTGCACAAAATGTTAAACTTGCTGGAATAATAAAGTGAGGTTCTGTGTCCGTGCATAACATTTTCAGTTTCAAACTTGAAAGGGGTATTTGGGCCTGGATACATGTATGTGCTTTCTGCAGTGCCAGCCTGCTGCCCTTCCGATTAGCCTTTCCACGTTGAGCAAGGTTGAAAGACAAATTTTAATTCCTACAGAATTCAAGATACCCAGACGGAAGAAATCCACCTTTTTGGAAATGACTGGGGAGCGGGTTGGAAGTTTAGGGTGGGAGATCTACAGTCAGCAGTGGGCTGCGAAGAGCCGATCACTTAGTCTAGGTGCTGAGTTCCACCTCTGTGGGGTGGGTCTCACTGGGTGGCAGTGGAGTCTGTCTGGAGGTAGATCATCTGGGGGACACGTGGCCTTCGGATAAAGTCCGCTGTGGAGTGTGTGTGAAGCAGGGCTTGAGGTTGAAAGGGCTGGCAGTGACTGTGCCTCCTGGACAGGCTTCTGCGCATCAAACGAGGGACTGTGAACTACATACAGACATTAAGTGTCTGTTGTCTTTGTCTTTAAAAAACCCAAAGCCCATTGCCACTGAGTCGATTCCAACTCCTAGCGACCCCATCGGGGTTCCAAGGCTGTGAATCTCTGCAGAAGCCGACTGCCACATCTTTATCCGCAGAGCCGCTGGTTGCTCTAAACCACCCACCTGTTAGTTAGCAGTTGATTGCTTAACCACTCTGCCACCCGGGCTCCCTTAAGGTCTTAGAAATACATATCTGATATCAAATGCTGCATAGACTGGTGTTATATCTGTGTTGTCATATACACAACGTTTCAAATTAGTAGATAAAGACATGGCCTTACAAGAGATAGAGTAACCGTAATTGGGGGGTCACATAAGCTGTTGGTTAAACTGTAATTGTGGGGGCTTACCAACAAACCCATTTTCCTCCCCACACGATGAAACATGAGTGAAGTACTTTGTACTTTCATGTGGTCCTGATAGCCTTTGGGAGTACCCTTTTCTGGTGTTTTTTTTTTTTTTTTTCTTCTCACTAACTCCAGTATTATGTATTGCCTAATGAGTTTGTGCTGTTAGCTTCTAGGCTTGTGTTGTAATGTGAGTATGTTTTAAAGCACACTATTTGATCCTGAGCAGTGTTGCTTGGGAATCATATCCCTCCCCCCCCCAGCACACTTCTTAACAAGGGGTGACTTAGAATCATCTGGAAACCATTTCAGAACACGCTTGTCAGCACCCTTCCTTAGACATGCTGACTTAGAAACACTGGGGTTAGGACCCAGGAATCTTAATTTGTAAAAGCTCTTGAGATTTAGGTGCACCTTCTGGTTAAGAACGACTCCTTTCCAGTGCCTTCACCCCAGCAGATGAGGACTCTAAAGCTGTGATTTGCTGTTTAAGGGAAAAAGGACTTAAGAAATGAATTGAGCCTGAAGGATGGTATTTGAAGGCAAAATGATTATAGGTCTCCAGTGGGGTTGAAGACAGAGCGTTTGAGCATCGTAAAGATTTTGGCAAGAAGACAAACACTGAACTACAGAGGCTAAAAGGCTGGGTGGAAAATAGAAACCTTGAATGTGCCATGCAAGAGTGCTCTTTGGGGCAAAAAGCCAGAGACCCCGATCTAAATAATTCTCAAGCTTAGTGGACCCATAGACCAGCTTAACGAGGCAGGGGTCCTTTGGACCCTTCACTGTCACTCGGCTCTCTCAACTGAAAGGCACATGGGCCCTCACAAGGATGAATGGTATCATGACCTTTGATGAGATGCCAAGGGTGAGACTCAGACACAGATTTTTAATATAAATAGAAGCAGTAAAAGCACCGATTGATAATTGTCCTATTTCTGGAGCCAGTGACCTGCATTAAACTTGCAGTTGCAGGCTCATCAATACAGTGTAGTGCCCGCAAGCATGGGTCTGCAGCTCACAAGACCTGTGACTTGGAGCCTCCGTTCTCCGTAATTACAGTGGAGATGATGGTCATAATAAACGTCGAATTGTGGTGAGGAGTCGGTGAGCCCGTTACTGTAAAAGCACGCGGGGTCCCCCAGGGAACCTCTGACCTGTCACTGTTGTTTCAGGGGGCCGAGGCCATGGTTCTGGAGAGTGTGATGTTTGCCATTCTTGCGGAGAGGTCTCTGGGTCCAAAACTCTATGGGATCTTTCCCCAAGGCCGGCTGGAGCAGTTCATTCCGGTAAGATGTGTTCCTGACTGTTCTGCTGACATGTCCCAAGGACAGAAGAGGGGCTCTTGGTTTCGTTGAAATACTCAGCGTGACCTGTTCTTAAACTGCATCAGAAATAAAGGGAAACACACTTTCTTCCGACTTACATGAGAACCTGCCTTTCCTGCAAAGATGTATTCATCCAAAATTAAAAACAGATATGCAACTTAGCATTCCATCATCTCCTAAGGCTGCTTGCCCTGAAATAGTCCGTTTTTTACCTTGTCACTCTCAACTTCATAGAACTCGCTGCTAGAGCGCCCACCCTGTCCTCTCCCTGTTACATCTCTGCCACCCCCACCCCCCCACAGTGATCACTGTCTCTTCACTGTCTTAGTTACCCCACCTCTGTCTGTTTACACCTTCCCACTGTTTAGAACCTCCCCACCCCCCATCTTCACTGTCAGATCCCTCCCACGTTTCAAGGCCTAGCTCAAATCCGCTGTTTCCAAAAAGTCGGGATTATTTTCCTTTTCTTGTCTTCCTGGGTCAGTTTTCATGTTGCTGTTAAATCTAGCAGGGTGCCCTCTCGTAGAGTCTGTGTTGTATCTGAAGTATGGCCCTGCCCCTTCCTCACACCTGGCTCTCAAGAGTTCTCATGAAACATGCCCCTGAAGGGCGATGCTGGTCCCTCAGAGCTAACTTGTGTGGTTGGTGGTACTGATCCTCGCTGGTCTGCCTTCCACTCCCAGCCAGGCTTGGAAATTTGAGAATGGATTCCCCTCTTACCTGAGTGGTCAGCTTCCCCAGGACTAAGACCATCCCCTGCCCTGTGGTGTCGTGTACACGAGAGGCCACCCTGTGTAGCGTGCATGTGTGACTGGCAGGAGGTGGCCTACCACTCAGTCGTGAAAGAACTGTAGCGACTGCTGGGCACCATAGCCATTCCTAAGGGAATTTTGGGCGTTGAGTGGGAGTTAGATGCCCTGTAAAAACTGATGCTAGTTCTTAGAACTGTAAGGTCGATGTTTTAGGCCACTCAGGTAAGTGCCATTTTCTTTTCTTATTATTGTACTTTAGATGAATGTTAATAGAACCACCTAGCTTCCCATTAAACAATTAGTACACATATTGTTTTGTGACATTGGTTACCAGCTCCACAACATGTCAACACTCTCCCGTTCTCAACCTTGGGTTCCCTATTACCAATTTTCCTGTCCCCTCCTGCCTTCTAGTTCTTGCCCCTGATCTGGTGTGCCCCTTTAGTCTTATTTTGTCTTATGGGCCTGTCTAACCTTTGGCTGAAGTGTGAACCTTGGGAGTGACTTCATCACTGAGTTAAAGGGTATTAGGGGGCCATACTGTCAGGGTTTCTCCAGTCTCTGTCAGACCAGTAAGTCTAGTCTTTTTTTTCTCGTGAGTTAGAATTTTGTTCTACATCTTTGTGGAGCTCTGTCTGGGACCCTCTATTGTGGTCCGTGTCAGAGCAGTCAGTGATGGTAGCTGGGCACCATCTAGTTGTGCTGGACTCAGTCTGGTGGAGGCTGTAGTACTTGTGGTCCATTAGTCCTTCAGACTAACCTTTCCCTCGTGTCTTTTGCTTTCTTCATTCTTCCTTGCTCCAGACAGGGTGAGAACAGTGGAGTATCTTAGATGGCTGCTCACAAGCTTTCAAGACCCCAGACGCTACTCACCAAAGTAGAATGTAGAACACTTTGTTAATAAACTGTGTTATGGCAACTGAGCTAGATGTTCCCCGAGACCACAGTAGCCACAGCCCTCAGCGCAGTAATTCCGTCGCTCAGGGCGTTTGGATGTGTCTGTGGAGCTTCCATGACCTTGCCTTGGACAAGTTGTGCGGGCTTCCCCAGTATTGTGTACTATCTTACCCTTCACCAGAGTTATCACTTACCTATTGTCTATTTAGTGTTTTTCCATCCCTGCCCCTCCCCTCCCTCAGAACCATCAAAGATTGTTTCTTTTTGTTTGTAAAACCTTTTTGTGAGTTTTTATAGTAGTGGTTATATAATGTTTGTCGCTTTATAATTGACTTACTCACTCAGCAAAATGCCTTCCAGATTCATCCATGTTGTGAGATGCTTCTGGGTAAGTGCCATTTTCTACCTCCCTTTTTCATTCCAGAGCCGACGATTAGATACTGAAGAATTAAGTTTACCAGATATTTCTGCAGAAGTAGCTGAGAAAATGGCCACATTTCATGGTATGAAAATGCCATTCAATAAGGAACCAAAGTGGCTTTTTGGAACAATGGAAAAGTAAGTGGTCCGCTCACCTGGTCCTAACTCAGCTTCCATTAGTGGCACAGAAGTGCCTGGAAGTGCCCAACTCGAGCACCTGAGCCACCGTAGTAGGCAAAGCTTATGGGCAAAGGTCATCCTCTGACTCTGGGAGATGCCAGCTGCCAGCAGGCTCTGTTCATCTCTTAAATTAATCTCTGAATCAGGAAAGACTTGTTTGCAGAGATGCAGTCACAAGGGTGGGTGGGCAGTAAATGGACTTCCTGCAACGCAGCGAACCCCCCTCCCACTGCGGTGTGCCCGTTCTGGTGTTAATGTTTAACTGAAACCCCAGGAACAGGCCTGAGTGTGTTGTGCACTGATCCTTTGTTCCCTTTTTTGGCAAAGATATCTAAATCAAGTGCTGAGAATCAAATTTACCGGGGAATCCAGACTGAAACTACACAAACTCCTCAGTTACAACCTGCCTTTGGAAATGGAAAACCTGAGGTGAGCATCTGCTTTCATTTTCTGACTTAGTCGTTAACATTTGTCCAGAAATTTGTATGTTCTTAGTCAACTCAAACTGTCTGCAGGGCACATTGATTAAGCATTCCTGTGTCCGGCATTTTATTGTGCTTTGGCAGAGAATTTAAACGGGTGAATGTTGTCATCTGGCATTATTTTTATGCAAATGCTGTCACTTCTCCTCCAGTCAGTCCATGGAGGTTTTGTGGAGGAAGTAAAATTTCAGGTGATTTTAAGCCAAGGGAATGGGTTGGTGGAGGGCAATAGGGAAAATCACGGGGCAGGTGGGCCATTGTTAAGCCGATGAAGGAAACGGTTAAACTGAGCTCTGGGGGGACCAGTGGGAATCTCAGTCCTGGTCTCCTCTGAGCAGAGGCTGCTGTACTGTCTTCAGCATGAGGCTAGGTCCTCACATACCTCCTCTGACAGGTATTTACACCTTTCATTACTCAAATATTGGAGTTTCTACTGTGTTGGGCGTTAGGGTTGGGGCTGAGGAAGTGGTGACCAAGACAAAGGGGCCTCTGTTTTATTGGGAGAGACAGAAACCAAGGAAACACATAAAATCACGTCAAATCGTGATGAATGCTACGGAGGAAACCAGAGGCCAAAATGGAGACCAAGGCGGGGCGGTTCCCAGTGGGCTTGGGTGGGCAGAGGGCTCAGCGAGGGGAGCTGTGCAGGCCAAGACCTGGGGGTGAGGAAGGGGAGGGCTCCAGGCAGAGCAGCAGCACCTGCAGAGGGCCTGCGGGGAGACACGTGGTAGTGGTAGTTGGAGTCACGATAGAACCGGTGTCACGTGATAGTACTGTTCTCCATGAGAAGTATACCTGGGCTGTGGGTTGGCGTGGCACACCAGTCAGTGCCGTGCATGCTGGGCGAGTGCGGCTGTTGGCATCTCAGAAGTGTGATGTGTGATAGTGACGCCTTCCTTTTCCAGATCACTGCTTGAATCCACTCCGTCTCCAGTTGTATTTTGTCACAATGACTGTCAAGAAGGTAAGAATTGCTTCCTGTTACACTAAGATGGGGCTTGTGCCCATGTTTACAAGATTACCTCCAGTGTTGATGACGGCACAGCCACACAATGAAGTACTGTGTATCTGTTAAAACAGATGAGACCATGTTAGACAGGCAACAGAAAGAGCTCCAGGATAAATTAAGAGGAAAAAAACTACTTTCAGAAAAACATGTAGGGTATCATCCCTTTGTGTAAAAAATATATTCATAGAAAAAAATCTGAATTTTCACTAACCGGGGGTGGAGAATAGGAACATAAACTTTCTAAGTTGTGCTTTTTTTCAGTGTTTAAATCTTCACGGTGAACATCTATGACCTTTTTAATCTGAAAAAACAATTAAGAAACAAGATAGCCTCCTGAATCAGTGCTGGCCTTTCCCTTGCACACCACGCAGCACATGGCAGCCTAGCAAAGCCTCTCCTCTCTTCTCAGTTCTCTCGGTTCCCTGGGCTGGCAATGACATTGGGGTCCTCTGCTTTAGAAAGCTCCAGTGCCATCGTATCCCTTACTGTGCCAGAACATCGCCCAGCAGGCATTCCGACTTCATCTAACCAGAGGTTCCCACAGACTGCACCGCTCGCAGCTATGCTGCTGGCTTCTCCTCGATGCGGCTGCTGCTTTGTGCTTTTGTCCTTGCCCTCCCTAGCTGCAGCTGAGGTTCAGCCGCAGGCCCTGCCTTGCCAGGGTCACCATTTTGTTTTTATTTTTGAGAATAGCCCCCTGTCGATAATAATTAGTTTAAGCTGGGAGGCAGAAGTCTCAGGTCAAGCATGGGATGGAAATTTCAGCTGTAGCCGTGTGCGTTGCCCTTCTGGAAGTGGGCCAATAAACTGCACAGGTGTCGCCGAGAGGTTTGGCTCAAGTGATGGCAAAGTGTAGAAAGAATAGGGTGTATGTTTACTTGGCTGCTTTGGGCGTCTACTTCAAGTTCTCCTTTGAGTTGCTACTGAAAACAGAAGAAGTATGCTGAAGAGCCTGGGAGCTTTTCAGAGACCCTCACCAGTGTTTGCCACCCTCCCGCCCACCCCATGCTGCATTTACTGTGCGTGGTTTCCGTTGGCTTGTTTACTTGGGGGGTGGTACCCAGACATTGTGTGTCATGTAGAGTGTGCCTGAAGAGCCAGTCTGGTGCTCAGCTCACTTTTGGCCCAGGACTTGGCACTAAAGGAAATACCGTGGCAAGAGTGCTGCTGGTGGCCTCCTTGTTGGGAAGGAAAACAGACAAGGACAGGGCAGTGGGCCAGAGCGTGGCCACCGTGGCTCTGTGGCAGCTGAGCTCCAGCTGGCATCTTTGTTGAGCTTCCCAGGGGCCAGCCGGGCCTCAGGGCCGCTGGTGGCCCCTGAGGCAGCCAGAACTCCAGCATGCCAGCAGTGTCCTTTGTGTCACCATGTGAAGGGTTGGGCAGCACCGCCCTAGAAAACTGGACGAGAGACCAGGTACCTGTGAGAGCCAGGCAGGCTGCTCGGGAGCTACCCTGACAGGTGCTCTGGCACCCTTTCTGCGGTGACCGAGAGCCGACGTTGGTGGCTGCATTGTTAGGATCCCCTGAAAGGATCCAAACCGCTTTGCTCTGCTCTGCTCTTCTAGGGCTGGAGCATGCTGTGACCAAACACGTACAGAGTAAAAAGCCCAAACCTTCTTGCAGGTAACATCTTACTGCTGGAAGGCCGGGAAGACTCTGAGAAACAGAAGCTGATGCTGATAGACTTTGAATACAGCAGCTACAACTACAGGTGGGGTGTGCAAGTGGATCCTTCATTCCAGGGGTTCCCCTGTCTTGATTCTTTGATGAAACAGCTAGGGGAGAGAGTAGGTGAAAATACCAAGCCCAGTTGAAGTCTCTCCCCCTGGGAGCTAAAGCGTTCATCTGGGTGGCCTGTGGTGCCTGTGTGAAGAGGCAGCCCCAGCCCCCTGTCCTTGGCTCAGTGCGTAAGCGGGAGTGGGGAGGAAGAGTTAAAATCCAGAATCTGTGTTTTCTTTTGCTTCTGAAACCCTTTCCTAGAAGTCCTGGCTGCAGAGGGCGCTCCTGAACATGCGGAGCCCGAGTAGTGGCTCAGGTGGCACCTGTATGGCTTCAGCAGATGTGACTCTGATCAGCCCCCAGTGGGCTGTCCTGTGGTGAAAGCAGTCATGCTCTTGTAAAGCCGGGAAGTCCAGCGGGTTCTGGGCGGGTGCTCATGACCCAGACTCTTCTCCCCTGTAAGCTGGGAGCCTCCTGGCCCAGCAGCTTGCCTCAGGCCGTGTCCTCTCTCACCTCGTATTTTAGGGGATTCGACATTGGGAATCATTTCTGTGAATGGATGTACGATTATAACTATGAAAAGTACCCTCTTTTCAAAGCAAACATCCGGAAGTACCCCACCAGGAAACAACAGGTAGGAAGCTTGTTTTTAGAGACTTGATAGGAAATTATCTAAGTCAATTTCATGCAGTTAGAATTACATCTTAATTTTTAGAGAAGCTCTTTTAATTTTTTTTTGTGGTGGTTGAAAACACAGCAAAACGTACACCAATTCAACGATTTCTGTGTGTAGTATTCAGTGGCGTCAGTTACATGCTTCAAATTCTGCAGCAATTCTCGCCCTCCTTTTCCAGTTTGTTCTTCCCTATGGACATAAACTCACTCCCTCCTAAGCTTCCTATTTGACCTTTTGAGTTGCAGTTAACAATTTGATCCCATATAGTAAGGAGCCCTGGTGGCGCAATGGTTAAGTGCTTGGCTGCTAACCGAAAGGTCAGTGATTCAAGCCCACCAGCTGCTCCATGAGATAAAAGACCTGGTGATATGCTCCCTTAAAGATTACACCCTAGGAAGCCCTATGGGGCAGTTCTATTTTGTCCTATAGGGTCGCTATGAGTCGGAATCGACTCCACGGCACACACCAGCTAAGTTTTTTAAAAAAGCACAAAGCTTACAGTGGGCAGTCTTTACTGGATATTAGCCAGACTGTTGTTTGGTTTAAAGAAGCCTTCAGGGGATATTTTCGGGTTATGGTTTCAGGGTTGAAGATGACAGAGATGCTCTTTTTTAATGTGTAGCATGGTGAAGCAAACCCTTTTGTTTTGAATGTTATTTTTTTCTGTTAAACGTAGAAGCAAACTTGGTCATTTGAGCCCAGCTTTTTACCTCCGTGCCAGAGAGAGCTGTATTCAGTCAGGGAGAAGCAAAGCTTTTTTTTGTAGTTCCCTCTCGTTTTTTTCCAGAAAGCCCAGCCTCTGTTCTGCTTCCTGGCCTTCTCTTTGGAGGCCACTGACCTTCCTCTGTTCATTTCATGCCGTGCAGAGAGAAGTAATGTGCCGGGCACCACGATCTGTAACTGGAGGAAATGAAATGCCTGTGGTGCTAGCAGTCCCGTTTCCTCTTCCTCAGTGTGGGAGTCCAGCGATTGTGTGGAGAATCACTTCTTGTGAGAATTTCCTTCTGAGCACCAAGCCTGCCTCTGAGCATGGACAAGGCAGCTCCACCTGCCCTCAGTGACCCCCTTACTGCGTAACCTCTCCCCTGAATGCCCTCCCTTGGTGGTCAGAATTGTTTCACACAGAGGTCAAGGGTGATGAGGGCAGGGGTGCCTTTAGGTGCTCCTGTAATTCATGCAGCACCCACTCAGGCAGGCACTGTGATAGGAGCCTTCGGTGGGTGGCCCAGTAGGGATGCTGGTCCAGTGCAGAGCTGCTGAGGGGCCAGAAACTGCCATTTCTTAAGGCCGACTGTGGTGAACTTTAGTGTGCCCAGAGCACCGTGGCCTGGGTGATTCTGGACCTCAAGGTCATACTGTGTGAAAAGGGAGAGTAGGGGAAAGTGGGGCTGCTCAGCCTGGGGAAGAGAGAGCACAATAGCAGTCGTAGGTGTTTGAGCTATCGCTGTGCTGAAGAGAAATTAGAGAGCCCTGGGTGCTGCAGATGGTGAACGAGCTCAGCTGCTCACCGGAAGGTGCCTCAGAGGAAAGACCCGCTGATGTACCGCTGAACAATTAGTCATCAGAAGCCACGTGGGGCGCAGTTCTGCCCTGACACACGTGGGGTTGCCGTGAGTCAGAGTCAGGAGCAGCCGGTGGAAGAGAAGTTGGATTTTTATAAAAACTGGATACCTCTAGGTAGAGGTTAGAGCTTTCAAACCAGTAAGGAGAAATTTCCAGTAAGAAGACAGATTTCATTATAATGAAAGACAGAATTTTATAACTGCTAAAATTTTACAGCTGTGTAAATTTAAGCAAATTCCCTGCTGTTTTCTGAGAGGTTTTTAAAAGCATATAGATGTTGATCTTTATCAAATAATACCTTTTCTGCTTCTATTGAGGTAACCTTGTATTTTTTTTTTCTTTTAATCCATTGAGATATTTTAAACTGTTAAACCATCCTTGAATTCCTGAGATAAACTCTGTTTAAATGAGTTATGTTATTTTGTAATGTTCAGTTGGGTCCAGTTAGGTGACAGTTTAGGAGTTCTACACCTGTGTTTATGTATGAGATGGGCCTACAATGATGTTCATTTTAAAAATTATTCGTATCTGCTTTTGGAATAAAAAATTATACTAGTCTCATAAAATGAACTGGGCATCTCTCTCCCTTTTTATTTCCTGGAACAGATTTATATAAGATGAAGACTGTATGTTCTTTGAAAGTTTGGTAGATCTTCTCTGTAAAACAGCCTGGGCCTAGAACTTCTGGGGAGAAAGGGTCACCAGTTATTTCACTAAGATATTGATCTATTCAAGTGTTCTATCTCTTTGTTTGTAATTTCAGCATTTAGTGTTTCCCAAAAATAAACCATGTAGTGTTGTGGTCCAAAGCATGGGCTCTAAAACTAGCCTGCCTGGATTTGAACCCGAGACCTGCCACTGCTGGCTGTGCAGCCTGCTGAATGTCCTGTGCTTCTGTTCCCTCAGGCAAACGTTTTGTTGTTGTGAGGATTGTGTGAGTTAATATGCAAAAAAACAAATGCTTGGAAGACACAGAATTTAATAGACCTCAGGAATCATCTTTCTATGGCAGGTTTACTTCAGGGTTAGCCCCTTCTAGGGCCTCTATCCAGGGCAGTGCTTGAACTTAAGCCATACTTCCTGTGGTGGAGGTGGTGGAGTGTATGAAAGCCAGTTTTAGAGACAGAGGTAGAAGAGGAGAGAGTGGGAAAGGTAGTAGAGGAGGAACTGTTGGCCTTCCAAGTAGGTGACTAATTGATGAGGGTTCTCACAGGGAAAATTAACTGACTGATGGCTCCTTTTTATTTACGAAAGAAAGAGAGCGGTGGTTTACTGTGTACTACTGTCTTTTGATATAATATGCCGTATTCAAGAAAGAACCAAACCGCCAAACCCAGTGCCGTCGAGTCGATTCCGACTCGTAGCGACCCTACGGGACAGAGTAGAACTGCCCCATAGAGTTTCCAAGGAGCGCCTGGTAGATTCGAACTGCTCACCCTTTGGTTAGCCGCTGTAGCACTTAACGACTTAACGACTGCGCCACCAGGATTTCCATTCAAGAACAAGGAACCTTATAAATACTAATTCATATGTAGACTACAGGTGGAACTTGGCAGGGCCATAGGCAAACCATCTCTTCTTCAAATTGAAATTAAATGTGTCCAGTTTATTAGCTCCATGTCTGTGTGTAAATCATCATGGTGTCTCAGAGTTGGAAGGAACCCTTGAATTGTGTGGTCCGGTTCTCAAGCGGACAAATTTCAGGGGACCCTAAGCCTCGGGACTGGCACAGTTGTGGCAGCTCACTTGGAATACCAGCCAGTCTGGGAAAGGCATGATGTAGGCTTGCCCTCCTCTGAGCTTGTTCAGCAAAAATCATACCTGCAGATCAGATGAGAAAGAGGATTCTACCTGAATTACTTTCTCTACAGAATTACTAGTAGCTAGTTTTTTTTTTTTTTTTAGTTTCCTGTAACTGTCTTGCCAGCAATCCCACGTCAAGTCTACCGCCTCTCTGTCAGCTGGCTTAGTAGAGACCATGAAATGGTGCCTACTGCTAGCTAAGGTGAGCTTCTGGATGCCTGCACCTGCGGCAGCGATCACCCCTGCCAGTCTTGTCCACGCTTTCAGTGATCCGCAGAGGTCACGGGGTGTGTGTGCTTTGTGGCAGCTATTGGTAGAGTCTGTTTTGGACCAGCATTGAGCCTAACACAGTTATTTATTTTCTTTTAGCTCCATTTTATTTCCCATTACTTGGCCGCATTCCAAAATGAATTTAAAAACCTCAGTAATGAAGAGAAGTCCATTATAGAAGAAGAAATGTTGCTTGAAGTCAACAGGTAATTGTTTCCTTTTTTGATTTGTGAAGATAGCTTATCTCTAAACCAAGAAAAAAAAAAAAACCTCATTGCTGTGGAGTCCATTCCGACTCATAGAGACCCTATAGGATAAAGTAGAACTGCTCCATAGGGTTTCCAGGGAGTGGCTGGTGAATTCGAACTGTGAACATTTTGGTTGGCAGCTGAGCTCTTAATCACTGTGCCACCAGGGCTCCTAGCTTACCTCTACATAGAATATATTTGGGGTGCCTCCTTGCAGTTGTGAGTATTTTGGGAGCTTCTTCATAACCATACATCTCTAGGACTTGTACTTTGTCGAAGGTAGAGAATTTGGTGCTTTCCCACGGTTGCTGAGATTGCTCAGAGCCGTCCGCGTTCAGGGTCCAGCACTAAGGAAAACAGGAAGGTCATGCTGCTTGGCTGAGTTGCAAACCCTGATCTGTGCATAAAGACTCCATATACAAAGGCTCTGCCAGACGGGCCAGTGAGCTCGTGTCGCTGTGTTCTTGGCAGATGCCCGTGGAGCAGTGAGCACCACTTAACACGCGCTGGTGCCTCCTCGAAAATGGTCCAAACCCTGTGTGCTGGTTTTAAGTCTTGCCTTAAGAGACTGTCTGCTGACCTCTGGCACAAGGCTTTGATTTCCCAAAGCACAGCCCCAGAGACTCCAAAAGGTTCTGCAGAGGCGTTTATTCATACCTGTCTCTTCAGTGAAGCGTGCCATGGGTTATCCTTGTTCTTCTGAGTCTCCTATGAAATCATCCAGTAAACTAGCTGTTTTGGTAACTTTGGCCCATCTTGTTTGTTCTGTTTGCCCTGCTTCCTTGTCACGGTCTCCCAAAGCGTTCACACCCCTCGTTGGGCACGCTGCCAGCATCGCCTCCCCCAGGCGCCACCTGCCATGTAGGTCTTCCCTTTCCGTTTCTTGAATGGGTGCAAGTGGACAAATGGGTCTGGAGGACCCAGACAGGAAGGGCAGCACAAGGGACTCTAGTGAGGGGCTGGGGACCTTGAGTTCCTGGGACAGCATGAAAAACCCAAAGAGGAGGGTTTGGTGAGGATACTAAAGCCATCGTTCCTTAGAACTTTGTTTGACTGAATGAACCCGAAACGTATTTTTTTGAGTTGAGCTTGGACTGTCAGTGACAGAGGGGCTTGGTGCAGCCTGTAGGTGATGGCGTGGCTCCAGCTCTCAACCCCTCTGCTTCACTTCTGTGGGAGAGGAAGTGGGGATGGGATGAGGGTGGGACTCAAGGAGACCTCTCTAGCCAGGGAGTGAGAGCTTCATTCCTGGCTCTAGGGAGAGGCAGCAGTTGGGCCTGCTTTCCCCCGACACTGGTTACATAATATGTTGTAAAGGGTGTGATGCTGTGTGCTCTTCGTAGCCAAGGTGGTCTCTATCCCTGTGCGTAGGCCAAGAGTTTACCAGCCTGGCCACAGGGGCCTTCCTCTGAGTCCTGGGCAGGCGATTTCATGTGGATGGGAAGGCAGTTGAGTGTGTTCGCACCTGCGAGTCCCCCGTCACTGGCTACAGGTGCGGGGAGGGGAGAATATAGCCCCACTGACATTACCAGGGGAGACAAACTTTGTAGATAAGTTAAAATGTCCATCGAGCGTGAAACTATTACTTGAGTCCTGTAACCGACACCACTGGTCTCACGTGTGACTCTTGCTTCTGTAATTGCAGGTTCGCCCTTGCATCCCATTTCTTCTGGGGGCTCTGGTCCATCGTACAGGCCAAGATTTCATCTATTGAATTTGGGTACATGGTATGTTTTAGGGGTGGTGTTTCTCTTCTCCTCCCAGGGGAAAATGCTACAGTACATTTGAATGCTTGGCAATAAATGACTGTTCCTTACAAAGGGTTACGGTTACCCCCAAGTACCTGAACATGGTGACCCAGTAGCACCAGTGCCCAAAGCCAGGACAGTGTGGCTCAGCCCTGGAAAGATATGGGAGGAAGGCTCGTGACGCTGGCACCTCTCACCAATGCTATGTTCTCTAGAGGCGCCTTCACTCCCACAGCCAGCAGGACCTGCCTTCCCTGCTTCAGACAGGTACTGTGTGGTCCTGACCCTGGAGGTCCAACCCAGACCTCAGTCCTTCTGGCACAGGGGACACTAATGAAGGAGGGTAGGTGGTCCCTACCCTCTGCTGCGAAGTGTTTTATTCATCCATTACCACTCTATTCTTTAGGCTGTAGTGCCCACTGTGGAGTTGGAAGCAGATATTTATGAATTAAACCTCCTGTGTGATGTAGACATGTTTGTAACCTAGGCCGTAATTTTATCCTAACCTTGAAAACTATCCTTGATGTGGAAAGACACTATTTTTGACCTTTCGATAAACCTTTCTTGTTGCTGTATAATGAGTGTTGGAGGGGTGTCTCCTGGGGTGGGGGGATTGGCTTAAAATTCTAGTTTAGTGAGTTACCTTTCTTTGGGACAGGTGGTGGGAAACGACTAGTTCATTGATCCTCCTCGGTTTTATATTAGGATGATTTCTACTTCTAGTCAGAAGGGTTGGTAATGCAAAAACACTGTTAAGCAAAGACAGAAGGGGATATTTGGATCTTTAAAGCAAATTTGGAGTCATGGTCAAATGATTGTGTAAGACAGAGTAGACTTCAGAACAAGGAATGTTCCAGAGATAAGAAGGATATTTCATAATAGTAAAGGGATGGGTCATCAAGAAGGCATGAAAAATCCTAAACACCTATGCACCGGTCTTTAAAAGACATGAAGCAAAACCTCACAAAACCGAGAAGAGAGATAATCAAATTCATAATGACAGTAGGAGATTTCAACACTGCTCTCTCTCTGATGGGTAGCGAAAGGAAACACGAAACCAGTAAGGACAATGGAAGACTTGAACAACAGTGTCAACCAGCCTGACCTAATGGACATTTATTGAACATTCCACCGAATGATTAGAGGATACACAGTCTTTACAAGTGAACATGGAACTTTCATCAGGGTAGACTCCAAGCTGGGCCGCTAAACAGGTCTCAGTAATTTAAAAGGACGGAAATAATACAGAGTACGTTCCCTCACCACACTGGGACTTGATTGGAAATTAATAACAAAGAGTGAGCCGGAAGATCCCCAAGTGTTTGGAAATTAAACAGTATGTTGTTGTTGTTGGTCGGTGCCGTCGAGTTGATTCCGACCTGTAGCAACCCTACGCACAACAGAACAAAACACTGCCCGGCCCTGCGCCATCCTCAGCATCGCTGTTACGCTTAAGCCCGGTGTCGAAACCGCTGTGTCAGTCCATCTCCTTGAGGGTCTTCCTCTTTTCCGCTGACCCTTTACTTTACCAAGCATGTTGTCCTTCTCCAGGGACTGATCCCTCCTGACAACATGGCCAAAGTATGTGAGACATAGTCTTGCCATCCTTGCTTCTAAGGAGCAGTCTGGTCATACTTCTTCCAAGACAGATTTGTTTGTTCTTCTGGCAGTCCATGGTATATTCAGTATTCTTCTCCAGCACCAAAGTTCAAAGGCGTCAATTCTTCTTAGGTCTTCCTTATTCATCGTCCAGCTTTCACTTGCATGTGAGGTGATTGAAAAAACAATGGCTTGGGTCAGGTGCACCTTAGTCTTCAAGGTGACATCTTTGCTTTTCAACACTTTTAAGAGGTTTTTTTGCAGCCGATTTGCCCAATGCCATCTGTCTTTTGATTTCTTGACTGCTGCTTCCGTGGGTGTTGATTGTGGATCCTTAAGTAAAATGAAATCTTTGACAACTTCAATTTTTTTTCTGTTTATCATGATGTTGCTTATTGGTGCAGTTGTGAGGATATTTGTTTTCTTTATGTTGAGGTTTAATCCATCCCGAAGGCTATGGTCTTTGATCTTCATCAGTATTCGCTTTAAGTCCGCTTTACTTTCAGAAAGCAAGGTTGTGTCATCTGCACAACACAGGCAGTTAAACAGTATACTTCTGAATAAACTCTAGGTCAAAGAGGAAATTAAAAGGAAAATAAGAAAACATTTTGGAGTGAATTATAATGAAAACACATATCAGAATTTGTGGAATACAGCTTGTCTTAGTCATCTAGTGCTGCTGTAACCCAAATGCCACAAGTGGGTGGCTTTAAACAACAGAAATGTGTCTTTTCACAGTCTGGAAGCTAAAAGTCTCAAGTAGGGTCTTGGCTATATTGATTCTTGTTCGTAGCCTCAGGCATTCCTTGGCATTCCTGGGCTTACAGAGGATCTTCACCTGGTGCCTGTCTTCCCCCATGTGTGTATCTCTGTGTCTCTTTGGTCTTTTTATAACTCAGAAGTGATTACGTTTATGATCTACTCTACACTTGTATGACCTCATTAACAACAAAAGGACCCCCATTTCCAAATTGGGATCACATCCACAGGTGTAAGGGCAAAGAATTAAACATATATTTTGGGGGGAACACAGTTCAATCCATAACATAGTTAAAGCAATGTTTACAAAGAAGTTCATGATTTAAAGTATTTATGTTAGATAGGAAGATAGTTCTGCAACCAGCGACCCAAATTGTACCTTAAAAGGCTTAAAAAAAAAAAAAAAGAACAAAGTGAGCCCAAAGTGAATAGAAAAATTGAAATAATAAGATGAGCAGAAATCAGTAAAATAGAAAATGGACAAATAAGAGAGAAAATCAATGAAATAAAAAATTGATTCTTTGAAAAGATAATAAAATTTATACTTCTTGGCTATATTGAGCAAGGAAAGAAAAAAAAGATACAAATCAGCAATATCAGGAATCAAAAAGAGGACATCCATCCCTGCAGATTGTATAGACATTAAAAGGGTAAGGGAATATTATAAACAACTTTATGCCAGCAGATTTGACAGTTTACATGAAATGTGCAAATTTCTTGAAAGGTACAAATTACCAAAACTGATGTAGGAAATGGCCATTTGTTAAATACATTAGATTCGTAATCAAAAACCTCCTACAGAGTAAACTGCAGGCCCATATTGCTTCATGGTAAATGTCATCAAACACTGAAGAATGAATACCAGTTCTACACAGACTTTTAGGAAACAGAAGACGAGGGACATCACCCTACTCAACTTGATGAGCCAGCATTACCCTGACACCAAAACCAGACAAAGACATTTTGAGAAAACTGCAAATCAGTGATCTTCATGAACATCTCACAGAAATTCTCATTTAAAAATTAGCAAATCAGACTCACCAGTCATATATAAAAGGATAATATATCATGGCCAAGCGGTGTTTATCTCAGGCGCACGCAGTTAGTTTGACCTTTGAAAAAGCAGTCAGTGTCGTTCACCACGTGAACAGAACAAAGGAGAACTGTACGTGATTGCAGGAAAGGTATTCGGTAAAATCCAGCACCCATTCCTGATTAAAAAAATCACAACAAGCTCCTGTAGACAGGAACTTCCTCAGCCACTTAAGGGACGTGAGTGAGAAATGTGCAAAGTAATGTCATAATCATTGGTAACAGACCTGTGTGATCGCCCTCACCCCCCGCCCTGCAGGGAACAAAGCAAGAACGTTTGCTCTGTTTCTCTTCCATGAATGAAGCTCCTAGCCAGTGCAGCCAGGCAGGAAAAAGAAAGAAGAGGCAAACACTGGAAAGGAAAAAAAACTGCTGTTACTCACAACGCAGTGATTGTGTATGTTAAAAAAATATAAAAGGATTTACAGAAAAGCATTTTAATGAGCCAGTTTATCAAGGCCACAGGATGTAAGAGCAAACAAACAAACAAAAAAAACAATTGCATTTCTCTATCTTAGAAACAATTAGAAAATGAAAAAAGTTTCCGTTGTTTACAGTGGCTGTAATAAACATGAAATATTTTGGGATTTTCTTTTTTCATATGCAAGATCTGTATGCCAAAAACATTTCTAAAAGTAAAAACCTAAATAAATGAAGAGAGATGTCATGTTTGAGGAGCCCTGGTGACACAGCGGTTAAGCACGCAGCTGCTAACCAAAAGGTCGGTGGTTCGAACCCACCAGCCACTCTGCCGGAGAAAGATGTGGCAGTCTGCTTCCATAAAGATTCCAGCCTTGGAACCCTGTGGGGCAGTTCCACTCTGTCTTGTAGGATGGCTGTGAGTCCGGATTGACTGACAGGCAACCCATGTGCTTGGGTTGGAAGACTCAATATTACAACGTCCATTCTTCCCAAACTGATGTATAAATCTCCATGGTCTCAGTCAGAGTCCTTCCCTTTTTTTGTAGAAACTGAAAAGCTCATCCTAAAATTTGTGTGAAAATGCAAACAACCCCTCGGTGTTCTTTTTAGTCATCATGCTGCAGGTGATCTCGGGAAATAGGTGCCACCTCCTTCCTTGTCTTGCTAAGGGGGGTTATTGCTTTAAAAGGGAACTTAAATTTTGTCCGGCAGTCAAAGGCTACAGCATTATGGGTAAACAAGATGATGAACGATAACAAATGCCAAATGTCTAGACAAGAAGTCCTGTCGTAGTTGGCAGGACTGGATTGGCTGAGGCGACTATGAGCTAGGTACATCTAAAATAGCTGTGTGAAGACGGAGGTGCCGGCAGCACGGAAAGGCCTTGTCTTTTGAGAAGTCCGGGCTCCTGGGCAGCCCAGCGGCACAGTTGGCACCTCCGGGTCCTCTTGGGTCCTGCCCTCAGCCCTGGGGTGGACAGGGCAGGGTTTGGGCAAGCAGGAGCCCTTGGTGAGCCTTCTTTTCATTTGCTGTCTCCTAGGAATATGCCCAAGCAAGGTTTGATGCCTATTTTGACCAGAAGAGGAAGCTCGGGGTGTGACCGTGGGACGGCCTGACACCCTCACCACTGGACCACGCAGAGGCAGCCGGCAGGGCTCCTCTGTGCCGACTGCTGTACCTGCAGCGAGAAGGCTGGGATGTCTCGCTCGCTCCAGAGCCCAGATGTGTATGATACTAAAGACTGTATTAAAATGGAGTAACATTTATTTCATATCTTGTTTACAATTTCACTAGGACTCAGAGACGAGATTGGGAAGCAGAAATCTAGTGTAATAGTGCAATAGCGCAGCGCCTCACAACCTTTTAACCCAGAGAAGGCGTTTTATACTGGGGGCTGAAAGCTTTCTGTCGGATGCGGCAAAAGCGAGAGTACGCAGTGTTACTGCGGGGACTGTGGGGTTTTTGTATTTTTTTTTTATGTTGATTTTTCTGAATCTGAATTGATGTGCTGGTGAACACTGTGACCAGGCTCTTTGTAGTGACGATGTGTTGTAAACACTACTCACTTCGAGGGACCGTGCGTCAGCGCAGATATACTGTGAAGTCCCTCCGAGGCCTTATCCCGGGACGACGTCCGGCCCCGGGTGTCCTCTGCTGGGTCCCCAGGAAGCTGCTGGTTCACCCTTTTGGTCCAAACAGCTGATGCGCAAGAAAGCCAGTTGCACATGAGCTGTTGAGAGCTGTGCCTGCAGGTGGATGAATGTAGTCCTCTGTGCTGTTGTACATACCGTTACGCAGGTGAATTTACCTAACTGGATAGAATCTTTGCCGTGCCCTCCTCTAACGGACCTGCTTTATTAACTCCAGCCGTGGGGCCGGCAGCCGTGCCGCAGCCACAGAAGCCAGGCCTGGACCGGCTGTGTGGGGCCTTGCAGCCTGCCTCCGTCTCCCCTCACGTCCCCGACCTGGTGTGGAGCCGGCCACTTGGTCCAGCTCTTGTGGCCTTTCTTGCTTCCTCTCCGCTCAGCCTGGGGCTCAGCGCTAGAGGACGCGGGAGGGCTCACCCCAGGGCCCCCAGTGAGGAGGCCATGGTCAGCTGGGGGCACCCTGGGCCTGGCCCTCCGGGGTGGTGTGCGGAGACATAGGTAGGGATGGGTGAAGTTGGATGTGTAAAATGCCCCTTTGGGATAAACCCTTTAGATTTTTTTTCACTCTGAACTTTTATTTGAATTGTTTTTTTGCGCATACGTTTCTGCTACACAGAGATTGTACTATACAAAAGAATAAAAATTAAAAGCCCGATGTCACACTGTCACTCTGGGATGTGTTGAGAACCTCAGCCAGGAACAGTTCCTTGTGCTTCCTGTCCCTCCCCTGGCCCCCGGCTCGGAGCCAATCTCCAGGGCCCAGCGCTCCTTCTCCAAGTGGGGGTTCCCTGGCTGCCACACTCGTGGCTGCCATCAGGGCTCCCCAGCTCCCTCCTGGGGCCCCCTGCCCGTCTCTCCCTGGCCACTTTGACTGAGTCCCAAAGTGGTCTACCCGCACGGTGCTGTCTTCCCTGGTGGGATCTCTGGAAGGAGGTAGAAGGGACTGGAGGCAGTGCAGCAGCTTGGGAGGCAAGGGGATGGCCGGGGCAGGAGGGAGACTTCGCCATCCACACATGCTGCGTGTAGACGCATAAAGCTGCCACCAGGTGAATGTGGTTTACCATGCAGACAGTAAAAAAAAAAAAAAAAAAAACCGTACCCCTGCTTACAATGGCCAGTAGCTTCTCACTTAGAGTAAACATCCCAGCCCCTCCCTGGGCCCATGGCCCCGTCATCTCATCTGGCCCTGCCCACCCTCTGACCCTTGGCTGGCCATCTCTGCTGGGCCCTTTCTTCTGAAACCTCCATACCAGGTCTTCACCGACGGGCTCCCTCCCGTCGTTCTAACATCGGCTCAGAAGTCACTGCCTCAGGCCTCTCGGTCACCTCACCTGGAAGAGGTAGTTCCTCAGACATCCCTCGCCCCACACCCCTCCCGAGCTGGCACCAGTTCATTTCCTTCACGATCTTCCGCTTGCTTAGCTCCCACGTTAACACTGGAAGCTCATGTGAGCAGGGCTTAATGGGTCCCGGTCACTGACCAGGCCCTGTGGGTGCCAGCCTCCTGCAGTGAGACTGGATGTGGGCCTCCTCCTCCCTCCCCCCAGGCCCCCTGGGGCCCTGCCAACACTGCTCAAGCCTCTGTCTCCTCCCAGGGCCAATCTTGGCCCAGCCACCAGCCAGGTGACCCTATGTATGCCTGATGACCTCACTCCCCCCGAGCCCACCCCAGTACCTTTGCACATGCTGTCCCCAGGGCACCTGAACTCTAGCCACTGCTGCCAGCTGCCCATGTGGCAAAGCCGGGGTGGGGCCGACCAGTTGCCTCCCTGGGATCATACACCTGCCTCTCCCCAAACACCCCCCACACTCAGCTTTCAGCTTCCACCCCACCCTGAAGCTTTCAGCACACACCCCGTCCCCTCTGCCCAGCTCTCCTCAGGAAGCTGTAAGGCTCGGCTCGGACTCAGTCTAGATCAGATCCCATCCCGCTTCCCTCAGTCCCAGCCTGGGGCCAAGTGTTTACAGTCCATGATTCCTGTCTTAGCCAGGGACTGCTGTCTGCCAGTCTAAAGCACTCCAGGTCAGGCCTCTGCCAGGCGTGTGAAATAGCTGCCGGAACCACTGGAACCCACCAAGCCTCAGGTTCTGAGCAGCAGTCCGGCACCCAGGGGATAGGCTCTTCCCAGCAACTGGCCAGATGAGGGCTGTAGCAACGGGTCAGGTGGCCTGGCTCGCTGTTCCCAGGGCGTGTGGCCTTTGTCCTGGGCCTCTGGCCAGAAGAACAATTTGCAACGCGTTGGCCAAGAAAGTGAGACCTCTGCGAAGCTTTGGCTTTGCCTCCTCCCCATGGTGGGACCCTGGCCAGAGGGACCTGCAGGGGCCCACCCCCATGGCCCAGCCCAGGGGAGCAGGGAGACAAAGGGCCTAGGGTGGCAGGAGGCTGGGGCAGGCGTCTGCTCCTCCGGCCTTGGGTGACTTCTGGTTGCTGGAGACAGCCTCCGCTCTTTTCTGTGAAGGAGTTTGGCCTTTAGTGTGTAACACCACTGCCTGGGTGCAGCTCTGCCTGGCAGGCTCGGACACCCTGAGCCCTTGGGGCCCAGTGCCAGCACCACGGCCTAGGACACTGGCTGGATTGACGACAGGCACCACCCTCCACCCTGAGCACCCCAAGCAGATCGTTACAGCTAGTTTGCCCACCTCCACAGAGTGGGGGCTCACCCGCCTGGGAAGATACATGCTCATCTTGAACTGGAAAGTGCTAGAAACGGCCTTCCCCAGTCCTAGTTCTGCCCACCTGGGCCCCGTGAGTTTGGGGGTTTTAGATGTACCCCTGGGGCCACCCACACCTCTCTGAGCCCAGATCCTCACTCCCACAGCCTCACTTCAGCCTTGGGTGCAAAGCAGGCAGGGGCCACTTTGGGGCCCAGGCCAAGGAATCAGAGAGGCCTGGAAAGGGGCCAGCCCAGAACCCAGGGCTCCCCAGTGCCCAGGGACCAGACAGAACCAGACGGAGTTCCTGAGCCTTGTGTGTCTTTATTCCTTTGCTCCTGTGGGGCGAGGGCAGGAGTGGGGGGCGCGCTGTCTGCGGTGGGGACTATTGGTCCTCCACGGCGAAGGTGAAGGGGCTCAGCTTGTAGCCAGTGCCCGAGTAGAATTTGTTCTGGAACTCCACCCTGGGGGCACGAGAGGGAGTGGGTGGTGAGGGGACACCCTTGCCCGCCCCTACGCTGCCCAGCCCATCGTGGGTGCTCGCTCACCAGTGCAGCCGCAGGGCATGCAGGAAGGCCGAGAGTCCCTCCATCACCAGCAGAATGGCCACAGTCAACGTGGCGAAGGCAGCAAACACGGGCACCAGCACCGCCGCTGCCACGCCAACCTCACGGCCCATGCTCAGGCCCACGTGCATCACCATGGCCCACAGCACTTCTGACAGCTCTGGGGGCGGGGGGCATGGGCACCAAGGGCAAGGGTTGCTGCCAGCCCCTTGCTGCCTGAGCCCTGCCTGCTGTGGGGACCTCCCCCACTCCCCGCTCCCTGCTGGTCACTCACGGGCGTGGGCCAGGCTCAGGGCCCAGAGGCGCAGGTAGGAGGCGGTGTTGGAGATGCAGCCCAGGCAGAACTCAATGGTGTGGATGGCCTGGTGCATGAACACCTCAGAGAAGACAAACTGCAGTGGCAGGCTGCGGTGAGGAGCCAGCGGGGCCTATGGCCGCCCCCACCCACCCCACTCAGGAAGGCACCGCACCCACCTCGGCCTGCTCCTCGTCCCCTGGGGGCCCCGCCTTCTCTTCATCAGACCCCCAGCCATTCACAGACGTGTTGCCGTCCTGCGAGTTCAGAAACCCAGCCTTGTCCTCGTCCTGGGTGAGAAAACAGCGTCAGCAGCTCCCAGTGCCAGGAGGGTGCCACCTGGTGCTAAGCACCTCCCACCCGGTACCAAGCACCTCCCAGCGCAACTTGAGGGGGTGGCCTGGAAGCCAGGGCTCAGGGTGGCACCGCCTGACAGTGGTCCCACCTCCAAACATCATCCCCTGTTCCCTGGGTCCCTACCGGCTGTGGACCGGAAGGCGTTCTTGGCAAGTGGTGACGGCGATGCTGCCAGCGCAGGTACAAGGGTGTACCCAGCAGCAGAATGGGCACCATGGCCAAGGCCAGGACCACCAGTGTGGACTGTACCATTTCCTGCAGAGAGAGGGGCGAGTCAGAGTGGCCCTCATAACCATGGACAAAGCTGGTTTTGTACAGAGGCCGCTCCCAAGCCACATCCCCACCTCCCAAGCCCATCACTAAGTAAGTGGGGCCATTGCTCCCGCGTGCAGAGAGTGACCTCTGGCTTCTAGAACCTTCTGTGTGTCACCCCAGTTTGGAACTGTACACTGTTGCCTCTTTAGCTCCCTGTTTGCACGAAAGCAGCTCGTGGCGTCAGCCTGAATCCCATTTCTCAGATGAGGATACTGAAGCTCGAGTGGCCCCCTGATCACAGGACCAGGAGGGGGTGTGTGCCCACCTGCCCCCGGTAGAGTGGCCGGTTGGTGGGGCTTCGGGAGAACAGGAACATGTTGATGAAGTGGATCAGGATGCTGGGGGCCTCCGCGGCGCCGGCGGCCGAGACGCGCAGCCACTTGTAGACAACCATGAAGACGAGGTAGCCAAAGAGGCCCAGCAGGAAGGTCAGCTGGGGCAGGAACTCCAGCAGCAGCCGGTGGTGCTGGCCAAAGTGCCTGGGCCAGGAGGGCGCAAAGCGGGTCACCAGGGTCTGCCCCGCCCAGCCAGGCCACCCTCGCCCACCACAGCCCCGGCCCTCACACATGGTTGAAGACTCCGAGGACCACCCCGAAGGCCATGTGGATAACCCCCAGGATGACAGACATCTTCATCTTGAAGGAGTTGAGGAAGCTCAGGTGGTTGGTGGCCAGGCTCCAAATCTGGGAGAGGAGGAGCAGGTGTCACTCCTGGACCAGACCCGCCAGACTCAGGGGGCCCCCAGCCTGGGGTGGGGTCACTCATCACCCTGTTTGTGGTTTACAGCCTTCAGCACAATCTGTAAGCACCCACTGAGGGGCAGTGTAAGGGAACCGTTAGAGCAGACGCCCGGGCCAAACCCCAGCTCTGCTGCGTCCCCAACCGGGCAGCCCTGAGCTTCATTTTCCTCATCTGTAAAAAGCTGACGCCACGGGGTCGTTACTAGGATTACATGTAAGTCAATTCACATGCCGGGTCTAGAAGAGGGCCTGGCACAGGGCATGTGTTGCTTCTCTATGCATCTGAGTGTGGGCCCAGAGAGGCAGGGCCGCGTCTGTCCCAGTGCCCTGGGTCTCCAGAGCCTACAACAGGGCCTGGCATACAGCAGGTGCTCAGAAGCACTAAAGACAAGAGGAAAGAATGGGGAAGTGGGTCAGGAGTTCCCAAGTCCTCCTACCCTCCTGGTGCCACCTCCCACGGCCAGGACTCACGGGGTCGATGCCGAAGGGGTAGGGTCTCAGGAAGACACCGGTGACGTTGGGGTCCAGGGTGAGCATCGGGTGCTGGGCCAAGAACGCGTCGCTGCAGCAAAGGTGGGAGGTTCGCACTGAGGTCGGTGGGCAGGGGCTGGGCGGAGCCGGGGAGGCTGCGGGGCGGGGGCTGTAGTGGCGTGGGGCGGAGCCGAGGTACCAAGGGGCGGGGCCTACACGCCGGGGCGGGGCTGTGGGGCGTGGGCGGGGCCGAGGTGCCCGGGGCGGGGCTGTGGGGCTGTGGGGGCGGGGCCGACGTGCCCGGGGCGGGGCTGTGGGGCTGTGGGGGCGGGGCCGAGGTGCCCGGGGCGGGGCTGTGGGGCTGTGGGGGCGGGGCCGACGTGCCCGGGGCGGGGCTGTGGGGCTGTGGGGGCGGGGCCGAGGTGGCGGGGGCGGGACCGAGGTGCCGGGGGCGCGGCCTGGTGCCGAGGGGCGGGCCGTGACCTCACCTCCAGCCCGACTGGTTAGCCATGGCAGCCACGCTCCAGCCCGAGGGGAAGATGGTGGCGGCGCGGCTGAAGCACTCGTTGTAGATGAAGCCGGTGTAGATGGAGAACAGGCCCATGAGCAGGAGCAGGTAGCGTCCCCCGAAGAAGGTCCGCCAGACCTGGGGGTGCGGCGCCGTGAGGGGCTGTCCGGCCCGGCGCCCCACCCTGCGGACCCCCGGCGGCGCTCACCTCGTTCTGCGCGCCCTTCACGGCCGGCTGGTCCTCGGCGAGCACCATGGCTAGCGCGAAGAGGAACAGGAGCAGCCCGTGGCCCACGTCGCCAAACATCACGGCGAAGAGGAAAGGGAAGGTGATGATGGTGTAGGGCGCTGGCGGCAGAGGGGGCCGGTCAGCCAGGACCCCACGGTGCGGGCTGTGCCATGCCCATGGGCGGGCCTGCACGCCACGCCGCAGCGCCCCAAGCCCAGGCCTTTGGGGCCCCAGGAGACGCAAAGGTGGTGTTTGCAAGGCGAGGCCACCAGTCTGCCTGCATTTAATAGCCCACGGCTTACTAGCTGTGGGACCTTGGGCTAGTTACTTAACCTCTCTGAGCCTCCATTTCCCATCTGTAAAAGGAGCCGTGGTGGTGCAGTGGTTAAGGGCTCGGCTGCGAACCAAAAGGTCAGTGGTTTGAACCCACCGGCTGATCTGCGGGAGGAAGATGTGGCAGGCTGCTTTCGTAAAAATTAGCTGTGGATAGCCTAAGGGGCAGTTCTACTTTGTCATATAGGGTTGCTATGAGTTAGAATTGACCCGACAGCAAGGAGTTTGGCTTTGGTTTTTTTTAATGAAGATAATGGCAGGTGGGGGCACCCTCTGGGGACTGCCACCGCCGATTCCGGCCTGTTGCCATGTAGGCACCGTGTTGCCGAACCTTTCAGACTTTTGCAAAAACTCCTATTTGACATGCTGACACCTGCGGAGGACACATTGGTGGCCTGCCCATACCCCTCAGCCTCCTTTTACCCGCTCTGTGCACCCCTCCCCCGCCTTCTCCTGCCTTACTGATAAGGGCTGGATGGGCCACTGGTAGAAGATTCCCTTGGGCCTGGGAAGATCACCCAAGCGGATATGCCAGGAGTGCAACATCAGTCATGTCCCACCCCCAGCACCCCTCTACCCTCCCCACCCCCACCTAGCCAATGGCCAATGGATGCAGGGTCTGAAAGCTCTCAAACGATCAGGCTGAGCCTGAGACTTGATTGGAGACCACCCAGTTCTCAGCTCCTTGCCCCCACCTGCTCCCCTGTGCCCCCCACTCCTGCTTTCTCCTGGGAAGATGCTTATTCAAATTTTGAAAAGGTGTGGCCAAATAAAGCCAGGCCTGCCTGGGCCCTGTGGGCCGCTGCCGGCAACCTCTGATGACCTTCCCCACACTCCCTGAGGTTTATACAGTGAAATCTGTGACAGCTAGAACTTCATAGGACTGCCTTGTTTGACAAGGTGCAGTCTTACCACTTTTCTGTCGCTATTAGTGGAAAATATTTGAGTTTTCCTCCTCTGACAGGTTTCCACCTTATACACGTTCTGGCTTTCACAGGTTTTACTGTACTATTGTTCCCATTTTACAGATGAGGAAACTGAGGCTCGGAAAAGCTAAGAAACTTCTCAATGTGAGTTGGGCTTCAAATGTGGGCCATTCCTATTGCAAAGCCTCTGTTCTCTGTATAACCCCTTGCTGACTTCCTCATAAAAGTAATCAGGGGAAGTGGGCCAGGGATGCACATAACGCCACAAACCGGGCTTTATAGCCCAACAGCCCCCCAAGAACATGACGGGGAGTGTGCCTCTTGTCCCGAGGGCAGGGCAGGCCCAGTGTGGAGACACATGGCCCTGACAGAGGCCGCCATGGTGCTCACCGGGGTTGACCTCCAGGTAGCGGCCCACGCCGTAAGCATCCACGATGCCCTGGAAGCTGGCCGTGAAGCGGTTGGTGCGGATGAGCGTCGGGGGCATGTCCCGGCAGGGGATGCGGTGAACCACGGCACTCACGCCCACCTCACTCTGCGGTGCCAGCGGGCAGGTGGACAGAGACACAGAGACCGATGGTCGGGTCAGTCTCCACAGTCAGGGACCCTCGGGCCTCCCCAGCCCCAGCCAGGCCCAGCTGGCGGTGCAGAGTGCTGTGAGGGCTCACTGGGCAGGCACTGGGGGAGCCTAGGCCTCGGGCTCCTCATCTATGAAATGGGATGATCAGTCCAGAGTCAAGGGGTTTAGGAGAGTCAAAAAAATCTGGTAATTATTGGGAAGTAAACGTGTGATGCAGATCATCCAGGTGGCCAGTAGAGGGAGCCGCACCCTCACAGGTGAGCAAACCACTGAGGACAGGTTTATCACACCCTCTTCACAGGTGAGGAGCTCCGACAGGCCTGAGGGAACCTGGATTTAAACCCCGTTTCTGATTTTTTCAGCAGTCCCACGCAGCCTCCAGGGTGCGACCCGCCGATCCCAGGGGCTCTGAGAAGTCCGAGGTGGCACAGCTTGCTGGGCGGGGCAGTCAGGGCTGACTTCTTGGAGGAGGTGGCACAGAGGACCCCCCTCCTGCCACAGACAAAGGTGTGGGAGGGGGGACCCGAAGGTGTGGGAGAGGGGGTGACAGGTGTCAGGTGGGAGCAGAGGAGGTGGAGGAGGGTGGCGGGAGAGGTGCTCACCGAGCTCTCCTGCAGTGCCTGCTGCAGGGCGGGCAGGTCACTCGTGGGGCACCAGGCCTCGGCGATGAGACACTTGTGGGTGGCGCTCACGCTGCACTGGTTGAGGGCCAGGTATACAGCCTTCATCTTGTGAATCTGGACCTGCCAGGACGGCAGCAGCCGCTGCACCCGGCCCAGCACCTGGCTCAGGAACCGCTCTGTCTCCCCCAGGACCTGGGGGCCAGAGTGGGCCGTCAAGCGGAGCTGGGGGTGGTGGGGCGGGCAGGGGTACTAGACCAGCAGGGGTCCCACCTCCCGCAGCTCCTGGCTCTGCTGCTGCAGCTGCTGCAGGACCCCGTGGCGGGCCTCCTCCTGGTCCTCGAAGGGGAAGACGTGGCAGTGGAAGCTGGTGGGGGACACAGGGTGATATAAGAGAGGCTGCTGGGAGACTCAGACGTGGAGCCCACCAGGCAGTGCCAGGGATGGGCATTCTTGGTGGAGAAAGTGTCCTGTGCAGCTAGGGGACAGGCAGGGGCCTGGGCACAAGGGTGTCCCCAAGAGGCCAGAGCATGCCAGACAGGGCTCTGAAGGCCACCCGCAGGGCAGAGTGCAGCTCACCAGTCGGTGATCTTGCGGACCTTCTGCCCAATCTGCTCGCCCCAGTAGGAGATGAGGAAGGTCATCCAGGTGGCAGGCTCACGCTGTGGAAGCCAGGTTCACTCTACCCTGGAGCTCTGGGTGCCCCACTCAGGGCTGTACGCCCCAGCCTCCCCCCCGCCCACCTATTCACCTCAGCTGGGCCCGCACTGCTCACTCGAGCCCTGCCCCCCAACCTGTTCACCCCATCTGGGCCCCCCAGCCACTCATCCCAGCCCAGGCTCCCCACTTGTTCACCCCAGCCTGAGCCCCCTCACCCCAGCCCAGGACCCCTGATAGCTCACCCGAGTCCAACCCCCCGATCCACTCACCCCAACTGGGACCCCCACCCGTTCACCCAGCCTGGGCCCCCCACCCACTCACCGTCACGGGATCCTCTAGTGGCTGCTCCGTCTCCAGGAAGCTGGCAATGAGGAAGCCACGGCAGGCCCTCCAGAGCAGACGCTCCAGGGCAGCAGCCTTGTGCGGCTCCACGGCTCCCGCCACAAAGCTGCAGAGGACAGGTGGGCTGGACCGGGGCTGCTCCAGCCCACCTCCCAGCCTCATTCCACCCGCACCACCTGCCAGGCCCTGGCCAGAACCATAACCAGCATGTTGGGCCTTCCTCAGGCTAAGGCAGGACCCCCGCCCCCAACCCACAGGCAGGGCCAGAGAGGAGAAACCCCCACAGGGCGAGGGTTCTGGAGCAAGAGACTCAAGCTGAGGGGGGGCAGGGGCAGCCTGAAAGCAGGAAGGCGGGGATGGAGGAGGAACACTAGACAGGAATTCAGCTCCACCTGGCCTGCCCCACGGGGCCCCATACGCCCCTCACTCACTTGACCCTCAGGTCCTGGTGTGGCCCCCCGGAGGGCTGGAGCAGGGGGGTCCTCTCTGACAGCAGATCCGGGTGGGCGGCTTCCACCTAGGGATGGAGAGGCACCGTGAATCGGGGCCAATAGGGCCTGCCTTCCCGCCCCACTCCTGGGTAGGTGCTGACCGGGGGGCCATGGCCCTGGCCCAGCACGGCGGCATGGAGCTGCAGCTGGTGCAGCTGGGCCCGCAGGGCTTGCTGGTTGCCCCGCACATCACGCAGCTCTTGCGCCAGCCGCTCTGTCTCCTCCTGGATGCGCAGCAGGTCGCGGGGTTGGGGCGCCGGCAGCCTCCCCTCAGGTACAGGCAGCACAAGGCCGGCCCTCCGCACCTCCTCCTGCAGGAACGCTGGGCGCAGAGGGTCAGGGTCAGGGGGCCACTTGGGGCCGGCAGGGGACCCCAAACACTGTCTCCAAACCACCATCAGCCACCAGCCAACTAATGCTCCGAGCCGGAGACCCTAAAAACTCCCAGGCCAAGCTTCCACCCCAGAAGACCCCTCCTCTCCCTCTGGGCTCAGGTGGGGGCTGCTTTCCCTCCCCACCCTCCTGGCCACTGCTGAGCCCCAGCCCCAGCTTCTCAGTGGTCTCAGGTCTCCTAAGCAGGCGGGCCTAGCACTGCAGGGCCTGGGATGAGTGCATATAACATGCCAGATTGTTGAAGCAATAAATCAAGCTACCTGTTGTTGCATATCATTGAGTCAATTCCAACTCATGACAACCCCATGTGACAGAGTAGAACTGCCACACAGGGTTTTCTAGACTGAAACCCTGGTGGCATAGTGGTAAAGTGCAACGGCTGCTAACCAAAGGGTGGGCAGTTCGAATCCGCCAGGCGCTCCTTGGAAACTATGGGACAGTTCTACTCTGTCCTATAGGGTCACTATGAGTCAGAATTGACTCGACAGCACTGGGTTTGGTTTTTTGGTTTTAATCTTTTTGGGAGTAGATCGCTGAGGCTTTTTCCCACTGGTGGTTCAAGCCCCAGACCTTCTGGTGAGTAGCTGAGTGCTTAACCACTGTGCTACCAAACCAAAAACCCGGTTGCCGTCGAGTTGATTCTGACTCATGTCTGCGCTACCAGAGCTCCTTAAATCAAGCTAACAAACATCAAATAAATATGTTCTTTCCTCCTGGCCTGGAGGTGGAAGGGGAGGTGGGGGCTCCATCTCTTGGGGCTGCAGCCTCCTCCTGGGAGGGGCACAGAACAGGGGTCCCTATTGCCTGGGTCCAAGGAGGAACTACTCTCGGGGCACCAACCCAAGATCCTGACCGCCACCCACCCCAGTCCTCTGCAGTGGAGAAAGCTCTGCCCCAGCCTCCCCCCTGCCTAGAAAACTGTTGTGGCTCCCAGTGCCCACAGGACGAAGTCAGGGCCCTCTCCTGGTATTCAAGGCCTTTTTCAGGCCCCCAGGGCTGCCCTGTTCCCAAGAACAGTCCATGACCCCCCCGCCATGTCTTGGTTGTGCACAGCCAGGCCTGGGCCTGCCTTCCACCTGGGTGACCAGGACTCTTCAGACCAAGCACTCTTCAGATAGCACCTCCTCCAGGAAGCCTGCCTGGGATGCGGGCCTGGGGCCAACTCACTGAAGGTCTTCTCCAGCTCCTCGCAGCGCCGGACATCCACCACGAAGCGTCTCTGGAAGGCGCTCACTGACGCATTGAGCTGTGGTTGCCAGAGAGGGGTCAGTGCACCCAGGAGGGGACCAGGGAGGTCCCACCCCAGGGCCTGGCTCTGCTCAGGCCTCAGCCGCCTCTTCCAGAAAGGTGCTGAGCACACCATGAGTGTCCAGATGGCCAGCTGGATGTGCGACCAGACCCACGTGCCTGGGGTTGGAGGGCAGGAACCGAGGGGGCTGGGCTGATCCTAGGCCAGGGCAGGGTGGCCTCAGCCGGGGTAGCACTGGACTTCCTAAGAACAGAGTATCTGTGGCGGGGGCTGCTGGATTCAAGCAGGGCTGGGGGCTGTTATGGGGGTGGTTGTTGTTAGTTGTCTTCAAGTCAGCTCTGACTCATGGCGACCCCACGTGTGCCGAGCAGAGCTGTTCCATAGGGTGTTCAAGGCTGTGACTTTCCAGAAGCAGATTGCCAGGCCTGTCTTCCGAGGAGCCTCTGGGTGGGTTCACACGGCCACACTTTTGGCTCTTAGTTGAGCATTTAACTGTATGTGCCACCCACGGACTCTGCTATGAGGGAAGGTGGCCTTTGGGGTGGGGCCCACCATCTGGGACTAGATTATAGGTTGCTCTCAGCAGTGACACCCCAGGATAGGGCCGCCCCACACCCCAGCCCGGCCCTCACTCACGTCTCTGAACTCCACGAGGCCCAGTTCACCAAGCTGGCTCACACAGTTGTAGGCAGCAGCTGTGGGCAGGAAGAGCTGGGCCAACACCACCTCCTCGCCCCGGAACATGGCACCCATGGTCCTGTGGTTGGGTTGGAGGGGGGGTCAGTCAGGGGCTGGCCAGGTAGCCCACACACCTCAGCTCACATAATCCTGAGATCCTACACCACCCCCATCTGGCTGATGGGGAGACTGAGGCCCAGGAAGGCACAATGTGGGTGCTGAGGCCAAGCAGGCAGTAAGCAGCACAGCTGGGAGTGAGGCCTAGGCCGACTGACCCCGCTGCCCGACCTCAGCCCAGCCTCATCAGCTCACTGTGCCTGGTTCCAGATACCCTGACCAATACCCTCTGTCTGCACTGGCTCTGCTCACACCGGCCTTTGTGCACACTGGGCCTCCTCTCTGGACACCCTCGCCCTGGTCCTACCAATCCTTGAGGCCTATGGTGCAGTGAATTGCTTTACCGTGGCCCTTCTACCCTTGGTCTTGTAACTCCCGCAAAATGATTGGGTGGGACTATGGTGGTGCAGTGGTTAAGAGCCTGGCTGCTAACCAAAAGGTGGGCAGTTCGAATCCATCAGGTGCTCCTCGGAAACCCTATGGGGCAGTTCTACTCTGTCCTATAGGGTCACTATGAGTCAGAATCAGATTGATGGCAAGTGTTTTTTTTTTTTTTTTTTTAATGCAAATAAGGTGCTTTTGGCCCACCAAGGGGACTGGACAGTTCTGCTGATGCAAATAAGGTGCTTGTAGTGGACTGGTCAGGTCTGCCATCCTGATAGGCCAACAGGGAGCAAATCCCAGAGGCTGGAGGGGGACCTCACTACCATTAAGGAGAGCCGGGAGCAAAGCACACCCTTGGGATGCCAGGTCCCCGCACTGAGAACCTCCTAGACCCAGGAGACAGACATAGCTGTAACGGTGAAGATGGCACTCGATGGAAGAGGCACAGGACCGGCAGTCTAGGCTCACCAACCCACAGAGTGAGAGAGCTGTGTGCCTTCGGGGAGAGGCTTGCTGGCAGAATAGGGTGCCTCCGGGCATCTGTACACGGAGCTGAAGAGCTTTGTTACACTCGCTGGAGCAGAGCAGAGGCCAGGCTGAGGGCTGAGGGCTAGCAGAGAGGCCTGCCTGTGGGCATGGCTGAGAAGCTGTCCTGATTGAAGAACTGTATCCTAAGTTGCTCCTGTGACTTCCAAGTTGATCCTGATCCTGAATCATACCATTACTTCCCTAATAAAGCCCATAATCATGAATATGGACTGTGAGTTGTGTGGCCACTGCAATGCATTATCAAACTCAGCAGAGAAGTAGAAGGTGCCCTGGGAGGGACGGCTTTGGTAAAAAGGCTGGAGAGCACAGGTGTCTGGCTTCCACCTCACGGGGATCGGCTTTAGGCTGATGGTGAGGTTCACTCTCCTCTCTCCCTGAATTAGAGGATGTCTGACTCACACCATTTTTATGGTGCCCTGGGCCAGAGGCCCCGTCCAGGCCTCCCTAACTCCCCAGCCCTGGCCAGCCAAGCTGTCCTTGGAGTCCTCACCTCTACCCCAGCAAGGGACTGTGACAACCGGAGATCCTGGAGCTGGCAAGGGGGCTGTCCCTGGGGCGGCTGGGAGCCCTCCTACCCCCTGCAGTGTCTGCGTGCACTAAGTGGGTGGGGATCTCTTCTGGGTCCCCTGGGCCGAGAGGAGGGCAGGGAGAAGCGGGGGTGGGTACCGATGAAGGGGCCCTCCCCAGGGGAAGCCCAGAGGCTGCTGCTGCAGCTGGGTGAGGGCGGGAGCAGCCTTCCAGTTGCTGAAACAGAGAAAGTGAAACTCTGAAAGACCGGGAATGCCTGGTAGGGCCTTGCTCAACTGTCCGCAGGGGAGGGCGGGACAGCCTTCACCCGGCCTTCCTGGTGCCCAGCCTGCTCCAGGGCCGCTGCCTTTGGAGCCCAGGATCAGGTACTCCTGTGTCTGGGATCAGTCTCCTTAGCTCTCAGATTGAAGAGGGGGCAGTAGGGGGTGGTCCCCAGAGGGTGAACATTTGGAGCCAGAGCGTCCGTCCTGTTGCCTGGGCCAGCTGGGGCCTGCCCAGCTGGTCACTTCCTCCCCTGGGCCCAGGTTCCTTAACTCTAAACAGAGAACAGCAGCCCCATCCCCAGCCTGGGTGAGGAGAATGCTGGGATGGCGGCCAGAGACAGGGCCCCGTCCGGAAGGGTGAGCCGGAGGCGCCAGGTCCCACTGCCCGAGGACATGGCTGGGGCCACAGGGCAGCAGGCCAGGGACCTGGGCTCTGAGCTCTGTTCAGGCATGATTGCCTATGAATTTGGGCAAGTCTCTTGCCCTCTCTGGGCCTCTACTTCCTCTTTGGCTGGCCATCCAGAGCCCCCATGTGATCCCTTTACCCTTGCTACCTCAGCTAACCCCTAACAGCAATCCTGAATGGGGGGTGGGGGGCACTGCAACCCCCTTTTATAGATGAGTCAACTGAGACTTGGAGAGGTGAGGCTCGGGGTCACATCATCAGCAGGTGACCGAGCCAGGCAGGAGCCAGGCCCAGGGCTGCAGGTTCGGGAGCCCCAGGCACAGGAAGTGCTCAGGGGAGGGTTGTTCCTGATCTGGGTGGCTTGTGGGGCTGGACTGACAAATGGAGGGTTATGGGGAGCCGGTTTTGGAAGTCCAGGCAGCAGCCGTGGCAACTCCAGCCCAGTATCCTGACACAGGAGCACTGAGTTGGCTCCCCTTGGTCCTGAGCACCGCCCCCCCAAGGGTGGGACAACCTATGGAGGGCATGGGTGTGTGGGGCCAAATCATTCCAAAGACCCCTCCCCTGGCATTTGAGGCATTTGCTGCCTCACCCCCTCTGCTTGCCTTCCCTGCTCCCTCCCAGTCGTGTTTACTGAGGAAATAAAGGTGCCTTGTCCCTGGGTGTGGCAAACGGTTTAAGCTCGAATACTAATTTAAGGTTGGCAGTTCGAACCCACTCAGCAGTACCGTGGAAGAAAGGCCTGGCGATCTGCTTCCATAATTATTATAGCCAAGAAAACCCTATGAGGCAGTTGTACTCGGTAACACATGGGGGCGCCATGAGTCGGAGCTGACTCAACAACGACGGGTGAAGGTGCCTCCAGTCTGGGGCCTGCAGGGTTCAGCTCCAGCCCAATCCTCTCCCAGTCCCCCTCTCCTCCTGGTCCCTCAGGGTGTGGCTCTAAGCCCTCCTCCTCCAGGAGACCACCCCCAATCTCTCCTCCCAGGCCCTGTCCCTGGGTAATGAGCTGGGTTGGAGGCAAGGGTCTGGAGTGTCTCTGGAGTCAGAATGACCCAGCTCGCCTCTGGCTCTGCCACTTCCTAGTTGCATGGGCCTCACTTTCCGCATCTGCAGAATGGGTCCCTCCTTCAGAGGAAAATGCGGCAAGAAAAACTTTCCGCATCTGCAGAATGGGTCCCTCCTTCAGAGGAAAATGCGACAGGGAAAGCGGAGTGCCCCAGGCTGGCAGAGCTGGGCTCAGTATTTCTTCCAGCTGTTAACACCCCATCCTCCCCGTCATCATCACCTCCGTGGCCCCCGCGAGGCCTGGCACTCCGCCGCGGCATCAGACTGAGCGGCACCCTCTGACCCAACTTGGTGGGGGCGCCCGGATCCGCTTTCTGGGGCCGGGAGGGGAGCGGGGGGGCAGGCAGAGCTGGGGGCTCAGCAGATCCGGGCCAGGCACTCACCCCGGGGTCAGCTGCACGCGGCGCCGCTCCGCTCCACGCTGCCCCTCGGCTTCACGCTGTCGCTCCGCCTGGGCCCGGCCGGACGCGGACCTGCGCTCCCGGTGGCGGCGCCTGCAAACTAACTCCTGCCGGGGCGAGCGCAGCCAGACCGGGCAGGGCGGGGGCGCGGAGGGGCGGAGCCAAGAGTGCCCCGCCCCGTCCAGCCCGGGCCCAGCCCCGCCCGCCCTAGTCCCCGCCCCGCCCCGCCCGGGCTCCGCCCCCAGCCCGCCCGGACTCCGCGGCCCAGGGCCCTGGCCCCGCCCACGCCGGGGAATCCCGGGGCTTGGCGGATGAGGCGGCAGGACCGTGACCTCGGGCGGCTTCTGGGTTTATCGCCCGAGGTAGGGCCGAGCCCTTCGCGGGGGTTGGGAGCCCGTTCGGGGTCGTGAGGCGCTCGGTTCGGAGCGACTAGGCGCAGAGACCAAAGCGGAGATAATTGGCCAGCGCCAGCCAAGCGCATCTTCCGGCCGGGATGGGGTCGGGCGCCCAGCTCAGGCCCAGCTCCCAGCTAGGGAACGGCCCCCACCACCCACCTCGGGCTAATGGGCCTGGGGTCCCCTAGGGGGGTAGAGCCCCACACCCGCGCTAACCCCCAACACTCTCGGGCTAAAGGTCCTGGGATCCAGCACCCCTGTCTCCCCAGCACCCTCCCCTACCTCTAGGAACCCCCTTTCCCTTGGGGGAGCTGACAGGCCCATACCCCAGTCGTTACACCTTCCTGCTCTGACCACCTGGGTTAGGGAGCCAGCAAGGTCCCAGGGGGCCTGGACTCAGGCCCAGCACTCTGTGGCCTTGGGTGGGTGGTGGCCCCTCTGTGGCTCCTTCAGTGGCAGTTAGCAATGGCTCTACCTACAGCAGGGGGTGTCACAGTTACCTGGCTCCTAGTCAGCCCATGTGGTTCACCAGGTCCCATTACCGGGACCGAGGGGATCAGGAAGGTCCAGCCGCCTGCACTTTAGACAGGCCTGGCCCGTACCCACTGGGGAACTGAGGAGTGAGGGGATCCCTCAGCTCTAGTGATCCTTGAACCCACATTGCCAGCAAGGGCCTAGGGGAGATGGGAGGGGGAAGGTGGTGGGCAGCTGGAGCCCCAGAGCCCAGGCTGGGAACTGTGAGTCACAGCCAAAGGCCAGCGTGCTCTGACATTAGGGGCCTGACTGGGGGAGGGGGGGCTCTTGACACACCCAAGGACAGATTACCCAATAAGCAAGGCAAAGATGTGGTGAAACCCATGTAAAATTGTGCACTGCAGATTAGTAAGTAAACACAAATAAGCCCATGCTTACCTTGCTTACTGGGTGATCGACCCCTGGACCACACCAGCCCCGGCCGCCCTCAATTCAGTACTTCACGGGGCAGGTGGAAGCCGGAGTTCTATTGGGGTTACACCGTGGCGTTACAGCTGGCAGTGACCATCCGAGGAAAATGCTTCGGACACAGTGGGATGGGGGTCAGACCAGAAGCAACGTTCACTCTAACCCACTTTTTTACTGAGGTGAAATTCACATCCTATAAAAGTAACCACTTAAAAGTGACCATTTTGGAGACATTTAGTGCATCCTTAACGTTGCACAACACCACTTCCATCTTGTTCCAGAACATTTCCACCATCCCAAAAATGAAACTCCACGCCCACTAAGCAGGTGCTCCTTTCTCCCCTCTCACTAAGCAGGTGCTCCTTTCTCCCCTCTCCCTAGCCCCTGCAATTACCGATCTGCATTCTGTCTCTGTGGGTTTACTTCTTCTAGGTAGTTCATATATGTGAAATCATATATTACCTTTTGTGACTGGCTTGTTTCAGCATAATGTTTTTAAGGTTCATGCATGTTGCAGTTGTTCAGAGAGAAGAAATGGTTGCTGCGTAGTTTAAAGTCAGGAAAGGTGTGTGTCAGGGTTGTGTTCTTTCACCATACCCAGTCAATCTGTATGCTGAGCAAATAATCTGAGCAGCTGGACGATATGAAGAAGAACGGGGCATCGGGATTGGAGGAAGACTCATTAACAACCTGTGTTATGCAGATGACACAACCTTGCTTGCTGAAAGTGAAGAGGACTTGAAGCACTTACTGATGAAGATCAAAGACCACAGCCTTCAGTATGGATTGCACCTCAACATGAAGAAAACAAAAATCCTCACAACTGGACCAATGAGCAACATCATGATAAACAGAGAGAAGACTGAAGTTGTCAAGGGTTTCATTTTACTTGGATCCACAATTGACAGCCATGGAAGCAGCAGTCAACAAATTAAGACGCATTGCATTGGGCAAATCTGCTGCAAATCTGACCTCTTTGAAGTGTTGAACAGCGAAGCGAAGATGTCACCTTGAAGACTACGGTGCGCCTGACCCAAGCCGTGGTATCTTCAGTTGCGTCATACCATGCGAAAGCTGGACGGACTACCGAAAGAACTGACAAATCTGTCTTGGAAAAAGTACAACCAGAATGCTCAGAAGCAAGGATGGCGAGACTGCGTCTCACATGCTTTGGACATCAGTCCCTGGAGAAGGACATCACGCTTGGTAGAGGGTCAGCAGAAAAGAGGAAGAACCGACACTGTGGCTGCAACAATGGGCTCAAGCCTAACGATGACCGTGGGCAGGGCGCAGGGCTGGGCAGTGTTTCGTTCTGTAGTACGTGGGGTTGCTGAGAGTCGGAACTGGCTCCACAGCACCTAACAACAAACAGCATGTTGTAGCATTTGGCGGTACTTCGTTCCTTTTTATAGTTGAATAATATTTCCTCGTATGGATGTACCACACTATGTTTACCTACTTGCTGATGGACACGTGGGTGGTTTCCACCTTTGGCTACCGTGAATAACGCTGCAATAAACCTTAGTCTACAAGTCTGTTTTCAATTCTCGTGGGTATATACCCAAAAGTAGGATTGCTAGGCCATATGGTAATTCTATGTTTAACTTTTTGAGAAACTATCAAACTGTTTGACCCATTTTTAATAAAAATACTCTACTCTTCTGTGTACAAACATAGGCTCTCTGCCAATTATTTAATGATGGTTGTCCGGAAAAGTTAAATTAGAGGTGACTTAGGATTTTTATGTCTGCCTCATTTGGGAAAAGGTCCGCTCCCACTGTGTCCCCACGGAGGAGTCTCATCTCCAGCACCCCTGGGACCAACAATGGGATGGACACTTGGACACTTCTGGACTTCAGTCTTCCCTGGGATTCCTGCTTACTGTATTGTACCACAGCCTCAGCCTGTGGTAGGCCTCAAGGAAGCCTGGGCCACGTCTGCCTCAGGGAGAGGGCAGCCTCGGCTGGGAGGCAGCCCAGGCATCAGGGGGCGTCCCGAGAAGGGGCTCCCTAGAGGCCTGGGACAGGCTGGGCTTCCTGCTGCAGGCCTTCTCAGAGCCTTGCCTGTGTTAACATACCACGCCTGCCCGAGGGGAGATGGCACTTGGGGTGTATCTCACTCCTGGTCCACAGAATACCCTCTCCCTTCTTTCTAAGGGGCATCTTGGGAGAGCAGTATTTTGCAAAAAGCCCTTTTGGGAACAGAAAAGTGGACTGTGGAATCTCTCAGACCAAGTTAGTTCTGATCTATACCGAGTGATCCTGGGCAAGTCACTTCACCTGCGCGTTTGCTCGCTGCTGAGACTGAAGTGCACCAAGTTCAAGGGGGCGATTTTTGGGTTTTACCTCCTGTCCCTCAGCACTGGGCCTGTGTGTGGCCTGAGGGCACCAGGAGTTTATGGTTGGGATTGCAAAGAGGGAAGTCCCGGTCTGGGGAACTTGGGGTGGAAAGGGGATGTGGCCAAGGCCAGCTCAGGGACAGCAGGGCCTGTGTCACTCCGCATGACTGTCACACCTGCCCCCAGTGAGGACGGCCTGGCCTTTCTGAGGTTCTGCCACTTGATGTATTTGGGAGGCGCCAATACTAAGGGTCCTACCTGTGGGTGGCCCGCAGCGAGGCCAGGCCCAGGTGACTTTCAACATTGTTGAGCCTTGGGGGAGATGCCCAGGAAGACATGTGAGGCAGGGCTGCTCTGGGCTGTGGCTCAGCCAAGGGGAGGACCTGATGGGTCCCTCCAAGTCACACAGGAAGGCTGGGCCACCTCTGATGGACTTGCCAACAGACAGGACAAGCAGGGCCCACTGAGACAGTTGGGGGGCAGTGGACCCCTCCCTGGCCCAGTTGGAGGACTCCACAAGGCCTCCATCCAGCAGGAGAGGGTCCCCCCCTGGAGAGGATTCACGACAGGAGGCAGTGGGGGTCAGAGTACTTTTATTGGGGCAGCGGGGCTGCGGGCAGTGGTGGCACATCACCGGTAGAGGTAGTCGGCCTGGATGTTGGCAGCAATCTCAGCCTCCCACTTGTCCCCATTGTTGAGCAGCTTCTCCTTGTTGTACAGTAGCTCCTCGTGCGTCTCCGTGGAGAACTCAAAGTTGGGGCCCTGCCGAGAGGGACAGCCACAGCCCCGTCAGGCCCTGCCAAGGAGCCCCCGCCCCGCCTCCCTTCCAGGGCACCCCTCACCTCCACGATAGCATCCACGGGACAGGCCTCCTGGCAGAAGCCGCAGTAGATGCACTTGGTCATGTCAATATCATAGCGGGTGGTCCGGCGGCTGCCATCTGCCCGTGGCTCTGCTTCAATGGTGATGGCCTGGGGGAAGCGGCCACCGGGCATTGCCACTCTGCCTGGCCACTGCGCCGGCCTCAAGGACATGGTGTTCTGGCCCTCGCGGCCAGCAGCCCAACCTCTCTGGGCTACTCCTTTCCAGACCCACGGCCGCGTTGCTCGTTCCCAGCCCTGGGACTATGCACACGTCCCCCATCCCCCGGGTGCCCTTCTCCCGGGCTCTCTAGGGGTGACCCTCCTGTCACTCACTCTCAGCACGATGCCACCTCCTCAGACACCCTGCCTGACTCCTCTCCCAAGAGGCCACCACGTCTACCATGGCACCTCTTTTTGTTTCTTTGCCCTGCCCTATCTGGCCTTTGTGTTTGTTCACTGCCAGTGTCTCCTGCCCAAAATGTTAAACCTCAGGAGGGGAGGCTGTCCCTTTCTTGTTCCCGGCAGTACCACAGCCCTGAAGGGCTCGCCCTGTAACAAGCACTCAGTAGCTATTCGCTGAATGTTCAACAACCCTCCGACTGACATGGGTCTAAGTATCCCCATTTGATGGAGGAGGAAACTGAGGTGCAGAAGGGTTGAGGGGCTTCCCAAAGCCAGGCAGCACGTGAGGGGCAAAGCCCAACTTCAAGAAAGGCCTTTAACTCCCTGTTCCTGGGTACAGCCTTATGCCAGCTGGGTCTGGGGAGGGGTTGGCCTGGGGAGGACCTTCCAAGGGGCTTGGCAATGGCCCTTACACCCCCCAGGAGCTGGAGGGGCCTAGGTCAAACAGGCCTCTGCCACCTCCATACTCACGTGCCGCCCCCGGCTCACAGGCCTGCTTCCACATCCCTGACCGGACCACCAAGGGCAGGGTCTGCGCAGGCTGGGAGCTTTACCTCCTGCCTCACCAACCCTCGAGTACCCTGGCCGTATGGCCTCGTTGCTCCATGTACAGATAGGGAAGTGGCTCAGAGAAAGGAAGAGACTTCTGGGGAGACACGACAGATCTCAGTCTGGGCCCCAGCTGCCCTTCCTCTGTGGTAGGGCTGGGCGGCACTCAGTCTGGGGTTGGGGGCTGACCTGGGCGGGGCAGATGGCCTCGCAGAGCTTGCAGGCGATGCAGCGCTCCTCCCCGGATGGGTACCGGCGCAGCGCGTGCTCACCACGGAAACGCGGGCTCAGTGGACCCTTCTCAAATGGGTAGTTGATGGTGGCCGGCTCCCGGAACAGGTAGCTCAGGGTCATGCCCAGGCCTGTGGGCAGCATGGGCATGGTGAGCACGGGCACCCTCCTCCAGGACACACCACTGCCCTCCCCTCCCCCTAGGGCCCACCTCGGATAAGCTCTGTCCACAGTAGGGTCTGAGCTGCCTGATCAGTCATTGACTTCATGTCCTCCTTGGGCTCCTGTATGTTCACATACTCTGCAGGGGAGAAGGGCAGAGAGGCCATGGCAGGGGCCTCACTCACCATGTGCGCCCCTCCCAGGGAACCCAGCTCAGGGAAGAGGCCTGCCTGGGACCACCACGGGCTGGCTCATCCTACAGACCTTCCCCAGCCTAAGCGAGAGGTGACTGGAGTGGGCCCTGGCAGCCCTTGCCAACCTCTCTCTGGGCCTGGGGGGCTGTCGGAGCCCAGGGACCCTTCGAGCAGAGCTTTGAAAGATAAGTCGAGGGAGTGGGTAAGGACTTGGGTTCTGGGGTACTGGTGAGGAGGTAGGGACACCCATGGCCCATGCCTTGGCAACTCCCTTCCTAACACATCCAGGGAGCTCCGAGATCAGACTCCGTAGCCACAGGGAAGTCCACGCTCCCTGCAATGGCGAACTCTGTCCGGCACGAGTCAGTCCCCAGCATCATACACATTTTACAGAGAGGAAACCGGAGCTCGGAGGTGGGGAGCCCCTAGCAAAGCCGGGACTAGAAACCAGGCCTCCTCCCCTGCCTCTAGCTCAGGAAAGCCTGCGGCTCGAGGCCGCCCAGTACTCACTGTAGGTGGCTGCCACGGAGCTGCTGTGGAGGCTCCGGCCACTGAGACAACCTGCAAGGTGAGGAGGTAGGCTTTGCAGCTGTGACCTCGTGCTGGGAGACTGGACTCCCCTACCCCAGGAAAGGCCCCCACCATCCTACCTGCACGTGGGGCCTGGGCCAGGACTCGCAGCAGAGACGGCGTGGCCAGGCAGCGCATCTGCAGGCAGAAATGTGAGGGAGGAATGGAGAATAAGCTCAAATTCCTACAGGCCGTGGGTTTATGGGACCCACAGAGACTAGAGGAATGCCCAAGGCTATTGCTCTGAGGTACCCTTTGAACTCAAAACTGAAGCCACTCCCAGAGGGAACCTTTCCTCCAGATAACAGACTGGCTTATAAAATAAAAAATACCACCCACGGATCTTTCACCATACCTATTCTATCTGTATGCTGAGCAAATAATACAAGAGAAGCTGGACTATATGAAGAAGAACAGGGCATCAGGATTGGAAGAAGACTCATTAACAACCTGCATTATGCAGATGACACAGCCTTGCTTGCTGAAAGTGAAGAGGACTTGAAGCACTTACTAATGAAGATCAAAGACCACAGCCTTCAGTATGGATTGTGCCTCTAAGTAAAGAAAACAAAACTCCTCCCAAGTGGACCAATAAGCAACATCATGATAAACGGAGAAAAGATTGAAGTTGTCAAGGATTTCATTTTACTTGGATCCACAAGCAACAGGCATGGAAGCAGCAGTCAAGAAATCAAAAGACGCATTGCACTGGGTAAATCTGCTGCAAAGGACCTCTTCAAAATGTTAAAAAGCAAAGATGTCGCCCTGAAGACTAGGGTGCGCCTGACCCAAGCCATGGTATTTTCAATCGTATCATATGCCTGTGAAAGCTGGACAATGAATAAAGAAGACCAAAGAAGAGCTGACGGCTTTGAATTGTGGTGTTGGCAAAGAATATTGAATATACGTACCATGGACTGCCAAAAGGAGGAAGAAATCTGTCTTGGAAGAAGTGCGGCCAGAATGCCCCTTAGAGGCAAAGATGGTGAGACTGTGTCTTACATACTTTGGACAGGTTGTCAGGAGGGATCAGTCCTGGAGAAGGACATCATGCTTGGCAGAGGACAGGGTCAGCGGAAAAGAGGAAGACCCTCAACGAGGTGGATTGACACAGTGGCTGCAATGATGGGCTCAAGCACAACAATGATTTTAAGGATGGCGCAGGACCAGGCAGTGATTCGTTCTGTTGTGCACGGGGCCGACTCGACGGCACCTAATAACAACAACAACACCCACGAATACTGTGCTCCCTTAAATAATCAACTATATGAGACCGAACAGGCAACATTTACCCTAAAAAGCAAGGATCAGAAGGTAAGGGGAGCATGGAAGCTAGATCAATGGAAACAGAATAAACAGAGTGGAAATAATGAAAATGCTGACACGTTGTGAAAGATGTAACAAACGTCTCAAAACAAAAGTTGTACAAAAACTGTTAAATGTGAACCTAATTTCCTGTGTAAACTTTCACCTAATAAAATATTATTTAAAATATATATCCAGCTTTGTCCTCAGAGGTTGTCAGGGGCCTGCAGCCAATTCCTACAATAAAAACAGAATAACCACTGAACCAAACCCATTGCCACTGAGTCGATTCCGATTCGTAGTAACCCTATAGGACAGAGTACAACTGCCCCATAGGGTCTCCAAGGAGCCGCTGGTGGATTCAAACTGCTGACGTTTTGGTTAGAAGCTGAGCTCTTAACCACTGTGCCATCAGGGATCCAAAAACGGAACAGATGCAAAAAAAAAAAAAAAAGTGAGGGAGGCCGGGGTGGGTCCCAGAGCTGGCCTGGTGAATCTGCACAAACAGCCCCCCTGTTCCCAGAGTACTCCTCTCATCCCTCCCACCTGGCTCTGGTCAGCTGGGCTAGGAGTACCTGTGGACCCCAAGTTCTCTGTCTCACCTCCTAAGAGATCGTTTAAATACTTCCCACTGAGCAGCGCTCCTCGCTTCCATCCCTCCCCTCCCCCATTCACCCCCCTAAATCGGACCCAAGTAGAACTTATTGAGCGCTTATGAACAACAACATTTACTGACAACTTGTAAAATAGGCGTGATAACAGTGTCTTCCTCGTAGGGTCTTTGTAAGGACCTTGTAACGGGAAACCCCAGCCTAGGGCCTGGCCATTACAAGGTCCTTACAAAGACCCTCCGAGGAAGACACTGTTATCACGCCTATTTTACAGACAGATGAAAAGCCGCAGCTCAGTCACGCTGAGCGATGTGCTCAAAGTCACCTGCCAGGTGGCTGCGTCCCTACGTGACCCACCCACGGCCACCCTCCCCCGCTGGAACCCTTTGAAGGCTCAAACGACCCTCAGGATCACGTTCCTGTCTCCACATTCAAGCCCCTTCTGCACCTGTCGCCGTGTGACCTTGGGCAGGTGACATCACCTAGGCTCAGCTTTCTTCCCTGTGAAATGGGGAGTCATGGGAAGAACGGGGGTTCATACATGCCGAGGATTAGCACGTAGCTCCCGTAACCTGTGACCTCTGACTCCAGCCCCAAGCACCCAACCCCGCACCTTCCCAGACCTTCCCCGTGACCTCTGACCCCACGGAGCAGTAACCACCAAGCTAGCGCATGCGCCCTGAGGTGCCGGCCTCCCGCTCCGCTCGCTGCACGCTGAAGGGCACAAGGGCCGCGCGTCCTGAGCCGGCCGAGGTGAAGCCCGGGCGCGGAACCGGCGGGGCCAGTGGGGGCGCCACACTCGTCTGGGCGCCGCATGCCCAGGTCCGGCGTAACGGCTGAGTCCAGAACACCTACCTTGAAGCGCCGCCGCTCTTTCCCGTGCCGAGCAGGCCTGTCAGCGGAGAGGCGGAGCCCACGCTCTGGGACGCTGCCATTGGGCCGGCTGGCTTCGCCTTTTCCGGACCGACCGTCCATGGTGTGATCTGATTGGCCAGTGACTCGCCCGAAAGAGGCGGGAATCCAGAAACGTCTTTTTCTGATTGGTTAGAACAGGGCAGGCTCTTGAAGTCCTGGCCATGTTGGTTTGGAGAGGCCAATAAGCGAGGAGTCCCGAGCTACGTGAGGCGGGACATCCTGGGCGAGGTCAGGCGGTGGCTTTGGGTTTAGGGAGTAGCGGGGCTGGGGCGGGGCCGGGGGCGGGGCCAGGGGCGGGGCGGGGCCCTGCCTGAGATACTTCACCTGTGATCCCTACCTTCCCGGACCTCGGACCAGGCGGGCAGGGGCAGTGGGCTGCCGGTGGTGGCCCCATTGGTCCTAGCGGGGAGTATACGATAATGCCGGCGACAGTGGGGCTCGAGGCTGGCGGGCACTCCACGCATGACCCATGGGGGCCCTGTGCCAAACAGTTCACACATTTAATCCTCACAATGGCCCTGTGTGGAGGAACTGCTGCTCCCATTTTACAGATGAGGAAGCTGAGGCACTGAGAGGTTTAATGACCCTCCAAGCCATGTGCAGCTGAGTCTATATGACTCGCGAGCCAGCCACCAAGTCTGTATTTCTTCCGGTGGATTCTGTGGTAGAGGGACCCACAGGCAGTCTATGTGTGGGAGGGCTGGGGGGTGGCCAGGGAAGGCTTCCTGGAGGAGGTGCTGACCAAGCGGATGGTGAGTAGGAGTTGGGCAGGCCAAGACGGGCAGAGAGGGCCCTCCAAGCGTAGGTGCGGAGAGCATCGGGAGGAGGAGCACGGAGTACATTAGGACAAGGACAGGGGGCGGTGATTTGGTGACCTCCATGGCTGGAGAGGTGGCAGAGTCTCCTAAGGGCCATTAAGGATCTGGGACTTGATTTTGTGGGCCACAGGGGCGCCATGGTGGGATGACCTGAGTGAGATTTGGGAGAGTCATCAGCTGCCCTGAGGAGGGCTGGGTCTGGGGAGAAGAGGAGGTGACGAGAAGGGCCCGGGGGATGGCGATTAGTGTGAGAGCTGGGAAACCCTGCGGCATTACTGAATTATCAGAATGCAGGAGTGGAGCAGGGGTGCTGAGCTGGACCCCAGAATTTTGTCTTGGGTGTGGGTGGCTGGGGTCTATTCCATGGCTTTGGGGCCCCAGGAGGGCGAGCAGGACAGGGAATGGGATGAGACCAGTGTGGGCCATGGTGACAGTAAGGTGTCCAGGGCCAGGGCCCCCCATGTGGGGAAGGGGAGCGAGAAAGGATAACATTCATCACTCCAAAGAGGCCGGCTGAAGAGAGGCAGACTTTCGGTGCCAGAGGACCTGGCCCGGGAGAAGAAGGAGCAGTCTCACTCACCCAAACAAGGAAAGACAGGATGCCTAGAGCTCCAGTCTGCAGCTTGTCTTTATTAAGCCTTAAGCGGCCCCCAAAATTAAGCCTCGTAACACTCTCAGGTGGCAGTGATTGTTAATCACTTCCATGCTACAGATGGGGAACATGAAGCTCAGAGAGGACAGTCTCAGGGTTTCCATGGTGCAGCCTGGACCACATCCCGAGACCCCTCTACTGTCCCCTCCCAGGAAAGCAGGTGTCTCAGGTTCCTGTGTCTGTCTGCCTTCTGCCAGGACGTGGTGGCCAACATGGGGGAGGGCGATGGGTTACTGAGTTGGAGGGCAGCTGGGGAGGAGGCAGCCCTGGTCTTGGCCTGTTTGTGGACTCCAGGCCCGTCTCCACCAGCCAAAGGACCTAGACGTGTGCCTGGGTGCCTGTGCGGAGGCAGCTCAGAGCAGAGTGCAGCAGCTGGAGCTCCGGGTCTCCATGGCTGCCAGCAGCACCCTTGGGTTGCGTGATGAGTAGGGCGGGTAGCGGATGGCATAGACCTTCTCCATCCCGGGAGAACGCAGCAGGCAGGCACGGTGGTGGGAGAAGGTGTCGAAGGAGAACTTGCCGTGGTACCTGCCCATCCCACTGGCACCTGCACAGAGCACAGGACATGGCATCAGGCCCTCAGTGGGCAGCCGAACCCACGCTCGGATAGTCACCCACAGCATGCCTCGGGTGGGTGACCCCACCCCTTCCATCTCGATTTTCCCCCCTGTACACTGGGACCGTCCTGAGACGACGTGGACAGCAGGCACTGGGGCAGGAATGGCAGATGGGCCCAGGGCTTGAGCTTGGCCCCAGCCTACCCAGGTTGAATCTCAACTCTGCCTCACACTAGCTGTTTATCACCCCGGGCAAGTGACTTTTCTGCTGTGTGCCTCAGTTTCCTCCTCTGTGACCTGCGGTGACAGTGGCACCCACTTCCTAGGGACATGGGGAGAGTTAGGCAGGGTGAGACCCATACACAGAGCAGGTGCTCCGCTTTGGGTGCTCATCAGCACCTGGATGGAGAGCAGACAAAGAAGGAGCTATTTCTGGCCTGGATACAGGAGAGGTGCTCATGGCCCAGCCTGGGTGGGGGGGGGGTCGTGGAGAGGGAGGGCTTCCCAGAGCCAGTGAGGCTGGAGGATGAGGGTTAGCTGGGTGAAGAGGGGTGGGGGCTAGAGAGGCCCAGACATGGATGATGGCGTGGTATGGTAGAGACTGGACCCAGTTCTGTGTGATAGGGCAGTGGGTGGGTGGGTGGGGTAGGAGAGAAACCCAGGCCGGCCTCAGGAAGCTGAGTTGAGGGCTTGGACCTGACCCTGAGGGTCCTGGGAGCCATGGCAGGTTTCTTGAGGGGAAAAGCAGGATTGGATTTGCCCCCAGGCAGACCCCCTGGCTTGAGGAGGAGGGGGTGGGATGGGCAGGTCTGGGACTGGACCCAAACGAGGATGGGGTGGCGATGGACCTCCCGGGGCCCTGTCCTCCTAGCTGGGGCAGCTGGGGCAGCTGCAGTGTCCAGCCCAGCCTCCACCTGGTGTGGACCCGTGTGGCACTGGCCGCTCTCCTGGGAGGGTCCAGGCCACACGGGGTAGCCTGCGGGGCCTGCTGGTCGTTTCCTAAGGTGCTGAGTGGGGACAGGTTCCTGGACCGTTTTCCTGAGGAGGAAGTTGTGTTAGAGGAGATTGGGCAGCCCAGACCACACAGCCTGTCAGGGTGTTGGTGGGAGGAAACTAAGGGTACCTTCACAGCTGTGTTGGGGCCTGCCCGGGGGGAGAGGTCCCCACTCACTGGCCTCCCCCAGGGCAGGGGCAGAAGCCCTGGCTTCAGTGGTCTGAGACCCAGAGTTGACTGAGGAAGGGGGTGAAGGGGCCACGAATGGCCCCACGGGGGGGTGTGCCGCTGCAGAATCCACAAGTACCAGCTCGGTGTGGACTGTGTGGTCACACTTGTGGTAAAAAAAAAAAAAGGTGTCCACCTTGGTGCATAATGGCACAGAGAGGTCTGGAAGGTTCTGCAGATGGGGGGGGAGCGCCCTCCCCTGCTGTTACTGGACCCTGAGGTAGCCCCAGTGTATTCAAGCAACACTACTGCAGATAAATAAAAGGGCTAATGGTGCCCAGAAGGGCGGCAGCCTGCCACCTACCCACTCCTCCGAAGGGCAGGGTGGCGAGCGTCATGTGCATGAAGCCGTCATTCCCACAAAAGCCCCCGCTGCTGGTTCCTGCCAGCACCTGCTTGATGACCTGGGCGAGAAGAAGCAGTGAGGCTGTGAGGTTG